>NC_080174.1:13895958-14200798 GCF_950295315.1 Erinaceus europaeus
TTTGTCATGGACTATATTCCGGGGGGTGATATGATGAGCCTGTTAATTAGAATGGGGATCTTTTCGGAAAAGCTAGCACGGTTCTACATAGCAGAACTTACTTGTGCAGTGGAAAGTGTCCATAAAATGGGTTTTATTCATAGAGATATTAAGCCTGATAACATTTTGATTGATCGTGATGGTCACATTAAATTGACTGACTTTGGCCTCTGCACTGGCTTCAGATGGACACATGACTCTAAATACTATCAGAGTGGTGAGTAAAATGATAAAATGTTCATATGATTTATTATTAAAGCAATAAAGTATAAGATGATAGATATTATCGCTGGATGGGAGCCCAAGTCCTAGTTCAGGCCTAAACTGTTAGATAAATGCCAGTAAATCTCTTAAACATGTAGACTTGTATGATGAAAAAGTGTGTTAGATTCCATCATTTCTCAATATTATTAGTGTGTTTAAATTAACCTCTTTATATTTTGTTCATTTGGAATATATCAGGTGCGGCCAGAGAATGACACAGTGGATGGATGGGGTTGTTGTATTCTCAAGCATAAAGGCCAGAGCTTGATCCCCAGCATCCAGCAGGTGCTGGAGTGTTGCTCTAGTTCTCATTCTCTCTCTCTCTCTCTCTTTCTTACTCATAAGTCAATAGAGAATTTTTCCTCTTGCTCAGCATAATTTCTGAAATGGGTTAGTCTATCAATTAATACTATGTCTCCCAATTTTTTTTTTTTTCCAACTTCAGTATCACCTTATTGAAGGAGTGTTGGGTAACAGAGCTGTAGTTGACACAAGGGTACATTTTTGTACATTTCCCCGAGGTAGCTGTTGATACCTTTCACCCTTGACCAAACCATCATCCTACTCTACTATAAAGGCTTAGGTCCCATGGTCTGGGGGTTGGTGCAGTGGATAAAGCATTGGATCCTCAAGTATGAGGTCGTGAGTTCAATTCCCAGCAGCACATGTTACCAGAGTAATGTCTGGTTCTTTCTCTCTCTCTCTTTCTCATTAGTAAATAATAATTAAAAATATATATATATATATAATATTTACTTATTCTCTTTTGTTGCCCTTGTTGTTTTATTGTTGTAGTTATTGTTGCTGTTGTTGATGTTGTCGTTGCTGGATAGGACAGAGAGAAATGGAGAGAGATGGGGAAGACAGAGGGGGAGAGAAAGACAGACACCTGCAGACATGCTTCACTGCTTGTGAAGTGACTTCTCTGCAGGTGGGGAGCCGGGGGCTTGAACCAGGATCCTTCAGTCTAACGCTCTCCCAACTGAGCTATTTTGGCTGCTTGAACCAGGATCCTTATGCCGGTCCTTGCACTTTGCGCCACCTGCACTTAACCTGCTGCACTACTGCCCGACTCCTATATATAATTTTTTAAAAACTATCTTTATTTGGGGCCAGGTGGTGGTGCACCTAGTTTGAGTGCACATGTTACAATGTGCAAGGACCCGGGTTTGAGCCCCCAGCCCCCACCTGCAGGGGAAAAGTTCCATGAGTGGTGAAGCAGGGCTGCAGGTGTCTCTCTGTCTCTCTCCCTCTCTAGTTCCCCCTCTCCTCTCAGTTTCTCTGTCTCTAATAATATATCAATAAAATTAAAGAAATTATCTTTATTTATCTATCGGATAGAGACAGCCAGAAATTGAGGAGGAGGGAGGTGAGAGAGGCACCTGCGACGCTGCTTCACACTCGTGAAGGGATCAGCGCACAAGGGCTTGGGTTCAAGTAATGTGTGTGCTTGACCAGGTGCACCACTGCCTGGCCCCCCATATGATATTTATTTACACTGCTATTTCGGTTGCCACTCTATGATTGTTCCATAATTTTATTATTTTCCTCACAACTTATTTAAATTTAAACACTTTATGTATATGGTTCTATTTAACCCTCTTATAGTCTTTGTGAGACAAGATAAAGATACTAAGTCTTGGATAGGTAGAGTAATTGTCAAAAGTCAGACTGAAAATATGGCCTAGACTTTGAACCCAGCTCTGTCTGATTATAGGCCCCATCTGTTAGTCTACTACACCACACCGCCTCGCCAAGACCCTTTCAGGTACTGGTGGAAGTGTAAGGCATGCAGTCGTACATTTGTTGATTATAGACTAGCACTTGGCGTTTTGCCCAATTCTGACTGAATGCTCAGACAACCCTCAGCGAGTATTACAAAGTGAGTACAGCAGGTTGACACTGAATGGCTGGAGCTGAGACTCCTGAATCTACTCAGTGCCTAGTGTGATGTCATCTGATATGTCTCCAGATTCTTCCGACTTGCTTAGTGCTCTAAAAATGTGATTCTTCATGGCAAGGAGACAGCTTACTACTGTGCACACTACTGTGCATGAGGATGTGGGTTCAAACCCTTGGCCACCCCAGGGCAGCGCTGTGTATAGGAGATACTTCATAAGCAGTGGAGTGGGGCCGTGGTATCGCACCTCTGTTCTTTGTTTCTCCTTCTCTGTCTCACCCTCTATCTGGAAAGATTAACTAATTTATGAGAGAGGAAACTAGAACCAGAGTACAACTCTGGCACATGTAATGCCAGGGATCAAAATCAGGACCTGATGCTTGAGTGTTCAACACTGAGGCTAGAAAGTCTTTTGAGGGAGTCGGGCTGTAGCGCAGCGGGTTAAGCGCAGGTGGCACAAAGCGCAGGGACCCGTATAAGGATCCCAGTTCCAGCCCCCGGCTCCCCACCTGTAGGGGAGTCGCTTCACAGGCGGTGAAGCAGGTGTGCAGGTGTCTATCTTTCTCTCCCCCTCTCTGCCTTCCCCGTCTCTCTCCATTTCTCTCTGTCCTATCCAACAACATCAATAATAACTACAACAATAAAAACAACAAGGGTTAAAAAAGGGAATAAATATTAAAAAAATAGTCTTTATAAAAAAAAAAAAAGTCTTTTGATTGAAAAATTTCCACCACTACCGAGTAGAAATCATGTTATTTTTGGCTGTTTTTGCTTTTTGTTTAGATTCCCTAGGATCAGACCCAAGGTCTCATAACATGTGAGGAATGCACTGTCTCTCTAAACTACACCCCCAACTCTGGAAACTATTATAATCAGACATCCTAGATGATCATTACAATTAAGTGAATTTCATATATATTTTTCCAGGTGATTTCATCTAGTTGTGGCTTTCTGTTATCAGTGACTTCCAAATGACCTGTTTCCAGAAATGGCCTTTCCCTTTTCTGTGGATTTCTAATAGGCCTTTGAAATTTAACAATGCCAATACATGTCTGTTAATTTCTTCCCATATTCCTGCTCCCCCTTCAGGCTTTCCTGGTTTATTTATGTATTTATTTATTTATTCCCTTTTGTTGCCCTTGTTGTTTTATTGTTGCAATTATTGATGTCATCATTGTTGGGCAGGACAGAGAGAAATGGAGAGAGAAGGGGAAGACAGAGAGGGGCAGAGAAAGATAGACTCCTGCAGACTTGCTTCACTGCTTGTGAATTGACTCCCCTGCAGGTGGGAAGCCGGGGGCTTGAACCGGGATCCTTAACGCCGGTTCTTGTGTTGTCCTTAACCCACTGCGCTACTGCCCTACTCCCCAGGCTTTCCTGTTTTTAATTAGAAATGTTACCATCTGGTTATCTGTTATTATTTTTTATTTTTTAATATATATTTTAATTAGAAATGTTACCATGTAGTTACCTGTCATTATTTTTAATATATATTTTTAATATTTTATTTATTCCCTCTTGTTGCCCTTGTTGTTTTATTGTTGTAGTTGTTGTTGCTGTTATTGATATTGTTGTTGGCTAGGACAGAGAGAAATGGAGACAGGAGGGAAAGACAGAGAGGGGGAGAGAAAGATAGATACCTGCAGACCTGCTTTATCACTTGTGAAGCGACCCCCCTGCAGGTGGGGAGCTGGGGGCTCAAACTGGGATTGTTATGCCGGTCCTTGTGCTTTGCGCCATGTGCGTTTAACCCGCTGCACTACCATCCAGCTCCCTGTCATTTTTTTTTTTTTTTGAATGCATAAAAACTCAATTTGTTTGAAAGTTTGTCCAAAGCAGCAGTAGAGAACAGCCTGAATGACAAAATTCTTAATTCTATCTACCATGACTTTGATTATCATTTAACATTGAATAAATTACTAAATCTTAGATTTTTCTTCGTGCAAAAACTTTTGCTGGACCTCAGCCCCATCATCCTGGAGGAATCTTCAGTACTGTGGTATCTTTCCATTTCTCCCTCTCTTTCTCTTTGAAAAAAAGTCAGATCAAAGCAGTGAAGCCTCAGCAACCTAAAATAAGTTTTTGTCCTGTTGGCACTAGTCTGTAATAAGAACAGTCAGTGACTTGGTCTTTGTAGTATCTTAGCTTGTTAACTCCGAACAAAAATGTCTTAGGTCCACTTTAGGTTTACTCTCATTCTTACTGTTTTCACTGCCTTGTTTTACAATGCAGGTGACCATCCACGACAAGACAGCATGGATTTCAGTAATGAATGGGGTGACCCCTCTAACTGTCGATGCGGAGACAGACTGAAGCCACTGGAGCGGAGAGCTGCACGCCAGCACCAGCGATGTCTAGCACACTCCTTGGTTGGGACTCCTAATTACATTGCACCAGAAGTCTTGTTACGGACAGGTCAAACATTTGTTTCATAAATAATCTCTGTGAGATGGCTGGGGAAATGGCTTAACTGGAAGAACATTGGCGTTGCCTGCTTGAGTTTCCCAGTTCAATCCCGGGCATTGCATATGCCAGAATAGTGCTCTCTGACTTCTCACTCACTCTGTCTCATGTGAAACTCATTCATGAAGCCTGGGAAGTGGTTCAAAGGATATAAAGTGTTGAATCCTCAAGCATGAGGTTCCATGCTCAGTCCTTGGCATCATATGCCAGGGTGATGCTCTGGTTCTCTCTTTCCTCTCACAAAACATTTTTTTTTTTTTTTTTTTTGCCTCCAGGGTTATCACTGGGGCTTGGTGCCTGCACTATGAATCCACTGATGTTGCAGCCATTTTTTTTTTTTTTTTTTTTTGATAAGACAGAGAGAAATTGAGTCGGGAGGGGAGGATAAAGAGGAGGAGAGAGTAAGGCATCTGCAGACCTGCTTCGTGAAGCAACCTCCCTGCAGGTGAGGAGCTGGGGGCTTGAGCTGGGATGCTTGTGCAGCTCCTTGCACTTTGTACTTTGTGTTCATAACCCAGTGCCCCACTGGCCTCCTCCCCAAATAAATAAATCTTAAAGGGGGGGGTGGTGGGTTGTAGCGCAGCAGATTAAGTGCACGTAGCACTAAGTGCAAGGATCTGTGCAAGGATCCTGGTTCGAGTCCCCAGCTCCCAGCTGCAGGGGGGTCACTTCAAAAGTGGTGAATTAGATCTGCAGGTGTCTCTTTCTCTGTCCCTCTCTATCTTCCCCTCCCCTCTCAATATCTCTCTATCCTACCCAAAAAAAAAAAAAGAAAAAAAATTCACTTACATGTTTAGATAGAATAAAATCTTTAATAATCTTGGACCAATAAAATAATTCACTTGGATAGTGTGTTGCTTTGTCATTTGTTGAGAGCCAGGCTTAAACCTAGCCTCCACTTCATTGAAGGAAGCTTCAGTGTTGTTTTTTTCTCCCCACTCTCTGTCTCTCAAGCTCTCTGTCTGAAAAAGTTAGCTTGATGTAGTGAATCCCAGTAGAACATCAGGTTGAAAATTAGAAGAAAAAAAGTGGTTCGGGAGGTGGTGCAGTAGATAAGGCATTGGACTCTCAAGCATGAGGTCCTGAGTTCAACCCCCACTAGCACATGTGCCAGAGTGATGTCTGATTCTGTCTCTTTTTTAGCTTTCTCATGTGTAAGTAAATAAAATTAAAAAAAAAAAATTGGGGGCCAGGCGCTGGTGCAACTGATTGAGCACACATGTTATAATGCACAAGAACCCAGGTTCAAGCCCCTGGCCTGATTTCTAACTACCCAATAAATAATATAAAGTTAATTAAGAAATGGGACTGGGCGACAGCTCCATGATTATTCAAATGGGTTTCATGCCAGAGGCTCTAAGCTTCAAGGTCCAGTTGCCAATGCTGCCGTAAGTCAGAGCTTAACATGATGATCTAGTAGTAGAAATAATCTCTCTCTCTCTCTCTTAAGATTTTAGTTATTTATTCATGAAGAAGAAAGGAGGAGAAAGAACCATATATCTCTCTGGCATATGTGCTGCCAGGGATTGAACTCAGAACCTCATGCTTGAGAGTACAATGCTTTATCCACAGTGCCACCTCCCAGACCACTTAAAAATAATCTCTCTAGATCTTTACACCAATTGAAATTACTTATACTAATTCTAAAATACAGATTTACATGAATTAACTTTTAAGTTTATAATAAAAGTATTAGGGCCCGGGCAATAGCCCAGCGAATTAAGCACACATGGCATGAAATGCAAGGACTGGTGCAAGGATCCCAGTTGGAGCCCCTGTCTCCCCACCTGCAGGGGGTCGCTTCATGAGTGGTGAAGCAGGTCTGCAGGTGTCTGTCTTTCTCTCCTCCTCTGTCTTCCCCTCTTTCGATTTCTCTCTGTCCTATCCAACAACAACGATAAACAACAAGGGCATCAACAAAAAAAAAGGTGGGGGAATAGCCTCCAGGAGCAGTGGATTCCTAATGTAGGCACAGAGCCCCAGCGATAACCCTGGAGGTAAAAAAAAAAAAAAAGTCTCAGCAGTCTATCTGTCTTAATATTCATTTTGATTATATTGTCTGAGCATTTTTTAAAAGTGTTTATCAATAACTAACTCTCACCTCTTATTTTAGGCTATACACAGTTATGTGACTGGTGGAGTGTTGGTGTAATTCTTTTTGAAATGCTGGTGGGACAACCCCCTTTCTTGGCACAAACTCCACTAGAAACACAACTGAAGGTAAGGGGATAGAGTCTATACTAAGAGAATTGTCATGGCTGAGGAGACAACACTGTAGCGCTGCAAAAGACTTTGATGCCCAAGGATCTAAACTCCCAGGTTCAGTCCCCCACACTACCATAATCCGAGCTGAGGAGTGCTCTGATAAAAAAGAAAAAGAATTGTCATAGGGACAGAGAGAGCTCACCTACATGGCGCACACCTCACCTGATTCAGGCACTGGTCCCCCGGACCCTGGCACGAGAGGAAGCTCTCCTCTGTTTCTTCCTCTCCGCCTTTCTTTTTTTTTTTAATCAGTTTTTTTGGTAAATATATTTTTTAAATATTTATTTATTTATTTTCCCTTTTGTTGCCCTTGTTGTTTTTAGAGTTGTAGTTATTATTGTTGTTGTTATTGACGTCATTGTTGTTGGATAGCACAGAGAGAAATGGAGAGAGGAGGCAAAGACAGAAGGGCAGAGGAAGATAAACACCTGCAGACCTGCTTCACCACCTGTGAAGCGACTCCCCTGCAGGTGGGGAGCTGGGGGCTCGAACCGAGATCCTTAGCCGGTCCTTGTATTTTGCACCACGTGTGCTTAACCCACTGTGCTACCGCCCAACTCCCGTAAATATTTTTATTTATTTATTATTGGATAGAGACAGAGACAAATTGAGAGGGGATGGGGAGGTGAGAGGGAGAGAGACAGACACCTACAGTCCTGCTTCACCGCTTGTGAAGCTTTCCCCGTGCAGGTGGGAACCAGGGGCTTGAACCTGGGTCCTTATGTATTGTAATGCGTGCACTTGACCAGGTACACCACCACCTGCACCACCCCCACCACCCCCCGTATCTATCTGAATGAAAAGTGGCCTGGGAGCAGTGAAATTTTGTATGTGTGTGAGGCTATAGCTCCACAAACAAAATTGTCACGACGTCTCTATGATGTAATTTCATCAGTTCTTTACTTAGAACATCCTAATCCAAAAATAAAGAATGAGGGACTAGGGGCCTAGTGGTGGCGCACCTGGTTGAGTGCACATGTCACAGTGCACAAGGACCCGGGTTCAAGTCCCCGGTCCTCACCTGCAGGGGGAAAGTTGTACAAGTGGTGAAGCAGGGCTGCAGGTGTCTCTCTGTCTCTCTCCCTATCACTCCCTTCCCTCTCGATTTCTGGCTGTCTCTATCCAATAAATAAATATAATTAAAAAATTAAAAAGCGTGCATTAAAAAAAAAGAATGGGACTGAATGGTGTTGCACCTGGTTGAGCACACACACATTACTGTGTGCCCAGGTTCAAGCCCCTTGCCCCCACCTGCAGAGGGAAAGCCTCAGGTCCAGGTGAGCAATGCTGCAGGTATTTCTCCCTCTCTATCTCCCTTCCCCTCTTAATTTCTTTCTGTCTCTATCCAAAATAAAAAATATTTTTTAAAAAGAATCAAAGAATGAGAGGGTCAGGAGATGAGTACGTATTACCATGTGAGGACTTGGGTTCAAGCCCCTGGTCACCATATGGGTACAAATTCCAAAGGGAAAACTTCACAAGTGGTGAGACACTGCGATGGTGTCTGTACTCCCTCCCCTCGGCTTTCCACTCTATATCTGAAGAAGGAAAATAAAAAATCCTCCAGGAGCAGTGCAGTTATGAAGGTATGAAGCCCGAGTGAATTACTGGTGGTAAGAAGAATTAATCTGTTAGGACGCAAACAAAAATTTCATGCATAAATTCAAGTCTCCATCATCACACTCATATCCTGTTCTTACACTTTATTCTTATGAGTCTTTAATATAGTCTGAAGATTTACTCCAGTTGACTCTGTCTATTACTATCTCCTGGCTCTGTCTCCTTTGTATAGTCTAGCCTCAGAATTAAACATATATATATATGTATGTATTTGTAATAGAATTAAACATTTATTTCTGCACTTAGAATTGTCTCTGACACTTAAATGGAAAGCTGTCCATAATTTGGACCATATACTGTGCCATTTCAAATGCTCTAGTGGCCTGTAACACTTCTGGGAAGCAAAAACAAACACCTGTTAGTGGTTCCCTAGTCTGTAAGTAAAAATTCCAATTTGTCTTCTTCCTCTGCTGCTTTGCTCATGTCATATCCTCCGTCTGGAATGTCGTTCCACTCCATCTGGGTGTCTTCCACAGGCACCTCCGGTTGCTGATTGTTAGTTGTTCTTTAAGAGTATTCTGAGATAGTATGCTTTCTTTCTTCTTTTTTTTTTCCTAGTCTTTTTTTTATTTATTTCCTTTTGTTGCTGTTATTTTATTGTTGTAGTTATTGTTGATGTTGTTGTCATTGTTGGATAGAACAGAGAGAAATTGAGAGAGGAGGGGATGACAGAGAGCAGGAGAGAAAGAGAGACAGCTGTACACCTACTTCACCGCTTGTGAAGCGACTCCCTGCAACTGCGGAGCCAGGGGCTTGAACCGGGATCCTTACGCTAGTCCTTGCGCTTTTTGCCACCTGTGCCTAACCTGTTGTGCTACCTCCGACTCCTGATAGTATGCTTTCTAAGAGGCTCACCTACTCCATAAATTGTAACTAATCTTGTAACTGTGCTTCATTTAATATATTTAAAACTTCCTTTAGAATGTCTTTTAGGGTCCATGAGATAGCTCTTGTGGGTAGTAAATGTTTTGCCATGTGCATCATTTTTTTTTTTTTGGTTTCTTTTTTATTTTATTGAGGGTTAATGGTATACAATATACTCTTTTAATTTTTATTATTAATTTATTTATTAGATAAAGAGAAACTCTGAAAGGAAGAAGGAGATAGGGAAAGAGACAGACAGAGATACGTTCAGCCCTTCTTCACTCGAGAAGCTGCCCCCCCCCTGCAGGTGGGGATCAGGGACTTGAACCTGGGTCCTTGTGTACTGTAATGTGTGCGCTTAACCAGGTATGCCACCTCCTGGTCCCTACAATATACTTAAAAATCTATTTATTTATTTATTTATTCCCTGTTGTTGCCCTTGTTTTATTGTTGTAGTTATTGTTGTTGTTATTGATGTCATTGTTGTTGGATAGGACAGAGAAATGGAGAGAGAGGGGAAGGCGGGGAGAGAAAGATAGACACCTGCAGACCTGCTTCACCACCTGTGAAGCGACTCCCCTGCAGGTGGGGAGCTGGGGGCTGGAACCGGGATCCTTACGCTGGTCCTTGCGCTTTGCGCCATCTGCGCTTAACCCACTGCGCTACCGCCTGACTCCCACAATATACTCTTTAACACAGTCACAACCTCTCATCTCCCCATGCAGGGTGTCATGATCCACTTTTAGTAAAGGTCTACTGGCAATGTCAGAGTTGTTTGTCTAAAAGTGGCTAAATTTTACTTTGATAAGTATGTACACAGAATACACTTATGTGTATGTGAGTATATGTGGGCGTGTGTGTGGAAAAATTGAGGACTCTCAGAACAAGACAAGGATGTTTCTTCTTTTTTTTTTTTTATTATTTCCTTTTGTTGCCCTTGTTGTTTTATTGTTGTAGTTATTAATGTTGTTATTGATGTCCTTGTTGTTGGATAGGACAGAGAGAAATGGAGAGAGGAGGGAAAGACAAAGGGGGAGAGAAAGATAGATACCTGCAGACCTGCTTCACCGCCTGTGAAGCGACTCCCCTGTAGGTGGGGAGCCGGGGGCTTGAACCACGATCCTTATGTAGGTCCTTGAGCTTTGTGCCACGTGCGCTTAACCCACTGCGCTAGCGCCCGACTCCCCAGGATGTTTATTCTTTCTGATCATATTTAGCATAGTTCTGGTAGTCTTGGCCAGTGCAATATAGCAACAAAAAGAAAATAGTAAAAACTTACCTAAGGGAGGCAGGGGAGATAACATAATGTCTATACAAAAAAAAAAAAAAAAGACTATGGCTGAGGCTCTGCAGCTCTAAGTTTAAATCCTGGTAGCAGGATACCCCAGCTCTTAACAGAACTCTGGTTTAAAAAAGAAGAGGGGGTCGGGCTGTAATGCAGCAGGTTAAGCACAGGTGGTGCAAAATTCGAGGACCTGCGTAAGGATTCCGGTTTGAGCCCCGGCTCCCCACCTGCAGAGGGGTTGCTTCACAAGTGGTGAAGCAGGGCTGCAGGTGTCTGTCTTTCTCTCCCCCTCTCTGTCTTCCCCTCCTCTCTCCATTTCTCTCTGTCCTATCCAACGACGACGACGTCAATAACCACAATAATTAGAACAATAAAACAATAAGGGCAACAAAAGGGGGGAGAGAGAGAGAGAAAGAAAAGAGAAAGGAAAATAAGTTCATTAGACTTTTTGGCAAATATAGAGCAATTTTATTTCTCATATTCAGTTTTTCCTTCTAATTTCTATAAATTTCCATTTAAGGTTATCAACTGGCAAACATCTCTTCACATTCCGCCACAAGCGAAGCTGAGTCCTGAAGCATCTGATCTTATTATTAAACTTTGCCGAGGACCAGAAGATCGCTTGGGCAAGAATGGTGCTGATGAAATAAAAGCTCATCCATTTTTTAAAACAATTGATTTCTCCAGTGACCTGAGACAGCAGTCTGCTTCATACATTCCTAAAATCACACATCCAACAGATACATCGAATTTTGATCCTGTGGATCCCGATAAGTTATGGAGTGATGATAATGAAGAAGAAAATGTCAGTGACACTCTCAACGGATGGTATAAAAATGGGAAGCACCCTGAACATGCTTTCTATGAATTTACCTTTCGGAGATTTTTTGATGACAATGGTTATCCATATAATTATCCAAAGCCCATTGAATTTGAATATATTAAATCACAAGGCTTAGAGCAACAGTCAGATGAAGATGATCAGCACACAGGCTCAGAGATAAAAAATCGTGATCTAGTTTATGTTTAGCATATAGTTGTGATGTGGATTTGTAAAAAAAAAAAAAAAGAAGAAGAAGAAAAACCCAGGGTTTTTTTTAAGGCTCTGCGAATAAAATTATACAAACATGACAGAGCCATGTGTGCTCTGTGTACACTATTTTATGTTCCTCAATCATGCAAACATGACAGAGCCATGTGTGCTCTGTGTACACTATTTCATGTTCCTAAATCATGCAAACATGACAGAGCCATGTGTACTCTGTGTACACTATTTATGTTCCTAAATCATGCAAACATGACAGAGCCATGTGTGCTCTGTGTACACTATTTATGTTCTTAAATCATGCAAACATGACAGAGCCATGTGTGCTCTGTGTACACTATTTCATGTTCCTCAATCATGCAAACATGACAGAGCCATGTGTGCTCTGTGTACACTATTTTATGTTCCTCAGTCATGCAAACATGACAGATCCATGTGTGCTCTGTGTACACTATTTCATGTTCCTAAATCATGCAAACATGACAGAGCCACGTGTGCTCTGTGTACACTATTTATGTTCCTCAATTACGGGAGATCCTTTTAAAATGTTAATTTATTCCAGCTTTTTGAAATCAGTAATGTAGAAAAAAATTGTTTAAAAAAAGTAAATTATGAACTGAATATTTAGTCAGTTCTTGGTACTTAAAGTACTTAAAAACAGTGCTTTGTTTAAAAGGAGAAGCCTGGTATCTATTTGTACATATGCTGAAATAATTTTTAAAAAGAATTTCTTGAAAGACAGTTTTAGTTTTATCTTGCTTTAACCAAATATGAAACATATCTTGTATTTACAGAGCTCTTATTTTCCCCTCCTAGAACCTTGTTTGTAATATGAAAAAGCTGTCGACATTAAACCATGGTGGCATAACTTACACTTTGGAACTATGAAATACAGGGTTGAAACATGTTCATCAGGAGGAAAAATAATGCTTGTTTATCCCCCCCCAACACCCAATATTCTAGCTTTTACTTCTAAAGAATTAACTGACTTTGAAAAAAACTAAAGCACTCCCAATTTTATTTCTCTATTGATATTTTTAATGCTGCTTTCATTTTAAAAGGGAAAAAAAATCTGCCATAGATCAGAATTTGATAATAGAACCTAAGATGTTTGATATTTCTACTTGGAAAGAAAATCACCATTCAAAGCACAGAAAGTATTTCTAGTTTTATTTGAAACATTGATTAGATATTTGTGGGCACTCGGTCGAAAAGTATTTTTTTCTGTGTAGGAACAGTTTTGATGATCTTATCAGAAATGTTACAGGTTTTCTTTTAGAAACCAGTGATGTGGGGGCCAGGTGGTAGCACACTTGGTTAAGTGCACACACTACAGTGCACAAGGACCTGGGTTCAAGCCCCTGGTCCCCACCTGCAAGGGGAAATCTTCACGAGTGGTGAAGCAGGGCTGCAGGTGTCTCTCCGTTACTCTCCCTCTCTATCTCCCCTCTCTTCTCAGTTTCTCTCTGTTTCTACCCAATAATAAAAAAATAATCAATTAATTAAAAAAAGAAATCAGTGATGTGAGCATGAATTACTAAAATGAAAAATGTGACTGCTGTCAATATTTTACCTAAGAGCATATTAATTGGTAAAAATCTTATTCTTTAACTCTTATTTAAGGTGGCTGTAAATGAAGTTACATAGTGGTTGTAGAAAACTCAAATCCAGGGGAAGTCTGGCAGTAGCACAGCAGGTTAGGCGTAAGGATCCCGGTTGAGCCCCCGGCTCCTCATCTGCAAGGGGAATCGTTTCACAAGCGGTGAAGCAGGTCTGCAGGTGTTTCTCCCCCCCCCCCCCCCCCCCCGTCTTTCCCTTTCTCCATTTCTCTCTGTCCCATCTAATGACGACGACAACAGTAATAACTACAATAAAACAGCAAGGGCAACAAAAGGAAATAAATATTTAAAAAATCACTAAAAAATAAAAAAAAAAGCAAACTCAAATCCTCCTAGCGTATTTAAGGTTAAATAATACTTTGTTTTTCAGCATTGCTGTTAATACCTGTTATAGATCATGCTTAAATTTTAAGGAATGCTTATATTTTCACACCAGAATCTTTTTAGGAAGTGGAAGAGGCACTGACAATAGTAATGACTAGTGATAATCTTTTTTTCCTAAACCCCACTCGTAGGGAATTGTTTTGTCACAATTTAGTATTTGTGAATGGGTGACATCATTTTATTGGTTTTAAAATTTAGCCTTCTTTGAAAAAAGCTAATGGAAACCATATGTTTTGACATAATTAAAGATAAAGCTTTTCCAGTTGAATTGGAGGGAGGGCAGACTTACTAACTCATACTTGGCCACTTTTCTAATTAGTTCTCTCAGATCTCTGCTTGTAGTCACTGTGTATCTCAGAGTAATGGTGGACTTTTGGGGCTCATTGGTTGTTTGAAGAATCTGATGAAACTCACATTTTTTTGCTGTCCAGTTTTAAGAACTGGAAGTATTCACAAAGTCTAGGTTAAGGATCTCTGTTATATAAAAACATTATGTTGCACTGAGAACTCTGCTTTAAATTTATTACTAAGTACATAGCACATCTTGTATAAGCACTGGTGGTTTGTGATGGAAAAGGCCTGTGCCATATAGTAAGATAACTATGAATGCCTCTCTCTTGCTGGTCAGGTCAGATAGAGTTATTCTAAGTTCTTTGCCACAAGCATCTTTGCCATCTAGTTAATTGGCTATAAAACAATCTTGTCATGTAGAAAGATAAAATGACTGGTTGGCAGTGTGGTTTCAGGTTTGGTCTGTACAGTGATGGGTAGATGTCGTGGTCCTAAGTAGTTGATGATAAAAACTGTGTGTAGTGACTTGATAGGAAATACAATGGGTGGTCCAGGAGATGGTGCAGGGGACAAAGTGTTGGATTCTCAAGCATGAAGTCCCAAGTTTAGGCCTAGTCATCACATGTGCAAGAGTGATACTGTGGTTCTCTCTCTTCTCTTCCTCCTCTGTCTATTGAATAAATAAATAAGTCATTTTAAAAACAAAATAAACTTGAGGACGCAGGATAATGGTTATTACACAAAAAAAAGACTCCATGCCTGAGGCTCTGAGGCCCCAGATTCAATCCCCAACCCCACCATCAGCCAGAGCTGAATAGTGCTCTGGTTCTTTGTCTCTCCCTCTCATTAGAATGAAATACATAGACTGGGGTAGATAGCATAATAGTTATGCAAATATAAAGTATTTAAAAAAACTGTTTACAAAAATAAAGATAAAGTTGCAACCCAGGAGACGGCATAGTCGATAACAGTGAATTTTCAAGAATGAGGTCCTGAGTTCAATCCCCAACGTTACACTTTTCAGAGTAGTGCTGTCTTTCCCTTTCCCCCTCCTCTCTCATAAATAAATAAAAAGGGGGCTGGGCAGAGGGTAGACAGCATAATGGTTATGCAAAGAGATTCTCATGCCTGAGGCTCCCAAAGTCCCAAGTTCAGTTCCCCACCACCATAAGCCAGAGCTGAGCAATGCTCTAGTAGAATAATAATAAATAAATAAACAAATTTTTGTGGCCCAGGAGGTGGCTCAGCGGATAAAGTACTGGATTCTCAAACATAAGGTCCCAAGCTCAGTCCCTGGTATTGCATGTGCCAGAGTGATGCACCAGTGTGGTCTCCTCTTGTGCTCTCTAAATAAATAAACCTTAAAACAAATAATTCTTAAAAAGAAATAGAGATTGGGCCAGTGGACTAGCTCACCTGGGAGAGTGCCTGCTTTCTTGTGTATATGTCAGGTTCACCTGACACCTGTACACCTCACAGGAGTCCGACTGCACTGGACGAAGCTTCAGTACTGGGGGCTCTTTTTATCTAAAAGTTGACTATGAATTGAAACTGCCAATGGCAAAAAAGAAAAGGGGGGGGATGACAAAACAAAACATGAAAATGTGATACACAGTGTGAAAGTGTGCACTCCGTGCACATGTATAGTACATTTGTAGCTTGGCGTTACGTTGTAAAAGCTGTCTACACTGTCATTTGCTGGCTTCATATCACATCTTTGTTGCCAACCCACATCTACAGCAAGTTTGGGTCACCTCTGCCTCTTTCTCCATTGTAGTGTGCTTCCAATGAAGAAACCTGTGGGGTAAGTAACTAATAAATGATGGTCATCTCTCGGCTCATCAGAGCCAGTCCATAACTAACTAGAAGAATTGTGAATGGTAAAACACATTTAATTTTTGTGTGCAATTCATCTGTTCAGTGTATTTTGTAAAGATGACATTAGAGAACAAGTCGCTGTATCTAAAGAATTGATTAGGGGCCAGACAGTGACGCACCTGACTGAGCACACACCTTATCCTATGCAAAGACCCAGGTTTAAGTCCCCACTCCCCACCTGCAGGCCGGAAACTTCACTATCGAGAAGCAGTGCTAGAGGTGCTCTCTTTCCCTCTGTGTCTTCTCTTCTCAGTTTCTTTCTTTTATCAAACAAATAAGTAAAAGATTTAAAAATTAAGAAACAGAAAATGTTTAAAATTGATAAGTAATGCTCTTGCTCAATAATTAATGAAGACTGTTGTGAATTAACAGCTGCCGCTTTCATACCTGCCTCCATGTGGCTTTATTGCACAGGTTGGGTGATGGTGAGCCCCAGATGACTTTCAAACTGCTAAGTTATCATTTCTGTCAATGGCGCTTGGAGTCGGGACTATGAATCCACCACTCCCTGGCAGCCATTTCCCCCTGTATTTTGTTGTTTCTGATTTTTATTAGATAGGAGAGAGAAGCTGAGAGAAGAGTCAAAGATGGAGAGAAAGGTAGACACCCGCAGATCTGCTTCACTACTTGTGACATGACCCCTCCTCTCCTTCCCCCCCCCCACCCCTGCCCCACAGGTGGATAGTAAGGGTTCAAACCTGGGTCCTTGTGCTTAACTGGGTATGCCACAGCCCAGCCCTCTGTACTTTTCTTTTTAAGTCAGTGATTGTTTTTTTATGAGAACAGGAGAAGTATGAGGGAGAGAGTGAAAACATGACTCTAGCACATCAGTTGATGGGAATTGAACTTGACATTTCATGCTCACGAATCCCACTCTTATCCATTGTGCCACCTCCCAGGCTGCAACATGTTAATATTTGAAGACCATCATGTCTACTTAACACTGCATAGATGATTATCCACTTAAATACTTAAATAAAAATTTAAGTACAATTTTAAGGCTAACATTTACAATGGGAATGCTTTATCAGTTGAAACCAAACTATTTGGGGTTTTTTGTTCTTGTTGTTGTTTTTTTACAGTAAGACTGGTTAGGTATGTGATGAACATGTTTGTGGCAAAGAACTTACCATGGTGAATCCACCTAGAATCTTAGCTAGTACAGCACTAAGACAACTTAATATTCCCTTTTGAGATCACTGATATGTATATATATATGTATGTATGTAGTGTGTGTGTATGTCTATATATGCACACTATGTATGCATGTACACACATGGATATGATCGATTATACGCTTAATAGAGAAGTATTCTGAAGAACTTATAGTCAGAAAGTGGTGAGGAAGTGCACTATTGTCAGATGGGAGACAGTTCACAGAACGTTTTTCATTAGTCAAAGCCTATGCAGAACAGATGAGCTCAAGAATTTTTGGAACACTACTCAACGTTTTTAAGCTACCCCATTTGCTCTTTAGACTTTCTCAATCACATTTTAAGTTTTGTGCTAACTTTCTTTCTGAACTGCAGTGCAATACAGTGAAAAACAACATTGTTACACTAATCTTGTAGGAAAAATAAGGTGCTCTCTCCTTCCCCACAAAATCTGTGTTGTGCTTATTATAAAATGTAACAACAGACACTACAGACTTGTTTCCTTTTAAAAATATCCTTTGATAGTGTAAGCTTTTTTTTTTTTTTCCCCTGCAGCACTGTACAAATCCTTAATATCTGCAGTTTGTAATTGTCTGGATATGCTTACTAGCTTCCTTATTCTCAAACTATATCCAGTTCTTCCAATATAGGCCATCTGATGCTTCCTGACTAAAAAGGTGAGAACAATATAAATGTTGATGCTCTTAAGGGGAGTGGAGTGAGAACATTGGTTATACATGTTTTCTTTTTTAAATCCCCAACTCATTAAAAAAAAAAAAACACCAACTTGCTGTTTCACTTATACTTAATCCCTTTTATGCATATCGATAGTATTTATAAATGTCTTCTATAATTATGTAGTTGTAGTTACCGTTGTGTATTGTCCAGTGACATCCTAAGGCAGGCCCTGTTGCTGTATCTCTTCGACCTTATTTGTGATTAGAAACTAGAATGTATGACTAAGAAGTCACTTTGAGATTGACTTTTTAAAAAAGTTATTACCTTCTGCTGTCGCAAAGTGCAAAACTGTGAGTGGAAATGTTTTATTATGACTTAATAATATGTTAGAAATTAGAGACTACAGTGGGAGGATTTTTAGATATTGCTGCTGCTGTTACCTAAGGTACTTTAGAAATATTTCTTTAATAAACAAAATCCCCTTTGGTATTTAAAGTGAGACATTTAGTCTATTTGTTTTAATCTATAGCAAAAAATAATTTGGCCAATATATTGGTATATTTGTAAAGCGCCTTAATATATCCCTTTGTGGAAGGCACTATACCAGTTTACTTTTATATTGTATTCTGTATATAAGTATTTTGTATTAAAATTGAATCAATGATACTACAGTTTTATAAAACAATGTTTTGTTAGGGAAAAGAATTACAGCTTTGCAATAAAACTAAATTGTTTTGCTTACATCTGAATGTAATAGATAAGAATAATCAGCCCACGTTTTTAATGAATCTATTTGTATTTTCCCAATCATTTTCTCTAGTGTAACATTTCCTGGGATAATTAAAAAAATTCAAATTTTTTCTATGTGGAAAGTTGATTTTTTTTTAACTCAGAATTTTATTTTAGATCTGGAGATGTTGATATTTGGGGATATGGGATGCAAGGATGTTCAATAAATACAAAACAATGTAATATTCCATGCCAGTTGATGTAAAGATAAAGATCACACCATAGGGCCAGCAAAATAGCTTACTTGGGTAGTTTGCCTCTTTTCCATATGATCCTGATGCCAGCCCGAATCACAGGAAGGTTTGATGCTGTGGCATCTCTCTCTCTCTCTCTCTCTCTCTCTCTCTTCCACTCATTCACTCACTCACTAAGTCAATCTGAAAAAGTCAGCCTGAATATTAAAAAAAAAAATTAAGGGAGTACTCATTAAGGGAGTACTGTAGCTCAGCGGATTAAGCACAGGTGGCGCAAAGCTCAAGGACCGGCTTAAGGATCCTGGTTTAAGCCCTGGCTCCCCACCTGCAGGGGAGTCGCTTCACAAGCAGTGAAGCAGGTCTGCAGGTGTCTGTCTTTCTCTCCTCCTCTCTGTCTTCCCCCATTACTCCATTTCTCTCTGTCCTATCCAATAACGATGACAACAACAATAATTGCAACAATAAAAAACAACAAGGGCAACAAAATGGAATAAATAAATATTAGAAAAAGCCTGGGATGGTGAAGTCCCTGTGACAAAAAAAAAGGGACACATCATATCATAGATGCATTTGACAGGATTCAACACACATTTGTGATGAACAATTCTCAATGAGGAGGTCAGGTGGTGGTGCACTGGGATAAGCACACATAGTGAGAAGTGCAAGGACTGGCTCAAGGATCCCAGTTCAAGCCTTGGGCTCCCCACTTGGAAGACACTTCACAAGTGGTGAAGCAGGTGTCTGTTTCTCCCTATCTCCCCCATCCTCTCTCAATTTCTCTTTGTCTTATCCACTACTCCCTGTGGACTGTTTTTTAAATTAATTAATTTTAATTTTTATTTATTTTTTATCCAGATTGCTGCTCAGCTCTGGCTTATGGTGGTGCTGGGGACTGAACCTGAGACTTGCTACTTCAGACATGGACTTTTTTTTGTTTGTTTTTTGGTATAACTGGTATACTATCTCCCTGACTTTAAAAAAAAAAATAGAGGGTGAGAGGAGAGACACCACAGGACTGCTCCACCCCTCACGAAGCTTCCCTGTTGGGTTGCTCTGCTGTGTGGTGGCTGGTGTCTGGAATTCAGTTCCTCGTACATGGTAAAAGTGTACACTCTACTGAGTGCACCGTTCCTCATCCCACCTTAGAAAAATTCAAGTTATATAACTATACGTTGTCTTTATAATTCAACATTATTTGGGGGGGGGCTTGTCAGGGCCTTGTAACTATGTTTTCACTGCTCCCACAGGACCTTCCCCTCACCCTCAACTCCTCCCCTTTCAGTACCACCTGTAGTATCTGTTTTACTTAAGACTGTCCACAGACAATAGGCCAGCGATGTTGGCCCTTCAGCTCCAGTACTCTGGTGAGACCATTCCTAGATTATAAAACTCCTTCATTCCAATTCAGGTAGTACACTTCCTAACAAAGCCTCAGTACCTGTATATGGACCAGGGCCCAAGAGACAGTACAGGTGCACATGTATCCATAAGTTACGGGGAAAATACATACCTTACAGCAAAAGTACACAATAGTTTTCAGTGATCCAGTAGCTGCAGAAAGTAGAAAGACCTAACAAAGACAACATAAAGCACTTAATCAAATAATTTCTACTTAGACCTAGATACCCTTCTCCCCTACTTTCTATTTCACTTCCCTCAATCACTCCAAGGGTAGTCTTGTCAGACAAGGGACGACAAAAGCTGGATAAGGGCAAGAGAATGGCATACTTTTTTTTTTTTTTTTTAGATTTTATGAGAAAGATAGGAGGAGTGAGAAAGAACCAGACACCACTCTGGCACATGTGCTGCTGGGAATCTAACTCAGGACCTCATGCTTGAGAGTCCAAAGCTTTTACCACTGCGCCACCTCCTGGACCATGAGAACGGCATACTTTAATGATGCCTCTTTGTCTTACTACTAGGCCACCTCATCTACCAGGGCCCTCGACAGGGAATCCCGGGATTCCACACAGACATGATGAGCCTAGACCTCTAATAGATCCCTGTCTCCACTGTCACTGGTCATATTCATCAGGAATAACATAATGGACCCATTTGTGGGCCCCTACAGGACCTCGTCTTCAATGTGGAGCAATAATGGTAGGGACTATTACATCCGAAGGGAGGTTGGACCAGAATTCTCTACCACTCGAGGAAGATGGGTCTGGCAATGTTGGTGCAACCTAGAATGTTCCTAGCTGTGACCACAGAATTTGAGCTCAGACCTACAGGGGTGCAGAGGTTACACTGAATATAGGCCCCAAATAAAAAAAAATAGGGTTTCTCTCATCTCTCATCTCCCCCTCCCATCTTAGTTTTCCTCTGTTCTATCCAATAAAATGTAAAAAATGCCCCCAGGAACATGCCTAAAGTGAATTTCCTAGCTTTCTTCTACCCTAAAATCCCTGATCTCATCAGCTCTAATCCTACTTTTTGGTCCCTGTTCATTAACAATTTTGCCTCAATTTAGGTCAATCCACCTTCCAGACACCAAGTTACAGATGCTACCATGACTCCATCCCAACTTCTCTGGGCAGACGGACCTCACCAGTGTGTCCTGGATCTTGGCATCTCCAGAGCTCTGGCCTACTAGAGAGAGAAACAGGCTGGGCGTGTGGATCGACCGGTCACTGCCCATGCTCAGCAGAGAAGCAGCTACAGAAGCCGGAACTCAGACCTTCTGCTCCCCAAAGACAACCTTGATCCATACTCCCAGCGGGAGGAGAAGTGATAGGATGAACATAAGGGGACTCTGCACTCCAGCTCCATCAGCACCCAGAGAGAGAGAAGGAAAAGGAGAAGGACATATGAGGTAGTTATGTTGTCAGGACTGGCTTGGGGGGTAAGAGAGGATTGAATCAGAGAAAGGGGGTGGGGAGAGTAGGGCGGTAGCGCAGTGTAACCACCTGCAGGGGAGTCGCTTCACAGGCGGTGAAGCAGGTCTGCAGGTGTCTGTCTTTCTCTCCCCCTCTCTGTCTTCCCCTCCTCTCTCCATTTCTCTCTGTCCTATCCAACAACGATGGCATCAATAACAACAACAATGGGTAGATAGCATAATGGTTATGCAAACAGACTGTCATGCCTGAGGCTTTGAAGTCCCAGGTTCAATTCCCTGCACCACCATAAGCCAGAGTTGATCAGTGCTCTGGTAAACATTAAAAAAAAAAATAAAAATAACTACAACAATAAAACAAGGACAACAAAAATTAATAAATATTAAAAAAAAAAGTGGGGACAACTATGTAGAAATGTGGACAGATAGTTGTAGAGATGATGGTTGGCCCATGTCTACAACCTTAAGGGAACTGTGGTAGATGGCGGTGGGGGGACTGAAAATTCAAAACTCTGGTGGAGGGATTCAAACCGCTGTTGATATGTAATTCTGTAATGTAAAAATAAAATGTAAGAAAAAATTTAGGAAAGGAAAAAGATAAGGAACATGGGCTTGAACAGATAACTTACAAAAAAAAAAGATAGTTGCCCCTGAGAAAGGAGGGGCGGGCAAAGAGGGGTGCCCACCTCCTATTTTATTCTCTTCTTTCAAGCATGTCATTGGACCTTTGGGTTGGTTCTAAAACAGAATTTATCATAAACGAATTGTTTGACCTTTGACACGCTCCTGTAAAACAGACCCCCTAACCTTGAGGGATGTGGTGGCAGTTAAGAGGGTGGAAAAGTGAGAAGAGGCAGGTAAAGAGAAAGCAGGTTGCTCGTTCAAGACTTGCATCCTCTCGCCCCTATGGATACCCGCACCCCCGGCGGAGACAGGGACTGCGCAGACGCGCCTCGCAGGCCCCGCCCCCTTCGCGCTGGGCGTCGGGTGCGCGCACGTCGCCCGCCGTCCTCGTTCTCGGGGCGTCGCCCCGCGTGTGCCGGAGTCGCCCAGCCTGTCTCCGGCACCGGAAGTGACCCTGGCAGGTTTGCCTTCAAATTCTCGGCTGACTTGAGCAGCGCCGGGGATTGTTGACGGTTGGGCCCGTCAGAGCCGGGGTCGTGAGTACCGAGCAGAAGAGCTGGGGCCGGGCCGGGCCGTCCTTCCTCGCTGCCGGGAGCCCCGCTCAAGCCGGCGGGGGCCGGTTTCCCGAGGACCCCGCGGCGGCCGGCGGTGAGTGTCCCCTCCCGGGGCTTCGCGGACTCCCGACCCCCAGGCCTGGTGCCGCCGCCGCCCCGGGTCTCCGGGCTTTGCTGTTGTCGCTGCCGCTCGTGGCTCCGGGGACGGCCGCCCACCCGGAGAGGCATCCCGAGCAGCCGGGGACTTTGGGGGGACGCCCGCCGGCCCCATCTCCAGGCCTGTGTGCTTAGATCACTCTGCCGCCTGGAGAGCAGGTTTTTACTAACTTCGTTTTCTGGACGGATCCTCACTGCAAACTCTCCTTATCCCCCCCCCCCCCAAAGTCCCCCCGGAAAACCTTGACACGGGGACGCAGCTGACTTTATTACTCTTTGTTAGGAATGGGGCGCTCGGCAGAGGATGCTGCTGTTTAGAGGAGTCGTCCTCCGGGGAGACGTGGGTCGACACATGAGAGCAAAGTCAGCCCTGGGAACACTTCAGTTATGCAACAGAATCTGTATCTAGTGGCGAAGTTAGGAAGATGGGTCCGTACAAGCATTAAAAAAAATTTTTTTTACTTATTATTGGATAGAAGCAGAAATTGAGAGGGGGAGGCGGAGATAGAGTGGGAGAGAGACAGACAGACACCTGCAGCCCAGCTTTCCCACTTGCAAAGCTTTCCCCCAGCAGGTGGGGACCAGGGGGCTCGAACCTGGGCCCTTGTGCATTGTAGCATGTGCACTCAACCAGGTTTGCCACCACCAGGCCCAGGCCCCCATCAGTGCTTTGTAATGGAAAGGTTCTCAAACCTCTTTATTCGAGAATAATGTCTTGTTTTTCTTTTAGCGGCCAAGTGCCACTTTTGTCTTTAACTCTAGTGACTTCCAGCAGCTCCTTGTTGCAGCATTCTCTTCTGAAAGCCCTGGCTTATGTCTTCAGAGATCACAAAAACCAAACAAACAGAAACCCCCCAACATGTCGCAAGTTTTTAGGATGTGTGCGATTTTTTTGTTGTTGTCATAGCCACAGGGACAGAACTCTGAAGACACCAGAACCCCCCCCCCAAAAAAAAACAAAAACAAAACAAAACCAAGAAAAGTTCTTGGGTTCTTATAGGCCTGAATGTTCAGCTTCTTTTCTTTTGTTCTTCTTTCTTTCTTCCTCCTCTTCTCTTTCTTTTTCTTTCTTTTTTTTTTTTGGTAATGATTTAGTCCTTACACAAAGAAACAGCCGCCAAACTCTTTTGTCTTTTATTAATATTGCTGATGTGTAGCCTGAGCCTGTGTCATGCCTTTTTTTTAAGAGAGGCCAGAGCTGCTGATTCACTTTCGGACATTCCTAGGCAATAACAGCTATATAAAGCTCCTTTATGACTGGATATTCTAGAAGCTTTTACATGGAACAGTTTCAGTATCAGGCACGGTTCTGTTGTCCACAACTGATTCTGCATCTTATTTTGAAACTAGAGCCACTGGGGGCCGGGTGGTGGTGGTGGTGCACCTGTTTGAGCACAGACATTACTGTGAGTGGAGGACTCAGGTTCAAACCCTCATCCCTCCCCACCCGTAGAGGAGAAGCTTCCTGTGCAGTTAAGCACATGATGTCTCTGTCTCTCTGTCTGTCTGTCTCTCTCTCTCTCTCGTAATCTTCGCATCCCCTCTCAGTTTCTCTCTGTTTCTATCCAATACATAAAAAAAAGAGAGATTAAAAAAAAAAGAAATCGGAATCACAGTTCAGATAAATACTGATTAGAAACTCTTGTAACATTTATTGTATTAACACTTACTGTATTAAGTCTTACTCTTGTAACACTTTTGTATAACACTCATTGTATAAATATTGATGATTAGAGACTTACTGTAACACTTATTATATTAACCGCCAGAATTTTTTTTAATATTTAATTTATTTATTCCCTTTTGTTGCCCTTGTTGTTTTTTATTGTTGTAGTTATTGTTGTTGTTGTTGGATAGGACAGAGAGAAATGGAGAGAGGAGGGGAAGACAGAGGGGGAGAGAAAGAGAGACACCTGCAGACATGCTTCACCGCCTGTGAAGCGACTCCCCTGCAGGTGGGGAGCCGGGGCAGCCGGGGCTCGCACTGGGATCCTTATGCTGGTCCTTGTGCTTTGCGCCACATGCGCTTAACCCGCTGCGCTACAGCCCGACTCCCCCGCCAGAATTTTTGTTTGACAGTTCTTTTTGTTTGTTTTTAATGACTTGACATATACATATGTTAAATATGCTATATTTGCATTGGCTATATGGCATATCAAATCAACATGGTCAGTGTTGATAACAGGCTAAATGTGTCTACTGATGTGGCTTGAATCTCACTTTTTGATTATATTTTAGGGGTGGGGAGATAACACACCCTGTAAGTGGATTCTTTGCTGTACAGGAGGACCTGTGTTCAAGCTTTAGGGGACCACATAGCCCCGAGGGGAAGGGCTGCAATTGGTAAAGCAGTGCTGTAGTTTCTCTCTGTCTCTTCCTAACTGAAATTGAAAAAAAGGAAAAAAAAAATCTGTTGGGAGGATATTGGAATTGTTTAGACATAAGATCCTAGTGGTTAAAATAAGTCTTCTTGGGAGTCAGGCGGTAGCGCAGTGGGTTATGCGCACGTGGCACAAAGCACAAGGACCAGTTAGGATCCGGGTTCAAGCCCCCGGCTCCCCACCTGCAAGGGAGTTGCTTCACAAGTGGTGAAGCAGGTCTGCAGGTGTCTCTCTGTCTCTCTTCCTCTCTGTCTCCCCCTTCTCTCTAAATTTCTCTCTGTCTCTATCCAATGACAAATAAATAAATAAAAATTAAAATAAAAAAATAATAAAAGAATCCTTTATAAAAAAGTCTTCCAGGGGCTGGCTGGTGGCACACCTGGCAGAGCGCACACATTACATAACACTCAAGGACCTGCCTTTGAGCCCCCAGTCCTCACCTGCAGCGGGAAAGCTTTGCTAGTGGTGAAGCAGGGCTGCAGGTGTCTCTCTCGCTCTCTGTCATCTCCTTCTCTCTAGATTTCTGGCTGTCTCTGTCCAGTGAATAAAGATAATTAAAAAAGCATAAATAAAGTCTTCCTACACACACACACTGTAATTGCTGTAGTCACCTATTTTTGTTTTCTTTGGTAAATGGAAAGTTTAATAGAAACACACACAGAGACATTTGTGTGTGTGTGTTTTCTGAGCAGATTTCTTTTTGGTGTTCTTTTTGTAGTGATAGCTTCTTGTGTTTTAAGTGTCTGTCATAGAGCGCTTAGAAAGGTAAGAAAAATGCCTGCTGGGGAGTCGGGCTGTAGCGCAGCGGGTTAAGCGCAGGTGGCGCAAAGCACAAGGACTGGCATAAGGATCCTGGTTCGAACCCCGGCTCCCCACCTGCAGGGGAATCGCTTCACAGGCGGTGAAGCAGGTCTGCAGGTGTCTATCTTTCTCTCCTCCTCTCTGTCTTCCCGTCCTCTCTCTATTTCTCTCTGTCCTATCCAACAACGACAACAACAATAATAACTACAACAATAAAACAGCAAGGGCAACAAAAGGGAATAAATAAATAAAATAAAATATTAAAAAAAATTAAAAAAAAAAAAAAAAAAAAAGAAAAATGCCTGCTATGCTCTGATTGGTTGTGGGTCACTCATTTATCGTGCTTACTCATAATCGTCCAGGACTGTAAATTAGCTTCATGATTGCTTTCCCAGAGATGAGTATTCTGAAAATAGTTTCATGATGTATTATTGTCACTTTTATTTTATTTTATTTTATTTTTTTTTTGCCTCCGGGGTAATCGTTGGGCCTCAGTGCCTACACTATGAATCCACTGCTCCTGGAGATCATTTTTACCCTTTTTGTTGCCCTTGTTTATCGTTGTTGTTATTGTTTTTATTGCTGTCATTGTTGTAGGATAGGACAGAGAGAAATTGAGAGAAGGGGAGAGGAAGACACCTGCAGACCTGCTTCGCCACCTGTGAAGTGACCCCCTTGCAGGTGGGGAGCCGGGGGCTCAAAGTGGGTCCTTACACCGGTCTTTGTGCTTAGTGCCATGTGCGAGTAAGCTGCTGCACTACCACCTCGGCCCCTTATTGTAATTTTTTTTGGTATCATTGTTGTGGTTATTATTATTGTTGTTATTGATATCGTTGTTGTTGGATAGGACAGAGAGAAATGGAGAGAGGAGGGGAAGACAGAAAGGGGGAGAGAATGATAGACACCTGCAGACCTGCTTCACTGCTTGTGAAGTGACCCCTGTAGATGGGGAGCCTGGGGCTCGAACTGGAATCCTTACCGGTCTTTGCACTTAGCTCCATGTGTGCTTAATCCACTGCGCTACTGCCCAACTTCCAATTGTCACTTTTTAAAAAAATATTTATTGCCTTTTGTTTCCTTTGTTGCTTTATTGTCGTAGTTATTACTGTTGTCGTTGTTGGATAGGACAGAGAGAAATGGAGAGAGGAGGGGAAGACGGGGGGAGAGAAAGACAGACACCTGCAGACCTGCTTCACTGCTTGTGAAGCGACGCCCCTACAGATGGGGAGCCGGGGGCTCGAACCGAGATCCTTTTTTTTTCTTTTTTTAAAAATATTTTATTTATTTTCTCTTTTGTTGTCCTTGTGTTTTTCGTTGTTGTTGTCGTTATTATTGTTATTGATGTTGTCGTTGTTAGGTAGGACAGAGAGAAATGGAGAGAGGAGGGGAAGACAGAGAGGGGGAGAGAAAAATAGACACCTGCAGACCTGCTTCACCGCTTGTGAAGCGACTCCCCTGCAGGTGGGGAGCCGGGGGCTCGAACCGGGATCCTTTTGCCGACCTTGTGCTTTGCGCCACCTGTGCTTAACCCGCTGAGCTACAGCCCGACTCCCTCGAACCGATATCCTTAACGCTGGTCTTTGCGCTTTGCTCCATGTGCGCTTAATCCGCTGCGCTGCCGCCTGACCCCCCCCCCCCCATTGTCACTTTTTTGAAAGTTACACATACTTGGTACCAAATGCTTCTGGGAAATATATGATTGAACTTCATTTGTTTCTGCTGTAGACCATCAAGTTTGCATGAAAGATTTTAATTTATTTTTAAAATTTTTTAAATTAATTTTACTTTTGAGAGAGATGAACACACACACACACACACACACACACACACACACACACACACACACACACACCAGAACACTGCTCAGCTCTGGCTTATGGTGGGGCGGGGGATTGAACCTGGGACTTTGGAGCCTCAGGCATGAGAGTCTGTTTGCGTAACCATTATGCTGTCTCCCCCGCCCTTAATTTATTTTTCATTTGATAGGGGATGAAAAGCAGAGGGAAGGAGAGATATCTGTAGCATTGCTCCACCACTCGTGAAGCTTCCCCCCTCAAGTGGGCACCAGGGACTCATTGAACTGGGGTCTTTTTGCTTCGTACTGTGGGTACTCTCCTGGCGTCACTATCACCAGATAAATATTTTGAACATTTATGCCAATTATTATTATTTGAAATTTTTTAATTCATTTACTTATTATTGGATAAAGAGAGTCAGAAATCGAGAAGGGAGGGGGAGATAGTGAGGGAAAGAGGGTACCACCTGCTTTCCCCCTGCAGGTGGGGACTAGGAACTTGAACCTGGGTCCTTGCACATGGTAATGTGTGTGCTCAACCAGATGCTCCACCAGCTGGCCCTTGATGTCAGTTCTTTAGTATGGGTTTAATATTCTCTCCTTGTTTCCAGTTACTAAACAAAGGCCTATTAAATAGAATAAACTATTCTACATATATTTATTTACTTTCCCTTTTGTTGCCCTTGTTTTTTATTGTTGTTGTAGTTGTTGTTATTGATGTTGTCGTTGTTGGATAGGACAGAGAGAAATGAAGACAGGAGGGGAAGACAGAGAGGGGGAAAGAAAGATAGACACCTGCAGAGCAGCTTCACCACCTGTGAGGCGACTCCCCTGCAGGTGGGGAGCCGGGGGCTCGAACTGGGATCCTTACACTGTCCTTGTGCTTTGCACCATGTGCGCTTAACTTGCTGTGCTATATCGCCCGACTCCCTAAGTTTTTTTTTTTGTGTGTGTGTGTGTGGTCTGGGGGGGTGGCGCAGTGGATAAAGCATTGGATTCTCAACCATGAGGTCCCAAGTTCAATCCCCAGCAGTACATGCACCAGAGTGATGTCTGGTTCTTTCTCTCCTGTGTCTCATGAATAAATAAATTAAAAAAAAAATAGAAGTCTCTGTCTCTCTCCCTCCCCCGTCCTTCTCAATTTCTATGTAAAATCAATAATAAAATTAATGAAAATATTAAAAAAAATAAAGTATTTTTTTTTAGATAGAGAATCAGAAAGGCAGAGAGTGAGACAGATATCACAGCACTTGAAGCATCCTACAATTTTGTGGGGATTGGGCTGGAACCTGGGTCCTGCACATGGCAAAGCAACACAGTATCCAAGTGAGATATTTTGCTGACCCCATCTTCTAGTTCTTGATTTTTTATTATTTTTAATTTTTTTTTATCTTCAGGCAGTTCTTTTTAGTTTAGTAAGTACTTTTTTAAAAATTTTATTTAAGAAAGGATAAATTAACAAATCCATAGGGTAGGAGGGGTACAACTCCACACAATTCCCGCCACCCAATCTCCATATCCCATCCCCTCCCCTGATAGCTTTCCCATTCTCTATCCCTCTGGGAGCATGGACCCAGGGTCATTGTGGGTTGCAGAAGGTAGAAGGTCTGGCTTCTGTATTTGCTTCTCCGCTGAACATGGGCGTTGACTGGTCGGTCCATACTCCCAGTCTGCCTCTCTCTTTCCCTAGTAGGGTGGGTCTCTGGGGAAGGTGAGCTCCAGGACACATTGGTGGGGTCTTCAATCCAGGGAAGCCTGGCCGGCATCCTGATGGCATCTGGAACCTGGTGACTGAAAAGAGAGTTAACATACGAAGCCAAACAAATTGTTGAGCAAGTTTAGTAAGTACTTTGACAATATTTCTTAAATGATGAACTTATACATTCTGTGTAAGTGGAACCCAGTCAAAGATGATTTTTTTAAAAATTTATTTCTTTATTGGGGAATTAATGTTTTACATTCAACAGTAAATACAATAGTTTGTACATGCATAACATTCCCCAGTTTCCCATTTAACAGTACAACCCCCACTATGTCATTTATCATCCTTCATGGACCTGTATTCTCCCCACCCGAAAGATGATTTTAAAAATTAAGTGAGGGGCTGGTTAGATAGCATAGTAGTTAGGCAAAAGGACTCACATCTGACATTCCAAATTCCCTGGTTCAATTTCCAGCACCACCACAAGCCAGAGCTGATCAGTACTCTGGAAAAAAAAAGTGAAGTATTTTATTTATTTTTTAAATTTATTGGGGGATTAATGTTTTACAGTCAACAGCAAATATAATAGTTTGTACATGCATAACATTTCCCAGTTTTCCATATAACAATACATCTCCCACTAGGTCCTCCGCCATCATGTTCTACCACCTCTGAACCTTCCCCCTCACTACAGTCTTTTTTTTACTTTGGTGCAATACACCAACTACTGTCAATGTTCTGCTTAGTGTTTTCCCTTCTGATCTTGTTTTTCAACTTCTGTCTGAGAGTGAGATCATCCCATATTCATCCTTCTGTTTTCTGACTTATTTCACTTAACATGATTTCTTCTAGTTCCATCCAAGATGGGCTGAAAATGGTGAAATTACTATTTTTTTTTAAAAAAATTATTCCCTTTTGTTGCCCTTGTTTTATTGTTGTAGTTATGACTGATGTCGTTGTTGTTGGATAGGACAGAGAGAAATGGAGAGAGGTGAGGAAGACAGAGAGGGGGAGAGAAAGATAGAGACCTGCAGACCTGCTTCACCACCAGTGAAGCGATTCCTCTGCAGGTGGGGAGCCAGGGGCTCGAACCGGGATCCTTATGCCGGTCCTTGCGCTTTGCGCCACCTTCGCTTAACCTGCTGCGCTACCGCCCGACTCCCGAAGTCACCATTTTTAATAGCTGAGTAGTATTCCATTGTGTATATATACCACAACTTGCTCAGCCCCTCATCTGTTATTGGAGAACTCGGCTGCTTCCAGGTCTTGGCTCTTTGAAATGTGTTGCTGTGAATAAGTAGGTATTCTTTTTAGTTATCAGAGAAAACCCTGTATTTGCTTGCTTGGGAGGGAAAACTTTCGCTTGACTTTGCATTTGTATTTATTAGAAATATTAATTTAGGCTGGTAAAAGCTCACTTGGATAGTGTACTGCTTTGCCGTGTACATCCAAGTTTGAGTCCAGATCCACTATAAACTACCAGCAGCCCAGCTGACATCTTTTAGCATTGTTACCCAGACCAGATGTCACTCCCTGTACGCCACGTGCGGCTTTAAGGCAGAAGTCGTCTCCCAGCTACTGTAGAGCTGAGTTGAAGGAATGCGAGGATGCTGAGGGTCAGACACTGGTCAAAGGTCAGAAACCTTAGTCTTAAGACATAAACCTGGTGGTTTTTATTCAAGGTTTTGCTGGGGATGTGCTGTGTGTCACCCATAATTCCTGGTATTGTAGCAGGAAAGAACAGAGTGTTATCAATGAGTCCAGAGAGTCATTATTTGGGTCATGAGATTTTTTTTTCTCCCTCCTTTGCTTTTGAACTTTAAATGCAGCTTTGAGTTACATAATTAGATACTTCAGACCCGTATTGCTTCACAACAGATTATCCCCAAACCTGGTGGCTTAAAACAACAAACATTCATTATCTCACACACTGTGTGGGTCAGGCTCTGGGCATGTCTTAATCTGCGTGCCTGTGACTCAGGGTCTTTCATGGGCAGTGATCCAGGTATCAGGGCTGCAGTGATCTCAAGGCTCAACTAAGAGGCACTCAGCCTCCAAACTCTCTCTCATGGCTGTTGGCAGGACTCCGTTTCTCTGGATTTCTGGACAGAAGGCCTCTGGTCCTCACTGGCTGTTGACCTGAGGCCTCACTCAGCTCTTTGCCAGGTGAGGCTGTGCACGGGGCTGCTCCCAGCATGGTAGCTGGTTTTCCTTAGAGAGGGCCTTCAGAGATGGTCTGACATCTCTGTCATATGGTGTCATATTCTGTTACTTTTGTCTTATTTGTTAACACATTGAGTCTTACATTCCAGGGGAGGTAGGTGATTTCACAAGAGAGGCCGTTGAGATTCATCTGAGAGACCCTCTGATTTTCTTCTTTTCTGATGTTTAGTATATGTTTCTTCTCTGTATCATCTTTCTTCACTCATACTGCCCTATCCTACCCTACGTAGACTTTTTTTTTTAATTTTATTTTTAACCTGAGCACCTGTTCAGCTTTGCCTTATGGTGGTGCAGGGGATTGAACCTGAGATTTTGGAGCCAGCCTTGGACATGAGAGTCGCTTTGCATAACCATTATGCTATCTATCTCCACCTCGTAGACTCTTTAATATATTTAATATACCTTCTTGGATGTGCATGTGTCCTTAAAAAAAAAAAATATTCTTGCAGCCAGGGAGGTTGGTCAGCGTTGGAACACAGGACTTTCACGTTTGAAGGGTGGGGCCAGAGTGGCATTCCAGTTTTGCTCTTTCATATAAAGTAAATTAATGTCTTTTTCTTTCTTTTTAAAATTTATTTATTTATTCCCTTTGTTGTCCTTGTTTCATTGTTGTAGTTATTATTGTTGTTATTGATGTCGTCATTGTTGGTTAGGACAGAGAAAAATTAAGGGGAAGACACAGGGGAGAGAAAGACAGACACCTGCAGACCTGCTTCACTGCCTGTGAAGCGACTCCCCTGCAGGTGGGGAGCCGGGGGCTCAAACCAGAATCTTTTTATTTATTTATTTATTTAGTTGCCCTTGTTGTAGTTATTATTGATGTCATTGTTGTTGGATAGGAAAGAGAAATGGAGAGAGGAGGGGAAGACAGAGGGGGGAGAGAAAGACAGACACCTGCAGACCTGCTTCACCACCTGTGAAGTGACTCCCCTGCAGGTGGGGAGCCGGGGGATCGAACCGGGATCCTTCTGCGGGTCCTTGTGCTTAGCGCCACCTGCGTTTAACCTGCTGCGCTACCGCCTGACTCCCCTCGAACCAGAATCTTTGCACCACCTGAGCTTAACCCGCTGTGCTACCACCTGACTCCCATTAATGTCTTTTTCTTTTATCATTTTATTGGGAGGGGATTAGTGGTTTACAGTATAGCTGTTGATACATTGAATGAATCTTTTTTTTTTTTTTTTGAGTAATTCTTTTTTAAAAATGTTTTGGTCTGAAAGGTGGCCCAGTGGATTAAGCTCTAGATTCTTAGGCATGAAGTCCCCCAAGTTCAGTACCCTCATTACAAGTGTCAGAGTGGTACTCTGATGCTGTCTCTCTCTTCCCTTCTCTCCCCCATAAATAAATAAATGCATCTTTATAAAGTTGATGAAAAGTTTTACATAGCATATATCTTTTTTAATTTATAAAATGATACTGGGAGATAGGTCTTTGTGTTTTCAGAATTTTCCCACCCAGTTCTGTTTTTTAAAATATTTTTAATTTATTTATTATTGGATGGAGACAGAAATAAATCGAGAGGGGAAGGGGTAATAGAGAGGGAGGAGACTGAAAGATACCTGCACCCCTGCTTCATACTTTAAAAGCTCACCTAACCCTGCAGGTGGGGACCAGGGTCTTGAACCCAGATCCTTGCGTATGGTAACATGTTCCCCCCCCCCCCCAGTTCTATTTTGATGACTTACCTGTGTTACTGTGTGCATATTTCCAAGTTCATTGCTTTCAGCTGCTGCATGGCTTTCTATTGTCACTCACTGCATTCTTTCCCTGGTCCCTAGAGGGAATGGAAGGGTAGCCTCCAACTCCTTGATTTTTATAGCAGTTCTGTCGTCAATGTCCCACAAGTGCCTTCATGGGTCAGTGTGTGTCTTTTTGTGTAGTATTTCTGAAAGAGTGAAGTGAGAATGCTGAGTCATCAGATTAGTGCATTCCTGATTTCCCTGGGTGCAGCCAGTGCAGTCAGGCTGTGCTTCAGAGTGACTTCTGCTACTTTATGCCCACAGATTTTATGTGAGGGCTTCCTTTTCCTCACATCTTTGCCAGTAATTATTTTGAATTAACTTTTTTTTTTTTTTTTGCCTCCAGGGTTATGGCCATTTTCCCCATTTTATTGGATAGGACAGAGAGAAACTGAGAGGGGAGGGGAAGATAGAGAGGGGGAGAGATAGACACCTGCAGACCTGCTTCACCGCTTGTGAGGTGACCCCGCTGCAGGTGGAGAACCGGGGGCTTGAACTGGGATCCTTGTGTGAGTCCTTGCATTTCGTACAATGTGTGCCTTTCCGGGTGTGCCGCTGCCTCTGCAGACCTGCTTCACTGCTTGTGAAGCTTCTCCCCCTGCCCCCCCACACTCGCAAGTAGAGAGAGAGCAGGGACTTGAACCTTGGTCCTTCCATGTGGTAACGTGTGCACTCTGCTGGGTTTGGCTGAAGTTGCTGGGTTGGCACTGCTGGTGTTCCATCCTGGTGGGGATGGTGAAGACCCTGATACTTAGTGCATGGCGCACACGTGCTAACGGACCAGGTTTGTACCGTCAGCTGAACCACCAGGACTCGCAGACCGCAGAAGCCTGAGACTACTGGGTCTGATGTTGGCATCCCAGCCTTTTTATTTTTGCCTTCAGGCAAAAAACTCTGGGGCTCAGTGCCTGCACTACTAACCCACTGCTCCTGGTGATCATCCTTTTTTTTTTTGTGTGTGTGTATGTGTTCATTTTATTGGATAGGATAGAGAGAGAAAAATTGAGAGAGGATGGGGAGAAATAACAGACAACTGCAGACCTGCTTCATGACTTGTGAAGGGTCCTCCCTGCAGGTGGGGAGCTGGGGGCTCTAGCTGGCATTTTTGCTCCGCTCCTTGCACTTGGTACTATGTGTGTTTAACCTGGTATGCCATTGTCTGACCCCCGCATCCCAGCTTTTCCATCAGTCTGATCCCACCTCTGATCTCTGCCCTCAGGAGCAGAATACCTCATCCTCTCCTGCACTGACGGAGCAGGGCTTTTAGCCCCATTCACTCAGCATTTCTCTACTATTATCTTCGAATTCTGGGCTGTGTGAATGCTTCTCTTCTCTTCTGTTTGGTCCCAGGTCTGATACACAATGAGTCCAGTTGATATTCCTGGTTGGCCAGCTATCATCCCCCCCCTTTTTTTTTTTTTTTTTTTGCCTCCAGAGTTATTGCTGGGGCTCGGTGCCTACACTAAGAATCCACTGTTCCTGGAGGCTATTTCCCCCCCCTTTTTGTTGTCCTTGTTGCTTATTATTATTGTTGTCATCGTCGTTGGATAGGACAGAGAGAAATGGAGAGAGTTGGGGGAGAGAGATACCTACAGACCTGCTTCACTGTGAAGTGAAGTGACCCCCCCTGCAGGTGAGGATCTGGGGCTCGAACCAGAATCCTTATGCTAGTCCTCGAGTTTTGTGCTGTATGCGCTTAACCCGCTGTGCTACCGCACAACCCCCAGGTCTGCAGGTGTCTTATCTTTTTCTCCCCCTCTTGTCTTCCCCTCCTATCTCGATTTCTCTCTGTCCTATCTAATAACAACAATAACAGTAATAACAAGGGCAACAAAAATGGGAAAAATGGCCTCCAGGAGCAGTGGATTGACAGTGTAGGCATCGAGCCCCAGCGATAACCCTGGAAGCAAAAAAGAAAAACAAACCAAAAAGCCAGTCACCCCACAAGACTTATTTTGGAGAGATGTACTATGGATATGCTTTTCTTTCTCTTTTAGCTTCTAGGTGAGCATGAGTCTTCTTATGATCAGCGAGAATGTAAAACTGGCTCGCGAATATGCCTTGCTGGGAAACTATGACTCTGCGATGGTCTACTACCAGGGAGTGCTTGACCAAATGAACAAGTACCTCTACTCAGTCAAAGACACATACCTCCAACAGAAATGGCAACAGGTGAGAATTATGGCTGCTGTCCATACTGACCTGAAGAGGTGATGTTTAAGAATTTCTGTTTTTTGATCTTTATTTATTTATTGGATAGAAGCAGCCAGAAATCTAGAGGGGAGGAGGAAATAAGAAAGAGAGAGAGAGACAGACATCTATAGCCCTGCTCCAGCACATGTGAAGGTTTCCCCCCTGCAGGTGGGCACCGGGGGTTCGAACCTGGGTTCTTGTGCACTATAATGTGTTTGGTTAACCAGGTGAGCTACCATCTGGCCCTACTGAAGATATGATTTAAATAGGTTGTCAGTATATGTAGCATCTAGAGAATTGAAGCACATGAGCTTGCTAAGCAAACAAATAAATAAAAGCAAGCAAACTATGTTTCTGAGACCTTGTAACAACTATGGTGGTTATCTGTTATCCTTGGGAGGTGGAAGGGTAAGGACATAGCACCTTGGTGGTGGGTATGGTGTGGAACTATCCCCTGTAATCTTAAAGTCTTGTAACCCACTATTACAAATAAAATTTAAAAAAGGTCCAGGAGGTGGTGCAGTGGATAAAGCATTGGGCCCTCAAGCATGAGGTCCTAAGTTCAATCTCTGGCAGTACATGTACCAGAGTGATGTCTGTTTTTTTTCTCTCTCTCCTCCTATCTTTCTCATAAGTAGATAAAATATTTGAAAAAATGAAAAAAGGGAGTCAGGTGGTAGTGCAATGGGTTAAGCGCAGGTGGTGCAAAGCACAAGGATGTAAGGATCCCAGTTCGAGCCCCCATACCCCCACCTGCGGGGGGGGGGGTCACTTCACAAGCAGTGAAGCAGGTCTGCAGGTGTCTTTCTCTCTCCCTCTCTGTCTTCCCCTCCTCTATCCATTTCTCTCTGTCCTATCCAACGAGTACAACAATAAAATAACAAGGGCAACAAAAGGGAATAAATAAATATTTTAAAAAAATGAAAAAAAGTAGATTGGTAATACATTTCATAATTGTATCAAGGGTGTTTATATGGATTTGCATGTGATGTTTCTTGAAATTTTATTCATCTTATTTCATAGTCTATTACTATCAGTTCTCAGTTTTTTAAAATTTTTTAAATATTTATTCCCTTTTGTTGCCCTTGTTGTTTTATTGTTGTAGTTATTATTGTTGTTATTGATGTTGTTGTTATTGGATAGGACAGAGAGAAATGGAGAGAGGAGGGGAAGACAGAGAGGGGGAGAGAAAAATAGAGACCTGCAGACCTGCTTCACCGCCTGTGAGGCGACTCCCCTGTAGCTGGGGAGCCGGGGGCTTGAACCAGGATCCTTATGCCGGTCCTTGTGCTTTGCGCTGTTCTATTATTATTATTATTATTACTATTATTATTATTATATTTATTGGATGGAGACATCCAGAAATTGATAGGAAGGGGAATATAGAGAGGGAGAAAGAGAGACACCTGCAGCACTGCTTTACCACTTGTGAAGCTTTCCCCCTGCAAGGGGGGACCAGGGGCTTGAACCCGGGTCCTTGCACACTGTAACGTGTGCTCGGCCACGTGTGCCACCACCTGGCCTCCCTCAGTTCTTTTATTTATTTATTATTCTTTTTTGCCTCCAGGGTTATTGCTACACTACAAATCCATTGCTCCTGGAGGCCATTGTTTCCCCTTTTGTTACCCTTATTTGTTCACCATTGTTGTTATTGTTGCTATTACTGTCATTGTTGAATAGGACAGAGAGAAATGGAGAGAGGAGGGAGTTGGGCGGTAGCACAGCGGTTAAGCACACGTGGCGCAAAGCACAAGGGCTGGCATAAGGATCCCGGTTCAAGCCCCCGGCTTTCCACCTGCAGAGGAGTCGCTTCACAAGCGGTGAAGCAGATCTGCATGTGTCTATCTTTCTCTCCCCCTCTTTGTCTTCCCCTCCTCTCTCTATTTCTCTCCTGTCTAACAGTGATGACATCAATAACAACAACAATAAAACAAGGGCAACAAAAAGGGACAATGAATAAATAAATATTTAAAAAATGGAGAGAGGAGAAGACGAAGGGGGAGAGAAAAATAGACACCTGCAGACCTGCTTGTGAAGTGACCCCCTGCAGTTGGGGAGCTGGGGCTCGAACCAGGATCCCTACACCGGTCTTTGAGCTTTGTGCCATGTGCACTTAACCCGTTGAGCTACCATCTGGCCCCACCTCAGTTCTTTTTTTTTTTTTTTTTTAAGATTCTATTTGTTGATCAGTGAGAGAGGAAAGATAGTATCAGAGTATCACTCTGGCACATATGAAACTGGGAATTAAACTCGGGACCTGTCAAGTAAAAGAAAACAAAACAAAATAAAAAGTGGCTGCTGGAAGCAGTGTGGATTCATTGTGCAGGCACTTCTTCTTCTAGCGTTTGCCATTGTGCAGGCACTGAACCCCAGCAATAACACTGGTGGCAAAAATAAAAATAAGTAACTCAGGACCATATGATTTTGATGATGAGTGATGCTTTTTAGTCAGTTGTATTTTTAATTAAGTTTGAATAGCGGTATTAAGAGGGGGTGGGGTGGCTGGGATATACCTGCGGCTGCCTTACACCACTGCCCAATCGCAGGACTGCATGCTTTTCAATCCAAAGCTTTACCTTCTACGTGGTGAAATCAGTGGTTTCTGGTCAGCATTAAAAAAATTATTTATTCCTTTTTGTTGCCCTTGTTGTTTTATTGTTGTAGTTATTATTGTTGATATTGATGTCGTCATTGTTGGATAGGACAGAGAGAAATGGAGAGAGGAGGGGGAGATAGAGAGTGGGAGAGAAAGATAGACACCTGTAGTGCAGGCCTGCTTCACCACCTGTGAAGCGACTCCCCTGCAGGTGGGGAGCCGGGGGCTCGAACCGGGATCCTTATGCGGTTCCTTGCACTTTGCGCCATGTATGCTTAACCTGCTACGCCGCTGCTGGACTCCCTTTTTTTTTTTTTTTTTTAACCAGAGCACTGCTCAGCTCTGGTTGATGGAGGTAGGGGAAGTTGGGAATAAATATCCTTTTTTGTTGTTGTTGTTATTGGATAGAGACAGAGAAATTGAGAGAGGAGGAGGAAGATAGAGAGACACCTGCAGACCTGCTTCACCGCCTGTGAAGTGACTCCCCTGCAGGTGGGGAGCCGGGTCCTTGAGTAAGAACCATAAGTTAGTAACATGGCTTACCGTGCCAGGATCCCTTATTATTTTAGTGGAATTAATTTTATGATGAAAAACAAGGAAATAAGAAACCTTCACTAAAATTTGATAGAATAACTTGGTGTGGTTTTTAAATGTCTGACATCAAAATGGAGTTCACTAACATCACTTGTCAACCCAGTTTAATCTTGACAGTGTTTCCTTACAGAAATATAATGTGCTATATTGTCCTTCAAAACCAGGTTTGGCAGGAAATAAATGTGGAAGCTAAACATGTGAAGGATATTATGAAAACACTAGAGAGCTTTAAACTGGACAACACTCCATTGAAAGCTGCACAACATGAGTTCCCAGCTTCTGAGGGAGAAGTCTGGTCCTTGCCAGTACCTGTGGAGCGAAGGTAAGTGGAGATTCTTTAAGAAATAACTTAGCACAGGAAACTGATAACATTGCTTATATCTCAAGAATCACTGGGTGCCTGAGAGGTAGGAATGGGAGAAGGTTTTTACTGAGTGCCTTTATTTATTTGTTTATTTATTTATTGCCTTCAGGGTTATTGCTGGGGCTTGGTGCCTACACTATGAATTCACTGCTCCTAGAGACCATTTTCCCCATTTTTGTTGTCCTTGTTGTTATAACTGTTATTGCTGGTGTTGGATAGGACAGCGAGAAATGGAGAGAGGAGGGAAAGACAGAGGGGGAGAGAAAGATAGACACCTGCAGACCTGCTTCACCACCTGTGAAGCAACCCCCCTGCAGGTGGGGAGCCGGGGCTCGAATTGCTATCCTTACACCGGTCCTGGCGCTTCATGTCATGTGTGCTTAACCCAGTGTCCTACCACCTGGCCCCACTCAGTGCTGTTTAGAACTAAACTGTGTGTCCTATTATAGACCCATTTTATAAAATGGCTCTTTATAGACCCATTTTGATAAATTTCGGTGAAAATAAATCCAAAAGTATATCTTCACGAGTGAGCTGAAAGTAGTATGAACATTGTTAACTCATGGAATAAGCATGGGCCTGGGAATTGAAATATCTGGGCTCTTGATCCAGGAGTTGGCTCAGTCGATAAAGCACTGGACTCTCAAACATGAGGTCCCAGGTTCAGTCCCAAGCAGCACATGTACCAGAATGATGGCTGATTCTCCCTCTCTCCTCCTTTCTAATTAATTAATAAATAAAATATTAAAAGTTATATTTAGGCTCTAGTTTTCTAGATTTCCCTCTAAATTAGGTTCTAGAAAATCATGTAACATTTTTGAGGCCTCAGAATTCTCTTTTGTGCTGTGGGGAAGTTTGACTTCAGCAGTGGTTCTCAGACAAGCTGTCACAGAATACTGCTGCTCATGAAGCCTTATGGCTACTCAAAACGAAAACAAAAAACTGCCTTTTCAATTTATGGTGGCGAAAAGATAAAATGCTCTAAATTTTAGGGTTTTAAAAAAATACTTATTTCCCCTTTTATTGCCCTTGTTTTTATTGTTGTAGTTATTATTGGTGTTGTTATGGATGTCGTTGTTGTTGGATAGGACAGAGAGAAATGGAGTGAGAAGGGGTAGACAGAGGGGGAGAGAAGGTAGACACCTGGAGACCTGCTTCACCGCCTGTGTAGCTACTCCCTTGCAGGTGGGGAGCCGGTCCTTGTGCTTTGTGCCAGGTGCGTTTAGACATTTTAAGTTTTTAATCTCTTGCATTTTCCCCACCCAGTTACTGTGGTATCAGCAGAGGTATAATTAGTGAAAGTGCTGTTTACTGAAATGCTTTATAGAGTTAGTCATGCTTAGCTTCACTGCGAGTTTTCTTTCCTTCCTTTATAAAATTATTTATGTCTTTATTTTGGATAGAGACAAATTGAAAGGGAAGCAGAGACAGGGAGAGAGACACCTGCGGCCCTGCTCCACCACTTGTGAAGCCTCCCCCCTGCAAGTGGGGCCTGGGGGCTTGAACCCAGGTCCTGTGCCCTGTAGTGTGTGTAATCAACCAGGTATCCTACCACCCGGCTCCCTGGACCATGTGTGTGTGTTTAAATCTATTATTCATTTAATATTGGGTAGAGATACAGAGAAATTGAGAGGGAAGAGAAAGAGAGAAGGAGAGAGACAGAGAGACACCTGTAGCCCTGCCTCACCACTCACGAGTCTTTCCCTCTGCAGGTGGGGATCAGGGGCTTGAACCTTGGTAATGTGTGCACTTCACCAGGTGCTCCACTACCTGGCCCTCCCACTGTTTTCTGACTGATGCTTGTGTGGTGGATGCCACTTGTGTCTTTCACCTACGTAACAGATTTATTGATTTAGGTCTAAGTTTGTGCTCTGTTTAAAATAAATGAGCCCATCACAGGTAATGCTTGTAGTTCGCTGCTGCTTTGCCCCCTAACCAGTTTGAGAATCGGTATAAAGGTTCTACACAGCCATTTTTGTTTAGTATTCCGGCAGTGTAACGCTTGACTGTATTTGCGGTAGCTGCTCACTGTTGAGTACTAACTGTTAGAGGCTATTTTTCTATGCAAAAATGTGTCACTACTTTTCTGACAACCTAGAATTCTTATGGAGAGAGATGGAGTGACACCAAAGCACTACTTCACCAACCATTGGCTTTCACTTATCTTTGCCCTCAGTGCTCTTATGCGGTGCTGGGGATTGTGCCCAGGGTCTCCTGCATGAAGGCTCTTGCACTACCCATTGAATCACCTTTCTGGCTCCATAGCTGTTTGTTAGGAATGGAGATATGAAGATTACGACCTTCCATTATTTGCCATCTATGTAACCATATTCACTCCATTAGTGTTTTCTGTGTCACCAAAGATAGCTGACATCTTCTAGCCTTAGATTTTAGATTTTGCTAACCCTAAGTTAATTCAGTATGTTTGGTGTTCATTCACTGCATTGGCTTCTTTGTTTCACAAACTAGTTTACACATTATGTGTGTCTCTGTATTGGAACCAATTCCAGGTGCTGATTGTGTTACTGACGACCTTGTGTTTTATTAGACCCTCACCAGGACCTAGAAAACGCCAGTCTTCTCAGTTCAGTGACCCTAAACCCCACAGTAACCGCCCAAGTACAACTGTCCGAGTACACCGTCCGTCTGCACACAACCTTCACAATGACAGGGGGAAGCCTGTCCGATGTCGGGAAAAGAAGGAACAGAATAAAGGAAGAGAGGAAAAGGTACCTGTTACTGATTCTTATAATTGAAATTTTGACTTGTAAATCCTAAAAATGACCGCTCTAGCAGTGTGGGAAGTGGCCTAGAGGTATGGTTCTGGACTTCAAGTATGAAATTTGCAAGTTCGATCCCTGGCATCAGATGTGTAAGAGTGGTAATCTGCTTTATTTATTTATCTATCTATTCCCCTTTGTTGCCCTTGTTGTTTTTTATTGTTGTGGTTATTATTGATGTCATCGTTGTTGACTAGGACAGAGAGAAATGGAGAGAGGAGGGGAAGACAAAGAGGGGGAGAGAAAGATAGACACCTGCAGACCTGCTTCACCACTTGTGAAGTGACTCCCCTGCAGGTGGGGAGCTGGGGGCTCAAACTAGGATCCTTATGCTGGTCCTTGCACTTTGTACCTTACGCCACCTGCACTTAACCCGCTTAATCTTCTTATTTTCTTTTTTGGAGCAGGGTGGTGGCACACCAAGTTGAGTGCCTGTGTTACAAGAAACCTGGGTTGAAGCCCCCAGCCCCCACCTGCAGGGGGGAGGCTTCAAGTATCGTGAAGCAATGATGTTTCCCCTTCCCGCTTGATTTCTCTCTGTCTCCAATAAATAAATAATTTTAAAAAGACTTAAAATCTTTTTGAAAGGATGAGGGCTACTTGTTTTTATGGTTTTTAGTTATTAAAGCTCCCAGACTGAAATAATCACACTGCACCAAGGCTTTTTCCCATGTATTGTTGAGCCTGACAGTGACCTGCTGATTTTATTCAGGTCCTGCCTACCTAAATTCAGAAGATATCTTTGTTTACTTATTTATTTATTTACTTAAAAATTAATTTATTTTTTGCACCATAAGCCAGAGCTGAGCAGTGCTCTGGTAAAATAAATAAGTAAATAAATAACTAATATAGTTTATAGCAGAGAGACCAAGAAGTAACTACTCTAGCCAAATGATCCAATTTATCACAAGTCCTGGAACAACTCAACATCCTGTGCCTCCTTATCTGCTCCACTGACTGGAACAAAGTTTCACGTCAGTGATGTTCCTGCCAAAAAAAACTTGGAAAAAACCACATACCCTTCCTTCATCTAATCCTAAGGAACCACCAGACAAACCCAAACCAAAGCATATTTTACAAAATAATTAGCCTGTAGTTGTCAAAAAAAAGGCCAAAAATGGCAAAGGCTGAGGAAATGTTCATATTGAAAGAGACTGGAGGGAGTCAGGCAGTAGCGCAGCGGGATAAGGGCACGTGGCTCAAAGCGCGAGGACCGGCATAAGGATCCGCATAAGGATCCCGGTTCCACGCCCCGCCTCCCCACCTGCAGGGGAGTCGCTTCACAAGCGGTGTCTGTCTTCCTCTCTCCCTCTCTGTCTTCCCCTCCTCTCTCCATCCTGTCCAACAACAATGACATGAGTAACAACTACAACAATAAAACAACAAGGGCAGCAAAAGGGAATAAATAAGTAAATATTGAAAAAAAAAGAAAGAGAGACTGGAGTAACATGACACCTGAGCACAATGTCTATAACTTTGTATTAAATCTTGGCATGGGACAAAGTTGTAAGTTTTGAAGGTCATTAGATTAGATAATAGCTGTATCAATGTTAATATTCAGGGCTTTTGTTAGCTGCATTGTGCTTGTGTAGAAGAAGTGTCTTGGTATTTAGTAAATACTGTAAACTTTTTAAGGGTAGGAGGACATAATAGGTCTTTTAAAAATATATATATTTATTTGATAGAGACAGAGAAATCAGGAGGGAAGAAGAGGGAGACACAGAGGGAGAGAGAGGCTTTTCCCCTGCAGGTGGGGACTGGGAGCTTGAACCCAGGTCCTTGTATATTGTTCCATGTGTACTCAACCTGGGATGCCATTGCCTGGACCTTGAAGACAGAAGTATTTTTTTTTTTTTTTTTAACCAGAGTGCTGCTGAATTCTGGCTGATGGTAGTGCAGGGAATTGCACCTGGGACTCTGGAGCCTCAGGCATGAGTGTCTCTTTGTATAACCATTATGCTATCTACCTCAACCTCAGAAATCTTTATAGGGTTCATGAGGTAATTTCTCACCAGAATGTCAGTGCTTTGTTTTGTTATGAAAACACTGTATTAAGAAAACACTAGGAATTTTCTTCTCCTTTAACTGTTACCTAAAACTCCTTGCTCTTTCTTACAGTGGTGGGGCAGTGTGTGTGTGTGTGTGTGTGTGTGTATGTGTGAGTATGTGTGGTGTGTGAGTGTGTGTGTGTGTGTGTGTGTGTGAGTGAGTGTGTGTGTGTGTGTATGTGTGAGTATGTGTGGTGTGTTAGTGTGTGTGTGTGTGTGTGTGTGAGTGAGTGTGTGTGTGTGTGTGTGTGTGTATGTGTGAGTATGTGTGGTGTGTTAGTGTGTGTGTGTGTGAGTGAGTGAGTGTGTGTGTGTGTGTGTGTGAGTGTGTGTGAGTGTGTGTTAGTGTGAGTGTGAGTGTGTGTGTGTGTGTGTGTATTGGTTTGGACCCCATCACTGGGTGTCCTGATTGGTGGTGTTCTGGCTTCTTTCTCTCATATGAAATTCTCTCCTCTGCTCTATCTTATAGAAAGTGAACACAGGGAGTCTGGCGGTAGGGCAGCGGTTAAGCGCATGTGGCACGAAGTATTAAGGACCGTTGTGAGGATCCCGGTTCAAGCCCCCGGCTCCCCACCTGTAGGGGCCGGGAAGTTACTTTACAAGCAGTGAAGCAGGTCTGCAGGTGTCTTATCTCTCTCTCCCCTCCTCTGTCTTCCCTTCCTCTCTCCATTTCTCTCTTTCCTATCCAACAACGATGACAACAGTAATAACTACAACAATAAAACAGCAAGGGCAGCAAAAGGGAATAAATACATATTTCAAAAAGTGACAATGGGGGGTGGGGCGGTAGCGCAGTGGATTAAGCGCACATGGAGCAGAGTGTTAAGGATTCTGGTTTGAGCCCAGCTCCCCACCTCAGGCGGTAGAGCAGGTCTTTCCTCTTGTCTTCTGTCTTCTCTCCATTTCTTTCTATCCTATCTAACAATGATGACATCAGTAACAGCAACAATAAGTACAACAACAAGGGCAACAAAAGGGAAAATAAATAAGTATAAAAATAATTTTTAAAAAAGAAAGTGAATACAGAAGATTAAAAACGATTTTGAGTCACTCAATAGCTCTTATTTATTTTTCTCCCAATGCAGAACAAATTGCCTGGTGCAGTGCCAGAAGCAGAGACAAATAAATTTGATAGCACGGGATATGATAAGGACTTAGTAGAAGCTTTGGAAAGAGATATAATTTCTCAGAATCCCAATGTTCGATGGTAAGTTACATATGGGCTCTGATGATGCTTGGGACAGAAACTGTAGCACTGAGAGAAGGGAGTGGCTTCTGTGTATCGCTTCTTCGGGGATTGCTTATCCAGTAGATGTGTGTGTGCTTCCTTCCGGTTTCTTAGAGCAGTAGTTCTCAGCTTTACTAATGCTGTGTTTAATCAAGGAACTGTAACTAATCTTTTTAAAACAGATTTTAAAAATTTATTTATTATTGGATAGAGAAAGAAATTGAGAGGAGATAAAAAGGGAGAGAGGGGGAGTCAGGTGGTAGCGCAGCGGGTTAAGCACAGGTGACACAAAGTGCATGGACCAATGTAAGGATTCCCGGTTCAAGCCTCCGGCTCCCCACCTCAGGGGAGTCGCTTCACAGGCGATGAAGCAGGTCTGCAGGTGTCTGTCTTTCTCTCCCTCTCTCTGTTTCTCTCTGTCCTATCCAAAAACAACAATAATAATAACTACAACAAGGGCAACAAAAGGGAAAAGAAATATTTAAAAAAGAAAGAAAGGGAGAGAGACAGACATCTGCAGCACTGCCTCACCACTTGCGAAGCTTTCTCCCTGCAGGTCAGGACCAGGGGCTTGAACCCCGGTCCTTGCGCACTGTAATGTATGCACTTAACCAGGTGTGCCACTGTGTGCTGAACTGTAACTTATCAAAATGAGTTATAATGCTCACTTTGCCCGGAGATAACTCCGCCAGTAGAATGCACACTTCATCAGCCATGAGGACCTGGGTCTGAGCTCTCTCTCAGACATCCCTTGGGAGCACCATGCAAAGGGAAGCTTGACGAGCAGTGGAGTGGCACTGTGGTATATGCCCGCCCCCTCCCATCCTCTGGCTGCCAGGAGTTGTGAAATTGCATAGGGAGAAAGCCCCAGCAAAACACTGGTAGCAAAATATAAAAAGAAATTAGGAGCTTACTTTCCCACCAAGTCAGAGATCTTAATGATTTTGAAATATGGCTGCAACATTATTTTGTTGTCGTCGTCCCTGGGCTTCACTTCCCCATACTGACTTATTCCAGTGGAGAGAAACAGAGTGGGGGAAGACACTACAGCACCAAAGCTCCCTCCGGTCCATTAGAGGCTGGTCTCAACCCAGACTGTGTGCATGAGAAACTGGTGTGTTATCTAAGCGAGCTACTTTCTCAACCCTGATTGTAGCACTATTTTAAAGATACTTTTTGGTGAAACAATTTTTTGGTGGCCAGAGAGATAGCTGAGCCTGTTAGAGCACAAACTTGCATGCCTGAGACCCCAGAGGCTACAGGTTCAATACCAAGTACCACCTTCTGCTGGAGCTAGAAAATACTCTGTTCCCTCTCTCTCTCTCTCTCTTTCTCCTCTCTCTCTCCCCCTCTCTCCCTCCCCCCTCTCTCATAAGTACTTATATCTGTAAAAATACTTTTTTTGGATATTCGATATTTATACAATGAAGAAATATTTTCATAAAATATGTTGTATAGGCCACCAGCAGCAGTAGTAATAGTATTTAGGTTGGGGAGGATTTCATAGCAGCCTCTATGATTCTTTAACCTTGGTATGTACTATAGGGCTGAGGGAAAACAGTACGGCAACTGTCTGTGCTTATTAGTACCTTTTTTATTCTCTCTGTGAGTGTTTCAATGGGCTTGATTTGAATGAGCTTCTTTTTTTAAATCTAAACTATTTAAAGTATTCTTTGTATCATCTTTATTTATTGGAATAGAGACATCCAGAAACCGAGAGGGAAGAGGGAGATGTAAAGAGAAACAGGCTGGGGGTAGATGACATAACAGTTATTCATGCCTGAGGCTCCAAAGTCCCAGGTTCAACTCCCCGCACAACCATAAGCCAGAGCTGAGCAGTGCTCTCGTAAAATAAATAAGTAAATAAATAAATAAATAATATAGTTTATAGAAAAAAGAAAAAAGAAAGACACCTGTAGCACTGCTTCATCACTTGCAATCCTTTCCCTCTACAGGTGGGGGCTGGGGGCTTGAACCCAGGTCCTTGTGCATTCTTAGCTAGGTGTGCCACCACCCAGCCCTGATTTGAATGTTTCTAAATTGTGGGATTCATAAATTAGCTAGCTTGCCTTCTTTCTCTCTGCCTCTCTTCCTCTGTCCCATCCCCCTTTCCTTCCCTCCCTCCCTCCCTCCCTCCCTCCCTCCCTCCCTCCCTCCTTCCTTCCTTCCTTCCTTCCTTCCTTCCTTCCTTCCTTCCTTCCTTCCTTCCTTCCTTCCTTCCTTCCTTCCTTCCCTCCTAAAGTTATTGCTAGACACAAACAAAAAGCATTGTTGCAGAGAGGAGAGCCACTACAGTGTCACTCCGCCATACGTGAAGCTTCACGTTTGCATTGTGCTTCCTGTGGTGTGTCAGGGATTCAAACCCAGGTCTTCACACATGGTAAAATGTGCACTCTACGTGGTAAGCTATCTCCTAGCCCCATGGAATGAGCATATTAAGAGCAAGAATTTAAAAATGAGATTAGTGATAAAACTTAAGAGTGGAGCCTGCGGTCTGTTCTCCTTCACCAGCCTGAATATCATTCCTGCTGAGAATTGAAGGCACAGACTTTGTTCTTTGTATATCCTTGTTGGTGTGGTTGGCCTCCTGACAGTACGACTTTCATGCCCAGCGAGAGGCTTAGCATTCTGACAGCAACATAAAGTCAGGTGTTTCTGCTGCTTCTCAAGAATGATTACATTGAAGAGATTGTTGATAAAACACCTTCTCTTTCAGGGATGATATTGCGGATTTAGTAGAAGCTAAAAAGTTGCTTAAGGAAGCTGTCGTGTTACCAATGTGGATGCCAGAGTTCTTTAAGGGCATCAGAAGACCATGGAAAGTAAGTTTATTACTATTACAGCATCATCAAAGTGGAGCAGTGTATTTGTAGTGCAGGCAACAATCCCCAATGATAACCCTGCGGGCAAAACAAACAGACAAACAAATAAATAAATTGAAATAGATTATTAAAAAAAGACTAGTGGTCTGGGAGGTGGCGTAGTGGTAAAGCTTTGGACTCTCAAGCATGAGGTCCCGAGTTCAATCCCTGGCAGCACATGTACCAGAGTGATGTCTTGTTCTTTCTCTCTCCTCCTATCTTTCTCATAAATAAATAAAATCTTAAAAAAAAAAAAAAAGACTAGCAGGGATTATGTCCAGATACTAATAGTATAATAAGATATGACATGTTAGCAATAATACTTTTCTTATCTCTAAGTTCCAGATTTAATTTGATTTTGCCTCCAGGGTTATTGCTGGGGCTCAGCGCCCGCACCAGGAATTCACTGCTCCTGGAGGCCATTTTCTCCCTTTCATTGCCATTTTTTTTTTTTATCGTTGTTATGGTTATTATTGTTGTTACTGATGTTGTTGTTGGATAGCACAGAGAGAAATGGAGAGAGGAGAAGACAGAGGGGGAGAGAGAGACAGACATTTGAAGACCTGCTTCACCACTTGTAAAGAGACCCCCCTATGGGGGGGGAGCCTGGGGCTCAAACCTGGATCCTTGCATGGGTCTTTGCGTTTGCCCGCTGTGCTATGGCCCGATCCCCCCCAATTTTATTTTGTATTCACCCTGCTTTTGATGCAGAAAAAGTAAATTTGTGATCAAGTTCCTTCTGCTTATATTTGCATTTGTATTCTGTCTTAAGATTACATATAACTTAGTGAGATTTGCTACTTTGCGGTGTGGTTTTTGTGAAAAAGAGCAGTGGCAGCTAAGTCCCTCACTTGCACTATTCTGTTCCCAACAGGGGGTGCTGATGGTTGGCCCACCCGGAACTGGAAAGACCCTCCTTGCTAAAGCAGTCGCTACGGAATGCAAGACAACATTCTTCAACGTCTCTTCGTCAACTCTGACTTCCAAGTACAGGGGAGAGTCTGAGAAGCTTGTTCGTCTTCTGTTTGAAATGGTAAATGTGTGAGAGAAGTCTAGTGGCTTTGAAAAGGGAGACAGTGAGTTGTCACTATTTCCAGTGTGTAGGGTAGGGAGGCAGGATGGCACTGTACCGAGGAGGATGTGTGTGCTCTGCAACTTGGGATGCTTTACTAGCCAGGAGTAGCTGGGTTTCGCCATGTCTTTTCTTCTTTTTTTTTTAATAAATAAATATTTATTTATTTATTTATTCCCTTTTGTTGCCCTTGTTTTTTTTTTATTGTTGTAGTTATTGATGTCATCGTTGGATAGGACAGAGAGACATGGAGAGAGGAGGGGAAGACAGAGAGGGGGAGAGAAAGACAGACACCTGCAGACCTGCTTCACCGCCTGTGAAGCGACTCCCCTGCAGGTGGGGAGCCGGGGGCTGGAACCAGGATCCTGACGCCAGTCCTTGTGCTTCGCACCACATGCGCTTAACCCACTGCGCTACCGCCCAACTCCTTAAAATATTTTTAAAATACTGTCAAGAGGTGAAGCTCATAAGTACTTGTGGAAATTAGGTCACCTCCAGTCTGTTGACTATAGCAAATACCATAAGTTTAATGACCCCATCTGTGTATACATTCATTTTTTTTTACTTCTTATTTTGAATTATTTGTCCTTCTTGCACTCACACTAATCTATCAGTAGCACAAATAACTCAGCAAATTCCGATGGACTGTTTAGATTGAATTCAACCATTTTTTAGACTTGAGACTGTGTTAAACTTCACTGATCATCTCCATCTTGCCACATCTGAGACACTGTCTAGTTGGGAGCTGGGCGGTGGTGCACCAAGTTGAATGCTCTTGTTAAATTGTGCAAGGACCTGGGTTTAACCCCTTGTCCCCACCTGCAGGGGTGAAACATCATGAGCGATGAAGCAAAGTTGCTGGTGTCTCTCTTTCTCTTTCCCTATCTCCCCTCTCTGTTTCTCTCTGTCCTATTAAAATAAAAAGTTAAAAAGAAAACACAAAAAACCAAAGAGTGGGGAGTCGGGCTGTAGCTCAGCGGGTTAAGTGCAGGTGACACAAAGCACAGGACTGGCATAAGGATCCCAGTTCGAGCCCCGGCTCCCCACCTGCAGGGGAGTTGCTTCACAGGCGTTGAAGCAGGTCTGCAGGTGTCTTATCTTTCTCTTCCCCTCTCTGTCTTCCCCTCCTCTCTCCATTTCTCTCTGTCCTATCCAACAACGACAACAACAATAACAACAACAATAAAACAACAAGGGCAACAAAAGGGAATAAATAAATAATTAAATATAAAATAAAATTAAAAATTAAAAAAATTAAAAACACCAAAGAGTGTAGTTAAATGTATCAGGACCAAATTAATGCTTACGAGGTAGATATTGAGACAGACTTGCATTCCTCTTTTTGAAATCGAATGTAGTTTTTATCCATGATTTACTAGTGGCTTACAAGATGCCAGGGTAACAGGAAGTGGTTCCGCCCCCACCACCAAAGTTCTGTGCCCCAGGTCTGGACTGTGGCATGCCAGGTAGAGCACACACTTTACCAAGCCCCTGCCCATCTGTGGGGTGAAGGTATGTACACTGGTAGAGTAGCCCCACAGGTGTTACTTCTCTCTCTCTTCCTCCTTTCTCTCCTGCCTTCCCTATCTCTTTCTGTCTCTCATTCTATTAAAAAAAAAAAAGCTATTGAGAATAGTGGAGTTGTACAGGCACTGAGTCCCAGCACTAACCCTGGTGACCTAGATAGAAAACAAATAAATACAAAGTTCTATGCCTCTCCCTAAGCGATAGGCACCATAGTTCTTCCAAAGTCTTAGGGAGAGTTTGGCTACTTTTTTTTTTTTTTTGCAAGTTCATATGATTCAATTATCTATATTCCAGAAGTGAATTTTGAAACCATCTAGTAGTTAACTTTTACTTTCTTACTTACTTCACTAGGTAAAATCACCTCCAGTTCCATCCACTTTGGTTTAAGAATACAAGATAACAAGATTTTTTTTTTAATAGCAGAGGACTTGCATTCCTTAATCATAATAAGCAAAACCTTTTGTACTTTGTACTATTTCAGTGTAACCCCAGATCTCCCTTCCTAGGTTCAGAGTAAAAAGCAAAACTAGCAAAGAAAAACCTTCACCCATGTTTTTGGTGAGGACTCTAGTCTCAGCTCCCCTTTTCTTTCCCCTTCAAAACTGCAAAGCAGTGAGGCCTGGGCGGCGATGCTGTGGCTGAGGTATTGAGGTTTGAGCTCTCAAACATGACACTGAGGTTTTGGTCCCCAGCAGCACACATGCCAGAATGATGCTGTGGTTATCTCCTCCTCCTCCTCTTCCTCTTCCTTCTTCTCCTTCGCCCTCTCCCTCTCCCCCCTCTTTCTTCCCCTCCCTCTCCCGTTCCCTCTCTCTCTCTCTCAGCAGTAGCAGGCTAACTGTAGACAAATTTCACCTCTTTCCTGACACTCAGGTACTTTTATCTCCCTTCCTTCCTTCCTTCCTTCCTTCCTTCCTTCCTTCCTTCCTTCCTTCCTTCCTTCCTTTCTCTTTCTCTCCTTCCCTTCCTCCATTCCTTCCTTCCATTTTTATATTTTATTTATTTTTAATGACAGAGAAAAAGATACACAGAGAGGGCTACCAGAGCACTGCGCAGCTCTGGCTTATAGTGGTGCTGGGGACTGAACCTGGGACTTTGGAGCCTCGGGCTTGAAAGTCTTTGCATAACCATTATGCTGTCTCCCCAGCCCCCATTCCTTCCTCCCTTCCTCCTCTCTATTTTATTTTATTATTATTTTAATTTAATTTAATTTTATTTGGCAGAAGGAGAATGGGAGATAGGAAGAAAGATAGATACCTGCAGACCACTTGTGAAGCATCCTTCCTGCACGTGGGGAGTGTCTGTGGTTCCTTTCACACACAGTGTCTCTCTTTCTCTCACTGCCTCTGTCTCTATATAAAATAAAATGACCTTGGCAGCAAACACAATTACCTAACTTCAGTCTTTTCTTAAAAAAAGAGAACTTAATCTAGTAATATACTATAGAAATGATCCCTGAAAGTATAGTCTTGAGAACTTAATCTAATGAGTTTAAGCAGAGAGAATTATATAATGGTCTGGGAGTTGGCACAGTGCCTAGAGCTTTGGACTCTCAGACATGAGGCCCTAAATTTTTTTTTTAAATATTTATTCTCTTTTGTTGCCCTTGTTTTATTGTTGTAGTTATTATTGTTGTTGTTATTGATGTTGTCGTTGTTAGATAGGACAGAGAGAAATGGAGAGAGGAGGGGAAGACAGGGGGGGAGAGAGAAAGACACCTGCAGACCTGCTTCACCGCCTGTGAAGCGACGCCCCTGCAGTTGGGGAGCTGGGGGCTCCAACTGGGATCCTGATGCCTGTCCCTGCACTTTGCACCACGTGCGCTTAACCCACTGTGCTACCTCCTGACTCCCTTGAGGTCCTAAATTTAAACCCCAGCATCTCGTGCCAGACTGATGTTCTTTCAATAACTCCTCCCCTTTCACAAATCTTTTAAAAAGCATTATAGGGAGTTGGGCAGTAGCGCAGTGGGTTAAACGCATGTGGCACAAAGTGCAAGCATTGGCATCAGGATCTCGGTTCGAGCACCCGGCTCCCCACCTGCAGGGGAATCACTTCATGGGCGGTGAAACAGGTCTGTAGGTGTCTATCTTTCTCTCCCCCTCTCTGTCTCCCCTACTCTCTCGATTTCTCTCTATCCTATTCAATGACAGCAGCAGCAGCAGCAACAACAACAACAACAATAATAACCACAACAATGATAAAATAACAAGGACAACAAAAGGGGAAAAATGGTCTCCGGGAGCAGTGGATTCGTGGTGCAGGCTGGAGACAAAAAAAAAAAAAAGTGTTAGATATTTGACCATATAACAGAATTTTCAGAAAGCTCAATTTAGATTTCTAGGTCAACCAAACAGGGTCCATTCAGATGCCATGGGGAATGCGTGCCTGTCTGACCTTTAGTTCTGTTTGTTGCAGGCCTGACTTTAACTTTAGCCCATGTGAGCACTAGGACAGCCACCAGAGACTCACACCTTATTTGTATTGGCCTTAAGGTAATCCCAAAGAAACTGGCCCTCATCTCTTGTTTCAGCAAAGGCCCGGGGTGAACATTTATTTTGTTTTACTTAAACGCCTGTGCTTGGCCTCATCACTTTGATGAGAGAGTTGGAGTGACCTGATTGACTAAGCCTGAGTCCCAGCTGCTGGGGTGCCAGTAGAGTAGGTCTCTTAGGAAGTTGAGGACTGAAGAAAAGGACTTCTCCAACCAGAAGCAAAACCGCTGTGCATGCAGAAGCTAGTGGTGTCTTCTGCAAAGTTTGCTGACTTTCTCAGGCCACCCAAGGCCAGCCTTTCATGTCACATAACCTCTGCTTTATGTCAGGTCCCTGGACATCCCACCCCACAACTCAAATCTGGGAAAAGTTTTTGCTTCATATGGCAACAAGCAAATTTAAATTTAAATTCTGCTAAATATAGGTTCTGCTGTTAGATAGTTTCTAACTAGAATTTCAGTTGGCATTTTTTTTTTTTTTTGGCATTTCCTTTCTTTTTCTGTGTCTGTTTCTTTTTCTCTCCCCCGTCCACTACTTGAGAAGGCAGTACAGTAGCCAAGGTGGTGACGCAGTGGCAGACAACTGGCACAGATGAGGGGCTGACGTCAGTCCCTGGCACTGCCCATGACGGAGCTTTCTTCTCACTTCTCTCTCTCCCTCTCATACAGTAAATGGAATTTTATAATGAAAAGGAAAACATATTGCACATTTCACCATGCTCCAGCACTGGGGTTTCAGCGTGGGGAGGCGGGCTCAATGACCTCCTGTGGTTCCAGGGTAAACTTTGTGAATAGGAAGTATTGAAGTGGCCTGTCTGTCCTTTCCTCTTCTCCTCCCTGCTCCCTGCCCCCACCCCACTGGGTCGATTTTTTTCTCTATCTGAATTTAAAGGAAAGAAAAAGAAAAAATGTCTATTAGGAGTCGTGGAATTTTTTGTGCGCAAGGCCCTGGCAAAAAAAGGACTAAAGCTAGGAGTGGACATTGTATGGAAATGTACCCCTCTTATTCTATAGTCTTGTCAGTATTTACATTTTATAAATAAAAATTAAAAAAGGACTAACGCAAAGCAAGTATAAAGCCTGAAACCCAAGTGAGGTTGCCTTATTAACAATGAAATTATTGGGCTGGGGAGATAGCATAATGGCAGAGAAAAAAAATTTCCATGCCTGAGTCGCCTCAGCACCACTGAGAAGCAGAGCTGAGCAGCATTCTGGTTAAAAACAACCCTTTGAGGGGTAGGCGATTTAGAATTTTTATTTTTTATTTTTTAAATATTTTATTTATTTATTTTCTCTTTTGTTGTCCTTGTTGTTTTTCGTTGTTGTTGTAGTTATTATTGTTATTGATGTTGTCATTGTTAGATAGGACAGAGAGAAATGGAGAGAGGAGGGGAAGACAGAGAGGGGGAGAGAAAGATAGACACCTGCAGACCTGCTTCACCGCTTGTGAAGCGACTCCCCTGCAGGTGGGGAGCCGGGGCTCGAACCGGGATCCTTATGCCGACCTTGTGCTTTGCGCCACCTGTGCTTAACCCGCTGAGCTACAGCCCGACTCCCTTAGAATTTTTTTAATTAACATTTTTTAGATCTTTTTATTAATTATTCAGTAGAGACAGAGAAATTGAGAGGGGAAGGTGAGAAAGAGAGGGAGACAGACACACCTGCAGCCCTGCTTCACTACTCAGGAAGCTTTCCCCCTACAGGTGGGGGCTGGGGGCTTGAACCCAGGTCCTTGTGCACTGTAATGTGTGTGCTTAACCATGTGCACCACTGCCTGGCCCCAACCCCTCAGTTTTTTTTTTTTTCCTAGTTGTAAAACAATAGATTCTTTTTAAATGAAATAAAAATTTGTGTTGTGTGTGTGGTTTTTTTCTTTAGGCTCGATTTTATTCTCCAGCCACCATATTTATTGATGAGATAGACTCCATCTGTAGCCGCAGAGGGACGTCTGAAGAACATGAAGCGAGCAGAAGGGTGAAAGCTGAGCTTCTGGTCCAGATGGATGGTATGTGTGTGCCTGTGCATGCACTCGGCTGCCCCCAGTCTAACCCACACGGCTCCAGACCACTAGAGGGGGCTGGCAAGTAGGTTCTGGAGACGCGCAGCCGTGAGTGGGATATACTGACAGGTGCCGAGCTTACTGGAAACACTGGCTGTCCACAGGGCATTCTGGGGCATGTTCCACTGACTCTTAGTCACAAAAGTGAAGTGAGTGCAGGTGGCCTTTGTGTCATGTGTGCTTTTGAAAACAGTAAAAAAAATCGACACAGTTAAACTGAATTGGTCTTTTGAGAAAATCAATTTGAATTGTATATTTTATGTACTACCGCAATGTCCTTTATTTGGTCCTTGTTTCTGGACTGGTGGGGAATCAAACCCAGGGCTTCACATATGCAATATACACATTGTACTCCTGAGCTAACTTCCCTGGCTCTAAAAAGTCACTTTTCTTGGGCAACAGATTCACCAGTGTCCCACTTAGTTTTACATAGATTTAAAGGTTCAGCTTACCTCATCATGTGCTAAATATTTGAGTTATTTAGCTGAGCTCCGGCTCCTGTAGTCCTTATTCCTAGCCCCTCCCTCTCTGCCCTTATTTAGGTGTTGGAGGAGCTTCTGAAAATGACGACCCCTCCAAAATGGTCATGGTTCTGGCAGCTACGAATTTTCCCTGGGATATTGATGAAGCCTTAAGACGACGTCTTGAGAAAAGAATCTATATCCCCTTGCCATCAGGTATTTCCATTTAGATTTTGTTGGAAAACTTGTTAATTCAACTCAGGTAGGTGTGTTTAGCGATTTAAAAATTTTTTAAATTTCAAGTTTCCTTGAAGAGACAAATGTATGTTAACTGATTTGGATATATATATATATGTATATCTCTGGGAAACCTAGACGCTGGGAAATTCAAAGTTCGGTGTGAGGTGACCCAGAAATCTTTTTGAGTAAATGAGCTCTGAGACTTAGAAAAACTTTCACACAAAATGGACTTGTAAAGAAACAGAACACTATTTTATGTTGGAGGCATAATCACTTTAGTTTTTTTTTCTTTTCGTAACCGCTTTTTTTTTTTCCCCTACTGCTAGCAAAAGGCAGAGAGGAGCTACTACGGATAAGTCTGCGTGAGCTGGAATTGGCTGATGATGTTGATCTTGTAAGAATAGCAGAAAACATGGAAGGCTATTCAGGTGCAGACATCACCAATGTGTGCAGGTATGAATTACTTTGGAAGCAATTTTTCAGGGTTTTGTGCTGAATTAATTAGATAGAAAATTAAAATTTACAATGATCTGTAGTTATGTTTTGGTATTAAGTCATCTTATATGTAAGTCAAGACTCAGCAGTTCATTTGGAAGTTTTAAATTCACAAATCTAATGTTAGAACAGTGTAATGTAGAAAATCAGTCATTTTAGGTTAAAAAATTGTTGATAAATTGTTCAGTTTGATGTTATCTAAGCAACATAATTATGAAATCAGTTGATTTCGCATATTCGGGTAAAGTGCAATCACATTTTTAGTGAAAGTGTTTTGAATGTGCCGAGAACAGTAGTAAAAAGAATAGAAAAAGACTCTCTGGACAGAGGGTAGATAGCATAATGGTTATGCAAAGAGACTCTCATGCCTGAGGTTCCAAAGTCCCAGGTTCAGTCACTCCCCTCCCCTCCCCCGCACCACCATAAGCCAGAGCTGACCAGTGCTCTGGTTTAAAAAAAAAAAAAAAGACTATCTCTAATCCAGCTCAGTTGAGTAGGTTTTGTCCTAATCTAGATAGATACTGGCTCAAACACTTATCAGCAACTCACTTGACTGGTACTACTGCATTTCCAAAGTAAGCCTAGTTTGTGGGGTTATTGCAGGGCTCAGTGAGAACCACACATATAGGAGATGCAGGGTGTGGTTCCTGCTGTTAAGTGTGAGGAGCCTGTGCTGTGGTGCACGCCCACCCCCAGGTCGAGTGCAAGGGCCGGGGTTCAGACCCCAGTCCCCTCCTGCAGGAGCGAAGGAAGCTTCATGAGCCCTGAAGCATAGCTGCAGGTGTCTGTCTCTTCCTTTCTACCGTCCCCATCCTCTCTCAACTTGTCTTATCAAATAAAGGATGAAAGGTGGTGGAAGGAAAAGACTTAGTTTCTTTTTTTTTAAGAAGAAGCACTGAAGACAGAGGAAGAGGAGACAACCCTAACTTGATTTACTTCTTGCTGTACATGTAGCAGATATTTAATTTTCTCTCCTTTTAATACATCTGTATATTTATTTATTGGGTTGAGAGGAAAGGGGAAGATAGAGTGGGAAAGAGACAGAGAAGCACAGCTTCACCACTTGTGGATTTTTCCCCTGCAGGTAAGGATGGCAGCTTGGACCTGGGCCATTACACATTGTAACAACCGGGTGTGCCACTGCCTGGCTCCATATATATATGAGAGAGGGAGAGAGAGAGAGACAGAGATATGGAGAGACCTGTAGCCTTGCTTCACTATTTGTGAAGCTTCGCCACTGCAGGTAGGGACCAGAGGCTTGAGCCCAGTCCCTTGCACTTTGTAATGTGTACACTCAGCCAGATGTGCCACCACTGGCCCCAGTATTTAATTTGCTTACAGGTTCTCTCTCCTGACTCTGATGCTCAACCTTTATTTTACTGGGTATTTATAATAAAATTCAATTGCAAGTTTTTTCACTCTCCTACTCTTCCTGCTCAGTATCTGTTCTTTATAGTGATTAGCATCTTTATTTTATCACAGAAGGTTCAACTGCTAAAAAAAAATAAAGGACTCAGAAAAGTCCATTAAAATTTTTTTTTAATATTTATTCCTTTTTTGTTGCCCTTGTAGTTATTTTGTTGTTGATGTCATCGTTGTTGGATGGGACAGAGAGAAATGGAGAGAGGAGGGGAAGACAGAGAAGGGGAGAGAAAGAGACACCTGCAGACCTGCTTCACCGCTTGTGAAGTGACTCCCCTGCAGGTGGGGAGCCTGGGGCTTGAACCGGGCTCCTTATGCTTTGTGCCAAGTGCGCTTAACCCGCTGTGCTACCTCCCGACTCCCAGAAAAGTCCATTTTGATGCAGCATTCTATATACTACATAAGTATATGCAGTAAGATCATAGCTACAATATACACACTGTGGAGTTTTTATAGTTCGTAAGTTTTCATTCAATCAAAATACCAGTTTTATTTTCCTCCTAAAAATCTAGGGATGCGTCTCTGATGGCAATGAGAAGGCGTATTGAAGGTTTGACCCCAGAAGAAATCCGCAATCTGTCAAGAGAAGAAATGCACATGCCTACAACTATGGAGGATTTTGAAATGGCTTTAAGAAAGGTTTCTAAGTCCGTATCTGCTGCAGACATTGAACGGTATGAGAAATGGATATTTGAATTTGGATCATGCTAACTCCTCACATGTGAACTGGGAGAAATCGGCCTTAAGTGTTTGAATAATAATTAAATGTAGTATTTCATTGCACTGAGTGCTATATTTTTTTAAACTTTCATAATGGTAAGATTTTTTAAAAACAATCCTTATGATTATGAATAAAGGCATTTTTGAAAACTGGAAGCATATTTTACTTTTGAATGCTAAAGTATTTTTTAAAATGTTATTTATAAAAAGGAAACATTGAGAAAACCATAGGATAAAAGGGGTACAGCTTCACACAATCCCATCACGGGAACTCCGTATCCCATCCCATCCCCCGATAGCTTTCCTATATATATATCTTTAAACTTATTTCTTTACTGGGGAATTAATGTTTTACATTCAACAGTAAATACAGTAGTTTGTACATGCATAACATTCCCCAGTTTCCCATTTAACAATACAACCCCCACTATGTCATTTATCATCCTTCATGGACCTGTATTCTCCCCACCCACCCACCCACCCCAGAGTCTTTTACTTTGGTGCAATATGCCAATTCCATTTCAGGTTCGACTTGTGTTTTCTTTTCTGATCTTGTTTTTCAACTTCGGCCTGAGAGTGAGATCATCCCATATTCATCCTTCTGTTTCTGACTTACTTCACTCAACATGATTTTTTCAAGGTTCATCCAAGATCGGCTGAAAACGGTGAAGTCACCATTTTTTACAGCTGAGTAGTATTCCATTGTGTATATATACCACAACTTACTCAGCCACTCATCTGTTGTTGGACACCTGGGTTGCTTCCAGGTTTTGGCTATTACAAATTGTGCTGCCAAGAACATATGTGTACACAGATCTTTTTGGATGGATGTGTTGGGTTCCTTAGGATATATCCCCAGGAGAGGAATTGCAGGGTCATAGGGTAGGTCCATTTCTAGCCTTGTGAGAGTTCTCCAGACTGTTCTCCACAGAGGTTGGACCCATTGACATTCCCACCAGCAGTGCAGGAGGGTTCCTTTGACCCCACACCCTCTCCAGCATTTGCTGCTGTTACCTTTTCTGATGTATAACACTCTCACAGGAGTGAAGTGACATCTCATTGTTGTCTTGATTTGCATTTCTCTGACAATCAGAGACTTGGAGCATTTTTTCATGTGTTTCTCAGCCTTTTGGATCTCTTCTGTGGTGAATATTCTGTCTAAGTCCTCCCCCCATTTTTGAATGGGGTTATTTGTTGTCTTGTTGTTGAGTCTGGCAAGCTCTTTATATATGTTGGTTATTAAACTCTTATCTGATGTATGACATGTAAAGATCTTCTCCCATTCTGTGAGGGGTCTCTTGGTTTGGGTAGTGGTTTCTTTTGCTGTGAAGAAGCTTTTTAATTTGATGTAGTCCCATAGGTTTATACTTGCCTTAGTCTTCTTTGTAATTGGATTCGTTTCATTGAAAATGTCTTTAAAATTTATGCGGAAAAGAGTTCTGCCAGTATTTTCCTCTAAGTATTTGATAGTTTGTGGTCTAACATCCAAGTCCTTGATGCACTTGGAATTTACTTTTGTATTCGGTGAAATACAGTGATTCAGTTTCATTCTTCTGCATGTTTCAACCCATTGTTTCCAACACCATTTGTTGAAGAGACTCTGCTTTCCCCATGTAATAGTCTGGGCCCCTTTGTCAAAGATTAGATGTCCATAGGTGTGGGGGCTCATTTCTGGGCTCTCAATTCTATCCCACTGGTCAGTGTGTCTATTCATGTTCCAGTACCAAGCAGTTTTGATGACAATGGCCCTATAATACAGTCTGAGATCTGGGAGTGTGATGCCTCCGGTTCTGTTCTTTTTTCTCAAGATTATTTTGGCAATTCTAGGTCTTTTCTGGTTCCATATAAACATTTGTAGCATTTTTTCTATTCTCCTAAAAAATGTGCTTGGGATCTTGATGGGGATGGCATTAAATTTGTAGATGGCTCTGGGTAATATATTCATTTTGGTGATGTTAATTCTTCCAACCCATGAACATGGAATATCTTTCCACTTCTTTGTGTCTTTTTCAATTTCCTTGAGTACTGACTCATAATTTTCAGTATACAAGTCTTTCACTTCTTTGGTTAGGTTTACCCCTAGATATTTTATTGTTTTTGTTGCTATAGTAAAAGGAATTGATTTCTGGATTTCAATTTCTTCTAACTTAGTGTTTGCATAGAGGAATGCCACTGACTTTTGAATGTTAATTTTGTAGCCTGACACCTTACTGTATTGCCTGATGATTTCCAAAAGCTTCTTGCTGGATTCCTTAGGTTTTTCCATGTATACTATCATGTCATCTGCAAATAAGGAGAGTTTGACTTCTCGTCCAATCTGTATGCCTTGAATTCCTTGCTCCTGCCTGATTGCTATGGCAAGAACTTCCAACACTATGTTGAATAGTAATGGTGACAGTGGGCAGCCCTGTCTAGTACCTGATCTGAGGGGAAATGCTTCCAGTTTTTCACCATTGAGTATGATGTTGGTTGTAGGTTTGCTATATATAGACTCCACTATCTTGAGGAATTTTCCATCTATTCCCATTTTTTGTAGTGTTTTGATCATAAAGGGATGTTATATTTTGTCAAAGGCTTTCTCTGCATCTATTGATATGACCATGTGGTTTTTGGTCTTGCTTTTGTTGATGTGGTGGATCACATTGATTGATTTACGTATATTAAACCAACCTTGCATGCCTGGGATAAACCCCACTTGTTCATGATGAACAATCTTTTTGATATACTGCTGTATCCGGTTGGCTAGAATTTTGTTCAATATTTTCGCATTTATGTTCATCAGAGATGTTGGTCTGTAGTTTTCTTTTTTGGTTGTGTCCCTGTCTGCTTTTGGTATCAGGGTGATGTTGGCTTCATAGAAGCTGGCAGGGAGTATTCCAGTGTCTTCAATCTTCTGGAAGACTTTTAAAAGTAGAGGTATTAGTTCTTCTTTGAAGGTTTTGTAGAATTCATTTGTAAAACCATCTGGTCCATGACTTTTATTTTTGGGGAGATTTTTGATAACTGTTTCAATTTCATTAGCTGTGATGGGCCTGTTCATGTTATCCACTTACTCTTTACTTAGTCTTGGAAGTTAGTAGGTATCTAGGAAATCGTCCATTTCCTCCAGGTTCTCTAGCTTGGTGGCATATAGTTGTTCATAGAAGCCTCGCATGATATGTTGAATTTCTGCAGTGTCTGTTGTGATATCTCCTCTTTCATTTACTATCCGATTTATTTGGGTCTTCTCCCTTTTTTGTTTTGTGAGTCTGGCTAAAGGTTTGTCGATTTTGTTTACTCTTTCGAAGAACCAACATTTACTTTCGTTGATCTTTTGTATGGTTTTCCTATTCTCAGTGTTATTTCTGCCCTAACTTTAGTGATTTCTGTCCTTATGGTTGTTTTAGGGTTCCTTTGTTGTTCTTCTTCTAGGTCTTTAAGGTGTGCAATCAGGCTGTTTATTTGTGCTTTTTCTTGTTTCCTAATGTGTGCTTGTATAGCTATGAACTTCCCTCTTAGGACAGCTTTAGCTGTGTCCCAAATATTTTGAAAGCTTGTGTCTTCATTTTCATTGAACTCTCGAAACATTTTGATTTCGTCCTTGATTTCCTCTTTGACCCAGAAGTTGTTAAGAAGTGTACTGTTGAGCTTCCACATTTTGGCACTGTTATTAATCTTTTGTTGATTGTTAAGTGTTAGTTTAATTCCACTGTGGTCTGAGAAGATGCTTGGGATGATTTCAATGTTCTTGAATTGGCTGATGCTGTCTTTGTGGCCTAACATATGGTCTGTCCTTGAGAATGACCCATGTGGATTTGAGTAAAATGTGTATTCCAGTTTCTTGGGATGAATGACTGAAAATGTCCAATAGTTCTAGTTTATCTTTTCATTTAGCTCCCTTATGTCTTTATTGATTTTCTGCCTGGATGATCTGTCAAGTTGAGAGAGTGGGGTGTTGAAGTCCCCTACTATGATTGTGTTACTGTTGATATATTGCTGTAGCTCTTTCAGTAGAAGTTTGATGTATTTAGATGGCTTCTCACTGGGTGCATAGATGTTAATAATTGTTAAGTCCTCTTGATTGACTGATCCTCTGAGCATTAAGTAGTGTCCATTCCTATCTTTTTTAATCTTATCTATTTTATAGTCTATCATGTCAGATATGAAAATAGCTGCTCCTGCCCTTTTTTGTGGGCCACTGGCTTGTATGATAGTTTTCCATCCTTTCACTTTAAGTCTGTGTTTGTCTTGTTGAGTTAGGTGGGTTTCCTGTAGACAGCATATTGTTGGGTTGTGTTTTCTGATCCATCTTCCTACTCTGTGTCTTTTAATAGGTGAATTCAGGCCATTGACATTTATTGATATCAAAGATTGAAGATATTTTAATGCCATTCTTGTAGAGTTTTAGAGTGTTTTGATATATGTCCTATTTGTGGTGGTCTGGTTGTTTATAGGAGACCTTTCAGAACTTCTTTCAGGGCAGGCTTGGTGATGGTTGCTTCCTTCAACTGTTGCTTGTCTGAGAAGGTTTTGATGCTTCCATCTAGTCTGAATGACAGTCTAGCAGGATAAAGTATTCTTGGCTGAAAGCCTTTCTCATTGAGCACTCGATAGATATCTTGCATTCTCTTCTGGCCTGTAGTGTTTGTATGGAGAAGTCTGCTGCTAATCTTATGGGTTTTCCTTTGTAGGTGACTCTTTGTTTTCCTCTTGCAGCCTTCAGGATCCTTTCTTTATCCTTATTCCTTTCCATTCTAAGTATGACATGTCTTGGTGTCTTTAGGTCTGGGTTAATTCTGTTTGGGACCCTCTGGGCTTCCTGAATTTTTATGTCTTTGATGTTGTCTAGACTAGAGAAGTTTTCAGCTACTATGGCCTGGAAAATCTTTCTTCCTCTCCTTCTCTTTCTTCCTCTGGTATGCCAATAATGCGTATATTGTTTCTTTTGAAGTCATCCCATAGGACTCTGTTGTTGTTTTCAGCATCTCTTAATCTCTTTTTGAGATCTCTTACTTCTTTTTTAGTTGTCTCTAATTCATCCTCAATCTTGCTAATTCTGTCTTCAGCCTCATAGATTCTATTCTCTCTGCCCTCTACTGTTTTCTGGAGTTCATCTATTTTGTTGCCCTGCTCTGATACTGTTTTAGCTTGTTCAGCTAGTTGCATTCATAGCTCGGCGATTTCAGCTTTCAAATAACCATGAGATAATTAGTATTTTCTTCCATATTCTCATTTGTTGTTCCTGCATTTCTGATTCCAATTTTTTCAAATTCTTTACTCACTCCTGTTATTATTTCCTTAGCTAATGTTTGGATGTTGAACTCGTTATTTTGTGCCTCACCCTCTGGAGGACTTTTGGCTGGACTCTTGTCCTGGTTCGATTCTCCAATATTTTTTCTTGTAGTTTTAACCATTTTATATATTATGTTATGAGTTCCCTTTATCAGTACTTTTCAAATTATTGATCACTATTGCCTGGATTGACTTGTGTCTAAATAAGTTAATTAAAGGTTCACAGTGGTGGAAGTTAACAGTTTTTTCAATCCCTGAGTTGGAGCTCAGTGGTTTAAAAGCCTCTTTCTTTTTTTTTTTTTTTTCCCTCCCCTGTAGGCTATGGGAGCCTGAGGGCTTTTAAACTATCAATAGGCTTCTTAGCTTAATCACTGACTCCTGACCAAGAGATAAAGCAGGGTGTGGCAGAGATAATCCAGTGGTTATGCAAAGAGACTTTCACAGCCCCTCAGCTATGCCACCGAGGTATAGGTCTTCTGAGTTTCCTGGTTAGATCTCTGTCCCCTGGTGTCCCTCCCTGTTGCTGCTCCAGATTCTGAGGGTGGTAGCAATGGAGACTCAGAGTTGCACTTGGTGAGTCTCTGGGGAGTCCTCTCCTCCCTTAAGCTGTCCCCTTGTTGGTGGAGCAGACTGGAGGTGGTGATAAACTGCTGAACTGTTAGCAGTCACTTAATCTCTCCTTAGGCCCCTCTCTCCTCTCTGTCACCAGCCACACGTGTTTGTACTCACTGGTGATTTACTGGGTTCCTGTGATCATTCTAGTCCTGTCTTGTTTTGGTCCCGGGTGGTCTCCTTTGGTATTCCTAGTTGATCCAGGAGAGGAGAGGAGAGGAGGGGAGGGCAGGGGAGGGGAGGGGAGAGAAGGAGAGAAAGCGATCTGCTGCTCGTAGCGCCACCTCTGGAAGTCCCCTTTTTTTTTTTTTTTTAGTGTTTATTCCCTTTTATTGCCCTTGTTTTATTGTTGTGGTTACTGATGTTGGATAGGACAGAGAAATGGAGAGAGAAGGGGAAGACAGAGAGGGGGAGAGAAAGATAGATACCTGCAGACCTGCTTCACCACTTGTGAAGCAACTCCCCTGCAGGTGGGGAGCCAGGGGCTGGAACCAGGATCCTCTCGCTGGTCCTTGAGCTTTGCGTCATGTGCTTTTAACCTGCTGTGCTGCTGCCGGATTCCCAGTTTTCCTATTCTTTAATCCTCTAGGATTATGGACTCAAGGTCATTGTGGGGCGTAGAAGGTCGAAGGTCTGGCTTCTGTAGTTGCTTCCCTGCTGAACATGGGGATTGACAGGTTGATGCATACTCCCAGCCTGCCTCTCTTTCCCTAGTGGGGTGAGGTTCTGGGGAATAGGAGCTCCAGGACACATTGGTGGGGTTGTCTGACCAGGGAAGTCTGGCTGGCATCATGATAGCATCTGGAACCTGGTGGCTGAAAAGAGAGTTAACATATAAAGCCAAACAAGTTGTTGACTAATCATGAACCTGAAGTTTGTAGTAGTGCAGATGAAGAGTTGCGGGTGGTGTGTGTGTGTGTGTCCGTTTTCTAAGTAGCTAGTAGGCATATTTTAGTTATATTCCAAAGGGCCTGTGGCATACTAGTTTTTTTTTTTTTTTTTTTTCTTATTCCCTGAGCCTGAAATCTGATATGCAGGTGGATCCAAGTTTTTGTCTGGGGATATGATGTCATGGCTGGAAAAAGGACCAGAAAGATGGATCAGGGAAGAGAGTAGCTCTCAAATTGGGAAAGGGGCATAAATATTGTTGACTGTAAACTCTGTCAATTTGATGTGATCTGGGGCCCATATTCAGCTTGGGAGCCTATGTGACCTCTGCATCCCTGTAGATCTGAGCTCACATTCTGTGGTCATGAGTAGTAATGTTCCAAGCTGCCCCTATTATATCAGGACCCATCTTCCTCAGGTAGAGTATGTTGTCCAGCCTCCCTTCGGAGGATGGAACATTCTCTACTGTTGTTGATCCAAGTTGAGGGCAAGGTCCTATGGGGGGGCCACAAAGGGGCCTATTTTGTTGTTCCTGATAGAAATGACCAGTAACAATGGAGAGAGGGATTTATGAGGTCTAGGCCCATCATGTCTGTTTGGGAACCTCAGGACTCCCCCAATGGGGCCCCAGCTGGCCAAAGTATTTTTCTTTTACTGATCATAAAGGTGATTACTTAGAACTTTCTCTATATTTACCTCTAAGTGTATGTAACAGCCCTTCCCACTGCCTGCATCTGCAAAGCCTCCTACTTGCCAGCCTGGCACACTTAGATGCTTAGTCGCCTCCCCAGCCGCCTGTTTAAAGACAGCTAGATGAAATGATGGCCTTCACTCCTTGGCTCCAGTACAAGACACGCACTGCTCACCACCCCACATTCGTCTAAGTCAAAGTATAAGCTGGCTTAAAAACCCTTCTTGGATGGTATGATTAAGAGAGTAGGCTACAATTAAAATGTTAAATAAAAAATAAATAAAATGGGGTAGAAAACTGAACATGAGGTAAAGGTAAGTGTCTGTAGCAGATCATGCTGTAAAATATGTCCACATGGATGATGGTTTAAAAATGGAAGGAGTGGGGCACTGCACCAAAGTAAAAGACTCCGGGGTGCGGGGGGTAGGGGGGAAGGCTGAGGTCCTGGGAACATGATGGCAGAGGAGGACCTAGTGGGGGTTGTACTGCTGTGTGGAAAACTGGGAAATGTTACACATGTACAAACTATTGTATTTTACTGTCGACTGTAAACCATTAATCCCCATAAAGAATAATAAGGGAGTCGGGCTGTAGCGCAGTGGGTTAAGTGCAGGTGGCGCAAAGCAAAAGGACCGGCATAAGGATCCCGGTTCGAACCCCGGCTCCCCACCTGCAGGGGAGTCGCTTCACAAGCGGTGAAGCAGGTCTGCAGGTGTCTTATCTTTCTCTCCTCCTCTCTGTCTTCCCCTCTCCCCATTTCTCTCTGTCCTATCCAACAACAACAATAATAATAACTACAACAATAAAAAACAACAAGGGCAACAAAAGGGAATAAATAAAATAAATATTTAAAAAATAAAAAGTAAGAATAATAAAAAAAGACAATAAAATAAAAATGCAAGGAGGATAGTGACTAGGGAGGTGGTTCGGCATGTAGAGCAACACACACTCCGCAGACCTGAGTTCCCAGCGTCACACAACAGGGCTGTGCCCTGGCATCTCTCAATAGGTACATACACACACACACACACACACACACACACACACACGTCGGGGAGGTAGCACTATATTTAAAACCACAAGATCAAAAACCCATTCCAATTCCCTGACTGAGCTAGTACTTGTGAAGGCATCTACTACATGTAGTTCTCGACTGGATAGTGTTTATAACAGAGAACACTGCTTTATTTCCCTCTAAAAAAAAAAAGTTTATTTTAGAGTGAGGACATCACTATTTTTACATCCTGGTACATTCGAAGTAGTACTCCTGGGTATAGGACACAATCGAACCATGATACACTTCAGTGATTTTATGCCGAGTCACATACTTAATATAAAGGCACATTTTACTGAATAAAAAAATAAGTGTTAAGTCCTTGAGATTTTAAATTAGAATTTCATAAAGTGCTTTCCATAAAGTCATCTGTTATAGTAATTAAGTTGGGTATAAGTTCCATAACAAAGGCACCTAGGAAAGTATTGGCACATGGCATTTTGTCTTTTAAATTTTCTTTTTGGTAATTTCAAAGTTCCTTCACATATCTTCTTTTTCACTTAAATTTTTCCTTAACTGTTCATCATGAAGATAACCAGCCCTGTTACAGAATAATATGAACTTGTTACTGTAAAAATCAAGTTTCTGGCATTTTTTAAGAGTTGAACTTGTTACTTAGAGACCAAGTTTCTGGCATTTTTTTAAAAAAGAGTTTAGCAATTTCTCTAGTCAAGTTGCAGATTAAAGACAACAGATTAACTGTCCATGATTGGAGATGGTATTTTAAATACATGTTCTATCTTCAAGCTTTTCTGCTGATTTTTCAGGCCCATCTGGATATATGCTGATAGTTGTGACTGGTATAACATTCATTTTTTCCAACTGGAGAATCCCTCTGAAATATAAAAATCAAAATAAAAAAATTTCTATGTCTACAGTTTGATAGTAGGGCAATACTACTTCAAGGTTATAAATACCTGGGCGAAATGTTTTTGCTTTCTTTTAGTTTGTAATGGCTGTACAAACTTGAGTCCAAAGTTCACATTAACCAAATTATTGAAGGATAAGAGGGAGTTCTTTACTTGCTACTGTAGGAGAGAGCCTAGGGTAGATAGATAGAATTTTCCAAAGCCTGAGAGAGCCCTAGATTTGTACAAGTTGAGCAAAAACCAAAAACAAAGCATACCAAACTACCTTTCTTCCTTTCTCTCCCTCCCTCCAGACTACCTTTCTAACCAGTACTTAAAATAGGAACACAATTGTAAACCTTTAGATAACACGTCCCCTTAACATGTCCCCTTTGTCACTAAACTACCTGCCAACCAGAGAGCAGATTACACCCAGTGTGCTACACTGCAAATTTAATGTTACCTCAATCGAAATGTCAACAGGGGTTAGTCACTAATAGAACAATTATACTAGTGAGTCTGAAGTTCACAGAGGAAAAACTATAAGAACCACAACTTCTGCTACTGGGGCTGCTGTGCTGCTGGGGTTCTGTGCTTGTATGAGTCCACCACTCCCAGCAGACCCTCTCTTTTTATTTATTTTTAGATGGAGGATAAAAGAAGTGGGGGAGACAGACACACTCCACGCTTAGCCTCGATAGTGCAGGTGCTCTCATATGGTGGTTGAAGACTCGAACCCAGGTCACTGTACTTGGTAAAGTGTGTGCTCTTATCAGATGAGCTATCTTTAAAAAATTTTTATTGCTATAATTGTTGTTGATGTTGTTGGATAGGACAGAGAAATGGTGAGAGGAGGGGAATACAGGGATGGGGTGGGGTGGGAGGGAGAGACACCTGCAGACCTGATTCACCACCTGTGAAGCGAATCCACTGCAGGTGGTGAGGCAGAGCTCAAACTGGGCTGGTCTTTGCACTCTGCGCCACCTGCACTTAACTTTCTGCGCTACTGTCCGACCCCCAGATGATCTATCTTTTACCCCCTTAAGAAATAATAACCCGGGGCTGGGTGGTGGCGCACCTGCTTGAGCGCATGTTACAATGCACATAGACCCAGGTTCGAGTCCCTGGTCCCCACCTGCAGGGGGAAAGCTTCACGAGTGGTAAAGCAGTGCTGCAGGTGTCTCTCTGTCTCTCTTCCTCTCTATCCCCCCTTCCCTTTTGATTTCTGGCTGTCTCTATCCAATAAATAAATAAAAATAAAAATAAAAATGAAACAATAACCCTTTGATCCAATCATTTCACACTTAGGAATCTATTCTATATAAATATACATGTGAAGGAGTTGGTGGTAGCGCAGGTGCTGCAAAGCGGCAAGGACCAGCATAAGGATCACAGTTTGAGGCCCCGGCTTCCCACCTGCAGAAGGGTGAAGCAGGTCTGCAGGTGTCTGTCTTTGTCTCCCCCTGTCTTCTTCTCCTCTTTCCATTTCTCTCTGTCCTAACAACGGTGATATCAATAACAAAAAAAGTATAAGAACAATTCAAAATTCACAATACTATTTATTATTTAAAGGATTACTATTTTTTTTTTTTTTAAAAAATTCCCTTTTGTTGCCCTTGTTTTATTGTTGTAGTTATTGTTGTTGATGTTGTTGTTGGATAGGACAGAGAGAAATGATGCTGGGAAATTGTGCATATGCAGTCACAACTGCCATGTTGCCCCCTCAGGCTACTGCTAGTTCTGGTGAGAGTTAGGACATTCTTGGAGTGCCTGTTCCACCATGTTGTGCCCTCAGGGCATTGTCTATATCCCTGATATTTGGAGTGCTTTGGTTACTCCACCCCCCTCCCATTCTCACGAGAGTTATCATCCTATCCTGGAGTGCTATGGTTACTCCTCCCCCTTCCCATTCTCACGAAAGCTGCTCCTATAAAAGCCCTTCTTCTGCACCTCACTGCTCCACTTCAGTGTTCAGACGCAGGAAAGGTTATTGCGTGAGGCGGCCATTTTCGCTACCTCCACATGGCCAAATCTGCTTCTCTCTCACCCAACTCTGAGGTGGCAGCGCAAATAAAGATTTGTGTTCCCTCTTCGCTCCGGACCTCCTCTCTCTTCTCCGTGGCACACAACAACAGAAATGAAGAGAGGAGGGGAAGACAGAGAGGAGGAGAAAAAGACACCTGCAGACGTGCTTCACCACTTGTGAAGCAACTCCCCTGCAGGTGGGGACCTGGGGGCTTTAACCGGGATCCTTATGCTACGCTGGTCCTTGCTCTTTGCGCCACTTGCTCTTAACCCGCTGCTCTACTGCCCGACCCCCCTCCCCACAACACTATTTCTATGCAAGTTAAAAAAAAAAGTGTTCTGAGGTTCTTGGAAACCACAGAAGAAGGAAGAAATGGCTGAGTTACATTTCATTATCACAAAGAATTGGGAGGGGCCAGGCAGTTGTGCACCTGGCAGAGCACACAAGGAACGGGACATGCAAATTCTTCAAGAGAAAGTCTAGAAAGTAGAAGGAGCATCAGTACTTCTTCACCCTGCAGCCGCTTCGCATCATTTGACCTTTAACAGTCTTCGAAGGCAGGCATTAGAGAAATGTCACAGATGAAGAAATGGGAGTTTTAAAGACCTCAAAACAAGCAGTTAGGGAAGAGAATATTTAAACCGAGTCTTTCTGTAAATCCCACGATCTTTGAAGATGCACAAGAGTCAAGCTAAAATATGTTGATTTCTATTGAGACAACTAGACTAATCGTCAATTTGAATTTCTTGAGTTTTTTTTTTTAAACACTGCTGAAGCCTTGAGTATGCTGTGATTTCAACACTCTAGACCAGCATTCTTCAGAAACAGGTAGGGAGAGGCACCACAGCACCCCAGAGTCCCCCCCCTACTCCTCCCACCCCTACTGTTGGATTACTGTCACCACAGCTATGCCAGTGGCACGAACCTGAGTTACCCTACCAGGTGATCTGGTCCTCAATTATGGTTATGAAAAATCAAGCTGTACAGAAACGGAAAAGAGAAAGCCATTCATGCACTTGTGTTCTCATACCCTCATTAAAAGATCGTCCTTTGTCATTCCAGAAGTGGTTTATGTACTTACAGTATATACACATACTGCTTTTGTTTTTACACTGCTCTCCACCCTCAACCTTGGCCCCAGTTAAGAGACTCTGGACTTCTTTCTAGCTCGCGTATTCTTTCTTCCACAGACTGCTGAGTCCCACTGCACTTGTGTGCCATTATCTAAGTTCTCACCGAGCAGCCCCATTTTGCTTGTTTTCTGTTACAGTAAGAATGCACTGCACTGAGTATGTGCCAGAGGGGGAAAGAAAGATAGACACCCTCAGACCTGCTTCACCGCCTATGAACTGACCGCCCCTGCAGGTGGGGAGCTGGGGGCTCAAACCGGGATCCTTACGCCGGTCCTTATGCTTTGCGCCACATGCAATTAACCTGCTGTGCTACCGCCCGACTCCCGCAACTCATTTCTTAATCACTGAAATACTAGTATTCTTTCAAAATATAACAGAAATACTTACTTATATTCGCACACTGGGAAAAGCAACTTCAAGATACTGATGACCACAAATGCGCCTATGATTCCAACCACTGTGACATTTAAGAACCTGAAGAATATCGGGAAAACACTGGTCCAGAACCTGCACAGATCTTTTCTGAACTTCTCCATCCACTGACACATCACCTGGAAAAAAAGTTTTAATTACATATGAAAGTTCATTTGTGCCCTGAAAAAAACATTAAGTTAACCCAATTACCAAATAATGTGATGATAACGTTAACTATCGATTGTCTTTTTGAACCCTAAGACAGCAGGAACCTCACATCTCCACTATAGAGCCCCTACTTCCCCCAGTCCTGGAACCCTTGGATAGGGCCCACTTTCCCGTATGCCTCTCCCAATCCATATCAAATAATACTGCATCCGCCGATCACAACCTAACCAATGCAACGATTGCCACCTCAACATGCTTCACTCCAGACTGTGTCCAGAGACTTCAGGTGTGGAATGACAACCCTTCAGCTTCATTACTCGGGTGAGACCTTTCCTTTCATAGTATACTCTAATTTCATCTCAGGTGGTTCACTTTCTAACAAAGTCCCAAAACCTAGATATACACCAGTTTCTGTGAGAGAGAGCATATGTTCACACGTATCCATAAACTACTGCAAAATATATACCTGAAAGCAGAAGTACACTAGAGTTTGCAGTGAGTACTTCCCCTAACACTTCCTCTCCACTATTCCAAGCTTTGGGTCCATGATTGCTCAACAATTTGTTTGGCTTTGTATGTTAACTCTCTTTTCAGTCACCAGGTTCCAGATGCCATCAGGATGCTGGCCAGGCTTCCCTGGATTGAAGACCCCACCAATGTGTCCTGGAGCTCCGCTTCCCCAGAGACCCACCCTACTAGGGAAAGAGAGAGGCAGACTGGGTGTATGGACCGACCAGTCAACGCCCATGTTCAGCGGGAAAGCAATTACAGAAGCCAGACCTTCTACCTTCTGCAACCCACAATGACCCTGGGTCCATGCTCCCAGAGGGATAGAGAATGGGAAAGCTATCAGGGGAGGGGGTGGGATATGGAGATTGGGTGGTGGGAATTGTGTGGAGTTGTACCCCTCCTACCCTATGGTTTTGCTAATTAATCTTTTCTTAAATTAAAACAACAACAACAACAAAACAGTGTTCCTAGGGCTGGGGGATGTGTGAGGATGAGCATACACATTACTTTGTGTAAGGACCCAGGTTCAATCCCCCAGCCCCCACCCATAGGAGGAAAGCTTTGGGAGTGATGAAGCAATGCTGCAGGTATCTTTCTCCTCATCGGCTCCTTCCCTTGTGATTTCTGTCTCTTATCTAATAACATTAAAAAAACTGTTCTTATGCTTAAAGAGTAAGGAAAACTCATTGACGACATGAGTTTAAAGGTGGTCTGTTTGTGGGTTGACTTGGCCTGGATGAGGTGGGGGAGACTGTGAGGGTGCTAGCATTCCGACAGCAAAAAATGACCCCCAAATAAGCAATGCCAACCCTCAATGAGAGCTTCAAAGAGTCAACTCTGGGATCTTTTAAAAGTCTAGACCTTATTTATTTATTTTAGACAGTAAAACAGAGTACATATGGAAGAAGCCACAGACCAGGAGCTTTCTTCAGTGTGGTGGGGACTAGACCCTGGGTCAAGCACAAGGAAAAGCAGCTATTTCAGCAGCCCCTGGCCTGTTCACTTAATGGAAATTATCTTGAGGTCTGCAAATGGATCTAGCTAATATGTCCAGAGATATCAGGAGGTTTTCTGAATCTTGACTATCAGTCAAGATAGTCAAGATTTACAATGGCATTAGTAACACAGAGAATACTTAGTGGGGGAGCCAGGAGGGCAGTGTAACGAACGGTTTTGTAAAAGACTTTCATGCTTAAGGCTCTGAGGTCCCAGGTTCAATCCCCAGTACCACAAGCCAGAGATGAGCAGTTCTCAGGTCTCTGTATCCTTCTCTCTAAATGTCTCTCATTAAAAATAAAATATAAAAAAATAAAAATAATGAGTCCAAAGGCATGTCTACATACATATCCATCTTAATACTTACAAATACTACATAAAATAGGCACTACTTTGGGCAATGCCTATTGTATTGGTAAAAACTGAGGCTACAGAAGATGGGGACTTGTCCAAGATCACACAGCTAGTAAATGGCAGAACGAGCATGCAAATCTAGGCAGCCCCACTCCAGAAAGTATACTCTTAAAAAAAAATTACTGGGGGTTAGGCAGTAGCCCAGTGGGTATAAGCACACATGGTGCCAAGCGTGAGGACCGGCATAAGGATCCTGGTTTCAGCCCACGGCTCCCCACCTGCAGGGGAGTCGCTTCATAGGCGGTGAAGCAGGTCTGCAGGTGTCTATCTCTCCCCCTCCTCTCTCCATTTCTCTCTGTCCTATCCAACAATGACGACATCAATAACAATAGTAATAACTACAACAAGGGCAACAAAAGGGAAAAAAATTTACTGAGAGCAAAAGGGAGACCAAAGCATCACCCTGACATTAGTGTAGAGCTGGGGAAAGAACTCAGGACCTCATATAAGGCATGTACTCTACCACTGAGCTACCTTCCCAGCACCCAAAAAACATACACTTAACCGGGAGTCGGGCAGCAGCACAGCAGGTTAAGCGCAAGTGGCGCAAAAGGCAGTAAGTGGTGTAAGGCTCCCGGTTCGAGCCCCCAGTTCCCCACCTGTAGGGGAGTCGCTTCACAGGCGGTGAAGCAGGTCTGCAGGTGTCTGTCTTTCTCTCCTCCTCTCTGTCTTCCCCTCCTCTCTCCATTTCTCTCTGTCCTATCCAACAACGATGACAGCAGCAACAGCAATGAAAAACAACAAAGGCAACAAAAGGGAAAATAAATAAATACATATTAAAGAAAAACAACCTGTAAGAAAAAAATACACTTAACCAAGGGTTCTTGGTCGTTGTACAAGGTCTTGAGGACGCCACATACGTGTGTGAAGGAGAAGTCACAGGCAAATGTAGAGATGATAAAGACTTGGAACTGAAAATCCTTAACAAGATGAAGTACAGTACCTTACTGACTACAAAAGCTGGATAAGGGCAGGAGACCAGCATACTTTAATGCTGACTCTTTAGTCACTACCAGGCCACCCATCACCTGGGAGTCCTGGGATTCCCACACAGACATGATGGGCCTAGGCTGCTAACAGATTCCTCTCGCCACTGTCACTGGTCATCACTATCAGGAACAACATAATGGCCCCCTTTGTGGGCCCCTATAGGACCTGGCCCTCAATGTGGATCAACATGTAGGGAATGCTTCATTCTCCAAAGGGAGGTTGGACAATATACTTTACCTACCACCCGGAGAAGATGGGCCCTGAAATTAGTGCAGCCCGGAATGCTCCTAGTCGTGACCAGAAAATGCAGGCTCAGACCTACAGGGATGCAGAGGTTACATAGGCTCCTGTGCTAAATATGGGCCCCAGATCAAATCGATGGGGCTTACAGTTAACATTTAGATACTTTCCCCCTATCTGGGAGCTACTCTCTTCCCTGATACAACTTTCTAGTCCTTTTTCCAACTATGACACCATCTCCCCAGACAATAACCTGGGTCCACCTGCATATTAGATGTCAGGCTCAGGCAAAAACTAGTAGAGTCACGGGCCCCTTGGAATATACTTAAAAGAGACCTACTAGCTTTTTCCAAAATGGAGACCCTGAATCTTCATCTGCACTATTCCAGCATTTAGGTTCATGATTAGCCAACCATTTGTTCTGCTTTATGTATTTTTTTATTTTGCTTCCCCCGCTTTTGTTGCCCTTGTTTTATATTGTTGTAGTTATTGATGTCATCGTTGGATAGGACAGAAATGGAGAGAGGAGGGGAAGACAGAGAGGGGGAGATAAAGATAGACACCTGCAGACCTGCTTCACCGCCTGTGAAACGACTCCCCTGCAGGTGGGGAGCCGGGGGCTGGAACTGGGATCCCATGTGTGCTTAACACACTGCGCTATTGCCCAACCCCCTCTGCTTTATATCTTAACTTTTTTTCAGCCACCAAGTTCCAGATGATACCACGATGCCAAACTGACTTCCCTGGGCAGACGACCCCACCAGTGTGTCCTAGAGCCCCACCTCCCCAGATCCCTGCCCCACCAGGAAAGAGAGAGACAGGCCCATATCCAGTGGAGAAGCAATTATAGCAGTCAGACCTTCTACCTTCTGCACCCCATTAATGACCCTGGGTCCATACTCCCAGAGGGTTAAAGAATAGGAAAGCTACCAGGGGAGGGGATTGGATATGGAGCTCTATGGTCTTGTCAATATTTCCATTTTATAAGTAAAAATTAGAAAAAAGAAATACAGTACCTTATTAATCATTATTTGGCTGTATTATTAAATGAAATTTGGTAAATAGAAACACCTAAAAATACCATACGAAAACGGTGAAGAGGCCATGACTAACAACAATATTCCATATTTCCAGTTTTCAAGGTTTTAGCATTTTACAAGTTATTTTCTTCACTGTAACCATGAAAGCTTATAATGTAGAAATGACCTCAATACCTGAGTTACCTTATATGAAGATGGAGGTTCTGCTCTGAGGGGAGTTTCAGGTAATTTGCCTGGTAAAGCATCTTCATCGACGGTGGTCTCCACATTCCTGATGAGATACTGGCTGGTGGTCTGTAATGAGCTAACACCTTCTCCTGAGGAGGAAGAGACCTGTTACCACAGGGCCAAGTGTGTACTGGTGTCTCTGCTATTGCTCTGAAGACTTATGCACAGTGGCATTTAGGAAGGCAGAGTATTTTCCCCATGGGAGGGGAAAAAACACTATATTTTTACTGTTTACTGATTAAAAAAAAAAAAAAACTGAGGCAGTTATATGGGAGCTACCAACAACTAGGATTCTGTCTGATTTTTTAAGTTCTATGTGTCGGCCTGGGGAAGCCAGCACAGTAGTTATACAAAAGACTTTCATGCCTGGGGCTTTAATGTCCCAGGTTCTATCCTTAGTTCCAGTACAAGCCAGAGCTGAGCCATACTCTGGTCTCTTTTTCTATATCTGTCTCTGAATGTCTCTCTCATTAAAATAAACTATATTTAAAAAAAGTTCTGTCTATACTTGCCCCTCTAAATGAACATAAATAAGTGATAGTACATTATGTAAATAAATGGTATTATGTAATACAACAAGTATCACCACAGGTCATAGATTCATTAAAACATCTTTTAAAAAAATATTTCATTTACTTTATTTATTTTTTTGCCTCCAGGGTTATTGCTGGGGTTCAGTGCCACCACTACGAATCCACTGCTCCTGGAGGCCATTTTTCCCATTTTGTTGCCGTTGTTGTTCTTATAGGATAGTGCAAGGTCCTGGTAAGGATCTTGGTTCAAGCCCCCGGCTCCCCACCTGCAAGGAAGTCGCTTTGCAAGCGGTGAAGCAGGTCTGCAGGTGTCTCTCTCCTCCTCTCTGTCCTATCCAGCAACAATGACAACAATAAAAATAACAGCCTCAACAAGGGCAACAATAAGGACTACAAAAATGGAAAAAATGGCCTCCAGGAGCAGTGGATTAGTAGTGGTGGCACTGAGCCCCGGCAATAACCCTGGAGGGGAAAAAAAAAAAAAGAAAAATATCAACACCTACAGACCTGCTTCACCACTTGTGAAGTGGCCGCACCCACCCCCCTGCAGGTGGGAAGCCAGGGGCTTGAACCAGGATCCTTATGCCAGTCTTTGCACTTTGCGCCTGTGAGCTTAACCCACTGCGCTACTGCCTGCTCCCCAAACATCTCTGAATACTTATTCAAAGAGACACTCATGCCTGAGGCTCCAAACTCAGGTTCAATTCCCTACACCACCATAAGTCAGAGCTTATAGTAAAAAACAAATAAATAAATAAATCGATGCAATTCAGTGATCACATTCTATTAATACTTAAAATTGATCTTAGAGAGTCTTTTAGGAGGGAGCACACTGAGTAACACATTTTATAACTTTTTTTTAAAGGTTTTATTTATTTATGAGAAAGGAGGAGAGAGAAAGAACCAGACATCACTCTGGCACATGTGCTGCTGGGGACTGAACTCGGGACCTCATGCTTAAGAGTCCAATGCCTTAAAAAAAAAAAAAAAAAAAAGTCCAATGCCTTATCACTGCGCCACCTCCTGGACCACCACATTTTATCATTTTTTTAAGGATGTCTACATCCAAATATATTAATTATGATAAAGAGGGCCCATCTGCATACAACAATGATCTACTGACTATTTTAAATACTGGCCTTTGAGATTACCTTTTCTTGGGAGGCTGGGGAAGGTGATTAAGGTATCACCGTCCCGGGAAATCGAGAACAGCATGCTTTCTTCCAAGGGCAGAGTGTAGTTTGAATGTCTGAGTACGGCCTGGTTCTTAACCAAAATATCCACTTCAGTAACATCCTTCTGTTGGGCCTATGAGAGAAAAATCAGCAATTGGTTTTTCTCTTAAATGGTGGTGGAATCTAAAACTGAATTTTCCTCCCTGATCTATGTAACTAAAATCTCGTCCAACTCACAGAGAGATTATTTCCTACCCACTTTGAGGCATTTAATTTGCATCTGAGTCATGTTCTTGTGTGCTTTAGCTCCCACTATAAGATTGCTTTCCGCTCCATTCCAGTTAGTTAAGACAAGCTCAGCTAGAGTAAGTGTCTGCAGGGCTAGGCACCAAATTTAGTCTCTTCACTAACTTAGTTGCTGTAAAGATACTCATTAAAAAAAAAATAGGGGGTTGGGCGGTGGCACAGCAGGTTGAGCGCAAGTGGCACAAAGCGCAAGGACCGGCATAAGGATCCCGGTTTGAGGCCCCGGCTCTCCACCTGCAGGGGAGTCGCCTCACAGGCAGTGAAGCAGGTCTGCAGGTGTCTGTCTTTCTCTCCCCCTCTCTGTCTTCCCCTTCTCTCTCCATGTCTCTCTGTCCTATCCAACAATGACCGACATCAATCACAGTGATAATAATAATAACTACAACACCGATAAAAACAACCAGGGCAACAGAAGGAAGAAAATGGCCCCAGGAACTGTGGATGCGTGTGCAGGCACCGAGTCACAGCAATCACCCTGGAGGCAAAAAAAAAAAGATACTCATAATGCTTTCAACTGATATAAGCACAGAGGAATGTGATCGATTTTAAAGACAGATTTGGGGAGGGGGGCTGGACAGTCTAGAACCTGGTAGAGTACACACATTACAGTGCACAAGGACCTGGGTTCAAGCCCCTGTACCTGCATGGGAGAAGCTTTACAAGCAGTGAAACAATGCTTCATGTGTTTTTCTCTTTCCCTCTCTCCACATCCCCCTCCCTTCTCAATTTGTCTCTACCCAAAATAAACAAATAAAATTATAAAAAAAAAATAAAAGATTTTTAATTGTATTAAACACTAAAATCATGGAATACTAAAGCAAATACTAAGTTTAGTAAAGCAGTTTGGTTACTATTTAATATTTACCAGTATTTAAATATCTACTACCAGTAAATAGTAAAACAAAAAATTCTAAATAATTAGAAACTAAAAACATTTCTTTTTAAAATTTTTTTAAACTTTATTTATTCATTTGACCCCTATTTGTTTATCATCATTGTTGTTGTTATTATTGTTGTTATTGTTGTTGTTGGATAGGACAGAGAGAAATCGAGGAGGGGAAGAAAAAGAGGGGGAGAGAAAGACAGACACCTGCAGACCTGCTCCACCGCCTGTGAAGCGACCCCCCTGCAGGTGGGGAGCCGGGGGCTTGAACTGGGATCCTGATGCCGGTCTGTGCGCTTTCTGCCATATGCGCTTAACCTGCTATGCCACCACCCAGCTCCCTAAGTTTTTTTTTTTTAAATCTTTTTTTTCCTAAGTCTTTTTTTAAAATTTTATTTATTAGATAGAGACAGAAAGAAATTGAGAAGGGAAGATAGAGAGGGAGACACCTGCAGCCCTGCTTCACCACTTGTGAAGCTTTCCCCCCTGTAGGTGGGGTTAAATCTTTATTTATTTGATAGAGATAGCTAGAAATTGAGAGGGAAGGGAGAGATCAAGAGGGAGAGAGACAGAGAGACACCTGCAGCCCTGCCTCACCACTCGCAAAGCTTTCCCTTTGCAGGTGGGGACTGGGACTCGAACCTGGGTCCTTGTGCATTGTAAAATGTGCACTTAACCAGGTGCGCCATCACCCACCCCCCAGGAAACATTTCTTTTCAAGTCACAAAGAACAAAATAATCCAACAGATGCATCTAGCATAGACCTTTGCAATTCAGTCCCCACCAATAAGCATATTCTCTTACCTGTTTTCCATCAATCTCTATTACTTCTTCTTGAATAACAATTAGTTGCAAACTGGAACCAGATGTCATAGGCCATTCATGGACTAAAATCCTTATACTGACCATTCCAAAATATTTCTTTTCCTCCAAATTATCATTCTTCACTATATAAAAAAAAAGTAGTGACAGTTTTGAATAATAACAATGACAAAATGCTGCCAAATCTGTAACTGAATGGGATTCACTTTAATGACATTTACAAGAACTCAGATTGCTGAACACCTATTTCTTTGCCATTCTTCCCCCTCTGACCTCACTGACATTTCAGATTGAGAAACTCAAAGATTATGGGACCAGTCATTACAATGCTTTTAAATATATGAACAGAGAAAGACGTATGACAGTCTGGAGGTTTTGAAACACCACTGTTGGTATGCTTCTAAATCCTGCTTATAAGACCTTCTGTTTTGATCGTCACATTAGGTTCGCTTGTATTACTTACGATGTATTCTATTTACATAACCACTGTTAACAAAGCACCCCCTTGCCTCTGGGACATTGGTTTAATCCTCACTGGTTCGCGCTTTTCCCTTCTCCCCGGGCCCCTATCCTACATACTTCCTTGTTCCTGACTCTTCTGCCTCAGGAGAAATGCAGGACAGAATCATATTGTGATTAGAAGAGATTAGATTGTTGAACCGCATCTCCGCTCGTCAATAAAGAGATACTGCTTCCCAGCTCAGCCACGAGTCCGTGGTCGTCTCTCTCTCTCCCGCCTGCGAAACCAGCCCAGCACAGCACACCTAGGGAAGATTTCCCTACACTTTCACAAGGTTTGTGAATGAGGAGCCAACCTGGCCTAACTCATCGTGCATGCCAGGAGACAGTCAACACTGTCAGTGAATAAACAGAGCACATTCAGCCAGTCAGTCATGAAACCCAGTGATAGAAGGGCAGGAGAGCAAGGAGGATACTGAGGGGCTTTCTTAACCCCTTTCCTAGTAGGTGACTGTTGTATGCTTTACATTGGGTTCTAGTTCTCCCCCGCCACGAGAATTGGATCAGTCCAGTTAATTTCGCGGGCCCGCTTGGCCCCGCCCCAAGGAAACCCGCCAGAGTTCCAGAGTGGGAGAGTTTCAGAGGGTTCCCCAATACGAGAGTTCCAGAGTTCCAGAGTAAGAGAGGGTTCCTGAGTTCCAGAGTGCCAGAGTTGGAGGGTTCCTGAGTTCCTGAGTTTGAGAGTAAGAGAGAGAGTGCTTGTGCCGCCGCAAAGAGACAGCAGAGTTCTGTTTGGTGATTAGTTTGTCTTAGTTTATGAATCGTTGTTCCTGAATAAAGAAATACAGCTTCCCTGCCCAGCCGCTGTCTCTGCGTCTCTGTTACCCGTCCGTGAAGCTAGCCCGGCCAGCTAGAGCCGCCGAATTTTAACAACAGGTGACTCAGCACTGCTGAAGAGGGCAGGAGAGTAGAGGTGGAAAGCCCTAGACATACTCCTTCCCCATGGGTGCTGGGGCGCTATTCTCTCTAAGAAACCCTGCACCCCAACCCAGTGGACATGGGCTGTGACTCTTCCCGCTGGCTTATAGCACCAATGGATACTCATATTATGGCAGAGAGTGCTATGGAAAAAGATAAGTCAGTAAGTCAATTTTGTCCCTCAAAATTCTCATGTGTAGGTTGCCAGATAGAAATCCAGATGAATAGCCTAAACGCTGAGCCTGCTGTTTAGATAGCGGCGGTGCCTTTATAGACCAGTCCCTTTATCTGAATGCTACTTAAGGAGTTGTAGCTGCTGTTTTCCTATTATGCTTCTGCTTTCATAAAAATATTCTATTAATTAATTTATTTATAATATTGATTTATTCCCTTCTGTTGCCCTTGTTTTATTGTTGTAGTTATTATTGATGTCATTGTTGTTGGATAAGACAGAGAGAAATGGGGAGAGGAGGGGAAGACAGAGAGGGGGAGAGATAGACAGACACCTGCAGACCTGCTTCACCGCCTGTGAAGCGACTCCCCTGCAGGAGGGGAGCTGGGGGTTCGAACCTGGAGCCTTACACCGGTCCCTGCGCTTTGCGCCACGTGCGCTTAACACACTGCGCTACCACCTGACTCCCACTCATTCTTTAATGAGAGGGAGAAGGGAGAAGGAGAGGGAGAAGGGAGAGGGAGAAGGGAGAGGGAGAGGGGAGAGGGAGAAGGGGAGAGGGAGAAGGGGAGAGGGAGAAGGGGAGAGGGAGAAGGGGAGAGGGAGAAGGGGAGAGGGAGAAGGGGAGAGGGAGAAGGGGAGAGGGAGAAGGGAGAGGGAGAAGGGGAGAGGGAGAAGGGGAGAGGGAGAAGGGGAGAGGGAGAAGGGGAGAGGGAGAAGGGGAGAAGGAGAAGGGGAGAGGGAGAGGGGAGAGGGAGAGGGGAGAGGGAGAGGGGAGAGGGAGAGGGGAGAGGGAGAAGGGGAGAGGGAGAAGGGGAGAGGGAGAGGGGAGAGGGAGAGGGGAGAGGGAGAGGGGAGAGGGAGAAGGGGAGAGGGAGAAGGGGAGAGGGAGAAGGGGAGAGGGAGAAGGGGAGAGGGAGAAGGGGAGAGGGAGAAGGGGAGAGGGAGAAGGGGAGAGGGAGAAGGGGAGAGGGAGAAGGGGAGAGGGAGAAGGGGAGAGGGAGAAGGGGAGAGGGAGAAGGGGAGAGGGAGAAGGGGAGAGGGAGAGGGGAGAGGGAGAAGGGGAGAGGGAGAAGGGAGAGGGAGAAGGGGAGAGGGAGAAGGGGAGAGGGAGAAGGGGAGAGGGAGAAGGGGAGAGGGAGAAGGGGAGAGGGAGAGGGGAGAGGGAGAGGGGAGAGGGAGAGGGGAGAGGGAGAGGGGAGAGGGAGAAGGGGAGAGGGAGAAGGGGAGAGGGAGAAGGGGAGAGGGAGAAGGGGAGAGGGAGAAGGGGAGAGGGAGAAGGGGAGAGGGAGAAGGGGAGAGGGAGAAGGGGAGAGGGAGAAGGGGAGAGGGAGAAGGGGAGAGGGAGAAGGGGAGAGGGAGAAGGGGAGAGGGAGAAGGGGAGAGGGAGAGGGGAGGGCATGTGCACAAGTGCAAGAGGACTGAGCACCGCTCAGCTCTGGTAATGGTGGTGCTGGGGACTGAAACTGGGACCTCAGAGCCTCAGGTACGAAAGGTGTTTGCATAGCCACCATGCTATCTCCCAGCCTTGGGCTTCTGTTTTCTTTTTTGTATTATCTTTATTTATAGACACAGTCATTAATCGAGAGGGAAGGGGGAGAGAGGAGAGAGACAAAACCTGGGGACATGCTTTATCACTCGCAAAGCTTCCCCCCAGCCCCCGCAGGTGGGGACCGGGGGCTTGAACCCAGGTCCTTGCACGTTGTAACTTTTTTTGTAAAAAAGTGTTGATTACGTAATAAATAACCAATATATAGAAGGGACAGAGGGATTTATTTATTTTTAATCTTTATTTGTTTACTTATTGGATAGAAACAGTCATAAATCTAGAGAGGAAGAGAGACAGAGAGACACCTGCAGCTCTGCTTCACCACTCACAAAGCTTCCCCTGCAGGTGGGGACCAGGGGCTTGAACCAGGGTCCTTGCGTACTGTAACATGTGCGCTCAAGCAGGTGTGCCACCACCCAGGCCCATGGCCAGAGTTTTAAACACAATTCTGTTATATACTCTAGCAATGACATGGCATTTAAAATGGAAAGACATACAATCAAAGAACCGTGCCTTACTATAACTTAGTATTATTAAAAGCAGAGCAGTTATGGAAATAATTTAGTAGTACTCACCTATCAAAGTCTGACAGCTTATTCGGGTTACACCACTATTTACAGGGAAGTCATTTACATATACCTGTCCACTCTCATAGGTTATGTTAAGAACAACCTTAAAATAAAGCAGCATATACATTAATTCCAATAGTTTACAAACGATGACAAACTCTTCATGTCAAAAATACATTAGTAGGGGGTCGGGCAGTAGCGCAGCAGGTTAAGCGCACGTGGAGCAAAGTGCAAGGACTGGCAGAAGGATCCCAGTTTGAGCCCTTGGCTCCCCACCAGCAGGGGAGTCACTTCACAGGTGGTGAAGCAGGTCTGCGGGTGTCTATCTTTCTCTCCCCTTCTCTGTCTTCCCCTCCTCTCTCCATTTCTCTCTGTCCTATCCAACAACAAATGACATCAACAACAATAATAATAACCACAACAAGACTACAACAAGGGCAACAAAAGAGGAAAAAAAAAAGGTCTCCAGGAGCAGTGGATTCATGGTGTAAGCACTGAGCCCCAGCAATAACCCTGGAGGCAAAAAAAAAAACAGAACACATAGTGAACACATTCTGTAGGTTAAAAGAAAACAGACTGCATGATACTTAGTGAAGTGCAATTGTTAAAAGCATAGTCCCAAAAGACACAGACCTGTTCTGTAGATAGCCCTCCATCCTCTTTCAGGGTAGTTACAGGGATCCGGATGGCATCCTGCAAAGACAACACATCAATTAGAGAAGAATGCAGCCCAGTTTTTCCTCTTTTCCTTCAAAACACTTTCATTCCACAGTCTCTCTTACATGCCTCGCAACTCCAAATTCTCCAGATCGCTAATACTTTTCCATTAATGTATGTAGCATATATGGACATCTGCTGGGCCAGAGAGATAGCTCATGGGGGTAGTGCCTTAAGCAGAGCTCCACTCTGGCACTCAGGGTGTCGTGGGTCACACCTGGGACCTCAGGTTTGAGAAGCCCACACTTTGTTGATTGTATCACCTCTCAGGATTCTAATGACTTTCTTCCTTTTTTTTCTTTGTTTTAGATTTTATTTATTTATTTAAAATTTTGAAAATTATCTTTATTAATTGGATAGAGACAGCCAGAAATCAAGAGGGGGAGGGGAGATAGGCAGGGAGAGAAACAGAGAGACACCTGCAGCCCTGCTTCACCACTTGTGAAGCTTTCCCCCTGCAGGTGGGGACTGGAGGCTTGAACCCAGGTCCTTGCGCACTGTAAAGTGCGCTCAACCAAGTGTGCCACCACCCGGCCCCTTAAATTTTATTTATTAATGGATAGAGACTGAGAGAAATCAAGAACAGGAAGGGAAGATAAAGAGGGAGGGAGACAGCAAGAGACACTTGTAGCCCTGCTTCATCAATTGTGAAGCTTACCCCTGCAGCTGGGAACCGCGGGCTTGAACTTGGGTCCTTTCACACTATAATGTACTCGATTAACCAGGTGCGCCACCACCTGGCCCCTTCTATCCTCTCTTTTTTTGCCTCCAGGGTTATTGCTGGGGCTCGGTGCCTGCACTGCTCCTGGAAGCTTTTTCCTTTTGTTGCCCTTGTTGTTTATCGTTGTTGGATAGGACAGAGAGAAATGGAGAGAGGACAGGAAGACAGAGGGGGGAGAGAAAGATGGACACCTGCAGACCTGCTTCACCGCTTGTGAAGCGACTCCCCTGCAGGTAGGGAGTAGGGGGCTGGAACCCGGATCCTTACACCGGTCCTTTCGCTTCGAGCCACGTGCGCTTAACCCACTGCGCTACCGCCCAGTTCCTCTTTCTTTTCTCTAACCAGAGCACTGCACAGCTCTTGGCTTTTTGGTGGGATAGGTGACTGAACATGAGACCTCTGAGTCTGATGTGAGTCTTTTGCTTAACCACTGTGATAGCTCCCCGACTGAAGTAATTTTTATGAAACACAGCTGATTCTGCTCACTAACAGAAATCTAAGATGCAGACCATACCATATATTCAGGCCGACTTGGTCTACTTTCCAGCTCCCATAGGAGCTGAGAAAGTTTCCCAGCTAATATTCCTGAGAACTAGCCTGGCTTTCTCTAAGGGTCTGCTCTAATCTAGAATTAGGCATGGGCTAGAATAAACATAGTCCTATCCATATTCTATCAGATGTACTGTTTTGTGTCCAAATTCCAATAAAAACTTTTCAGTGTCTTGAGCTACAGAACCTATTCAGTGGAGACTACCATTCATCCAACAGCCTAGAGATAATCCGCAAATATTGGTGTTTCAGAAGCAGTTACAATGGCCAAGTGGTGGTATACTCAGTAAAGCATGTGTGTACCATTCACAAAGACCAGAGATCCAGTCCCCGGTCCCCAGCTGCACGGGGGAAGCTTCATGATCAGCGGAGCAGTGCTGCAGATGCCTCTTCTCTGTGCAGCTAAATTCTACTTGTTCCTTCTGAGTGATTCTTATGTTTTTATTTATTATCAGAACTGAATGCCATTTCTTATTGCCTGCTGACTTTAAGTTCATAACAAGTTCATATTTCATGGGAGCCTCTGACTGAACTGGAAGTTCAAGCTTGTGAGCCAGATAGTTTATACTTCAAAGTGGGCGGTGGAACGGAACCTTCTCTCCACCCTTACGATTCCTTCACTCATAAGATACCCAATCTAGGACGCAGTGGTATTCTACGGACAAAGGCAATATATACCCTGCTTAAAATAAATGAGACACATCTGTGGAATATTTAGGAGCCAGGATACAGCACACATGATAGAACACTTGATTTACATGCACAAAGCCCTGGGTGTCGCCCTGACATCACACGGGAACTCCATGGGTGGTGGAGTCGGTGCTATGGTAATGTGTCCCTCTTTCAAAAAGAAATAATGCAGGTTCAGCTCCAGCAAATAAGCCAGAACTGATCAGTGCTTTGGTGTGTGTGTCTGTTTCTGTATTTTTCTTTCTCTATCTCTTTCATTAAAATAAGCAGAAGACATAATAATAATAAAAACAAAACGCCAGCTTGCAGAGGCAGCTCAGCAATAGTATGCCATGTGCAAGGCCCTGAACTGAGTTCATTTTCCAGTCACACACACAAATATATACACACATTTATATATGAAACACACATATTTATAATATATATTCTTCTGATGGATTTCTTTGGTGACTGAGCTTTGCTACTATTGGAAGAATATACGGGAGTTAGGGGGTAGCACAGCGGGCTAAGCTCACGTGGCACGAAGCACAAGGACTGGTGTAAGGATCCCGGTTCGAGCCCCGGCTCCCCACCTGCAGGGGAGTCGCTTCACAGGCGGTGAAGCAGGTCTGCAGGTGTCTATCTTTCTCTCTCCCTCTCTGTCTTCCCCCCCTCTCTCCATTTCTCTCTGTCCTAACAACGATGACATCAATAACAACAACAATAATAACTACAACAACAATAAGAAACAAGGGCAATAAAAGGGAAAAGAAATATTAAAAAATTAAAATAAATGGATACAGTAGTTTGGTAGGTGGTGCACTGGACTTTCAACCAGATCTCAAGTTTGCTCCTTTGGCAGTGTAGATACCAGAGTATGCTGGCTTTTTTTTTTTTTCTCCTCCTCCCTTTCTCATTCATAAATTATTATTATTATTTTGCATCCAGGGTTACTGCTGGGACTCAGTGCCTACACTACAAATTCACGGCTCCTGGAGGCCACTGTTGTCCTCTTGTTGCCCTTGTTGTTTATCATTGTTGTTGTTATTATTGGTGTCATTATTGTTGGATAGGACAGAGAAAAACTGAGAGAGGAGGGGAGACAGGGAGAAAGAAAGAGAGACACCTGCAGACCGGCTTCACTGCCTGTGAAGTGAATCCCCTGCAGGTGGGGAGCCGGAGCACAAACCGGAATCCTTGCACTCACTGGTCCTTGGCGTCGCACCATGTGCACTTAACCTGCTGTGCCACTCTCCAGCCCTCCATAAATAAAATATTTTAAAAAGAAGTTGATGGAAGGGGAGATAGCATAACTGTTATGCAAAGAGACTCTCATGCATGAGGTTCCAAAATCCTAGGTTTAAGCCCCCGAATCACCATAAGGCAGAGCTGATTAGTGTTCTAGTTTAAAAAAAAAAAAAAGTAGGGCACCCAAGTAAAACCCTGTGGTGAGGGGAGGGGGGATATTTGGCTTCCCTTGGCGGTGGCGGGGGGTGGGGGGTGGGGGGGATGTGGGGGTGTGGGATGGGACACAGTCTTTTGATGATGGGAATGGTGTTTATGTACATTCCTGTTAAACTGCAGTCATATAAGTCACTATTCAATTAATATGAGAGGGGAAAAATTAATTGTATGTCTTGAACTTCTTAAAACACAGACTGAGTCTTTTCAATACATAGGCTGAGTCTTTGATATGTTGACTTTCAAAAGCCTAGACCAGGGAGAACAGAAGCAACTGGTGGCACAGCTATATACAAGATGCTGGGTATTATACAGCAAACCCTAACAAAGGGACCTTTCAAAGTTAACCCAATTACCAAATAATGTGATGATAACAGTAACTATCCATTGTCTTCTTAAACCCTAAGACAGCAGGAACCTCACATTTCCACTATAGAGCCTATATTTCCCCCAGTTCTGGAACCTTAGGGTGGGGCACACTTTCCTGCATGCTTCTCTCAATTCATATCAAATAATATTGCATCCACCAAGCACAACCTAATCAATGCAACGAGTGCCACTCCAGCATGCTTCACTTCAGACTGTGTCCAGAGACTTCAGGTGTGGAATGACAACCCTTCAGCTTCATCACTCGGGTGAGACCTTTCCTTGCATAGTATTCTCTAATTCCATTCCAGGTGGTTTACTTCCTAACAAAGTCCCAAAACATAGATACAGATCAGGTTCCAGGAGATCGAGCATATGTTCACACGTATCCATAAACTAGGGCAAAATATATACCTGAAAGCAGAAGTACACAAGAGTCTGCAGTGAGTACCCCCCCCCCCAACACTTCATCTGCACCTTTCCAGCCTTTAGGTCCATAATTGGTCAACAATTTGTTTGGCTTTGTATGTTAACTCTCTTTTCAGCCACCAGTTCCAGATGCCAGCATGATGCTGACCAGACTTCCCTAGACAGAAGACCCCACCAATGTGTCCTGGAGCTCAGCTTCCCCAGAGCTCCACCCCACTAGGGAAAGAGAAAGGCAGACCGGGAGTATGGACCGACCAGTCAATGCCCATGTTCAGCGGGGAAGCAATTACAGAAGCCAGACCTTCTACCTTCTGCAACCCACAATGACCCTGGGTCCATGCTCCCAGAGGGATGGAGAATGGGAAAGCTATCAGGGGAGGGGATGGGATACGGAGATCGGGTGGTGGGAATTGTGTGGAGTTGTACCCCTCTTATCCTACGGTTTTGTTAATGTCTCCTTTTTTAAATAAATTTTTAAAAAGTTAATGGATACAAAGAGGAACAGATAATGTGATAAGATTAGTCTAGTGAATATTAGTGGTAGTCTAGTCTATGTTTGCATTATCACCTCAACAGGGCACACACTAGACACACAAGTAGCAATTAGCATTCAGTGAAAAGAACATAAACTCAGTTCCCCAGGCTTGCTGGTTCCATTGAAAGTACTCAATCACTACAGCAGTCTAGTGGCTGTTGTAAAGGTGAAAGGAGACATGTCTCATCACTGCACAAGGTGGAGTATCCATGTGAAGGTGAATTATCTCAAATGTTTTAAACTTTGAACAGGTAACTTCACAAAACATTGAAGAAAATGTTAACCGAGGGGTTTCGGCTTCCCATATACACATTGTCAAGGTGTAGGAATTTTCCTCTTAACAGCTCAGTACTCATGTACAAATTCCTATGGGCTTTCATACAGTTTTCCTCTGGAGTTTTATGAGTTTAGCTCTGGACTTTTCAAAAGTCCAAAGGAGGCCTACATGAATGGAGAACTGAAATGATAAATTCATTAAGAAGACGTGAGCCACAAGCCACGCAACTCCAGCTGGTAGTCGGCATTCTTTTCAGATTACTGGACGTACTTACACGTCTTTGGGGCTTATATGTGACTGTGATAAGTCTTAAAAATTGGAAAATGGGAAAACATCTGTCTGTACTTGCAGAACATTAGGAAAATTTTTAAAAAATTATTTATTTTCCCTTTTGCTGCCCTTTTTTTTTAAATTGTTGTAGTTATTATTGCTGTTATTGTCATCGTTGTTGGATAGGACAGAGAGAAGTGGAGAGAGGAGGGGAAGACAGAGAGGGGGAGAGAAAGACAGACACCTGCAGACCTGCTTCACCGCTTGTGAAGCGACTCCCCTGCAGGTGCGGAGCTGTCGAACCGGGATCCTTATGAGGGTCCTTGCACCGGTCCTTTCGCTTCGCGCCATGTGTGCTTAACCCACTGAGATACTGCTCGACTCCCTATTTCATTTCTTTTTAAGATTCTATTTATTTATGAAAAAGATCGGAGGAGAGAGAGAACCAGATATCACTCTGGCACATGTGCTGCCGGGGATCGAACTCGGGACCTCATGCTTGAGAATCCCAAGCTTTATCACTGCGCCACGTCCCGGACCACGGAATTACTTCATTTTTATTTTGTCTAGGCATGTGCTGATCACGTTTGTATTTCTGGTCAACTCTAGAGGATGGTCTCCATAAAATGTTAAGTGGGTCGGGGGTCAGCTGGTAGCACAGCAGTTTAAGCGCACATGGCGGGAAGTGCAAGGGCATAAGAATCCGGGTTCGAGCCCTGCTCCTCACCTGCTCCACCTGCAGGGAAGTCGCTTCACAAGCGGTAAAGCAGGTTTGCAGGTGTCTAGCTTTCCCTCACTCTGACTTCCCGTTCTCTCTCAGTTTCTCTGTCCTATCCAACGGCAATGACATCAATAACAACAATAATAACCACAACAATGATAAAACAAGGACAACGAAAGGGGCAAAAATGTAAGTGGGTCTTAGGGCTTGCCACGTTGTGGCTTTGTTGGGTGCTCACCCATCAGAAATGAAACTGCCATGGGCTCATCATTTTTGTACTTTAGCAATGGAATATCCTAAGTCTCAGGCATTAGCAGTAAAATAGCGTTAAATTAGGGGGCCAGGTGGTGGCACAGCTGGCAAAGTGCATGCATTACAGTCCACAAGGACCTAGGTTCAAGTCCCTGTTCCCAACCTTCAGAAAGCTTCATAAGCAGTGAAAAAGTGTTCTCTATCTCCTTTATCCCTCTCTTTTTAATTTACTTTTAAATATTCTATTATTTATTTTGGATAGAGAGAAGAGAAACTGAGAGAGGAAGGGTAGAAATTTAGAGTGAGTGAGTGAGATACTTATAGCCCTGCTTCACTATTAGTGAAAATTTCCCACTGGGGCAGGGGTAGATAGCATAATGGTTATGCAAAAAGGCTCTCATGCCTGAGGCTCAAAGTCCGAGGTTCAATCTCCCGCACCACCATAAGCCAGAGCTGAGCAGTGCTCTGGTGTTTCTCTCTCTGTGTGTGTGTCTCTCTCTCTCTGCATCTCTCTCAAAAATAAAATAAATAAAATACTTAAAAAAATTAATTTCCCACCTGCAGGTGGGGACTGGAGGCTTGAACCCAGGTCTCGGCATTGTACTGTTTGCACTCACCAGGTGTCCTACTACCCAGACCCTCTTCCTTTCCCCTCTCAATTTGGCTCTATCCAAAATAAATAAAAAATATTTTTAAAAATAATAAAATAGGGAGTCTGGAGGTAGCGCAGTGGGTTAAGCGCAGGTGGCATGAAGCGTAAGGACTGGCGTAAGCATCCCGGTTCAAGCCCCCAGCTCCCCACCTGCAGGGGAGTCGCTTCACAAGCGGTGAAGTAGGTCTGCAGGTGTCTGTCTTTCTCTCCCCGTCTTCCTCTTCTCTCTCCATTTCTCTCTGTCCTATCCAACAACAACGACATCAATAACAACAACAACAACAGTAAAACAACAGGGAAACAAAAGGGAATAAATAAAATAATAAAACAGTATTAGGTTATATCTCATTAAAAAAATAAAAGAAGGCCAGGTGGTGGTACACCTGGTTGAGCGCATACATTACAGGACCCGGGTTCAAGCCCCCCGATTCCCACCTACAGGGGGAAAGCATCATAAGCAGTGAAACAGTGCTGCAGGCGACACTCTCCCTATCGCCCTCTTCCCTTCCAACTTGTCTCTATCCAAAATTTTAAAATAATAAAAATAGGGGGTCGGGCGGTGGCGCAGCAGGTTAAGTGCACGTGACATCAAGCACAAGGACCGGCATAAGGATCCCCACCTGCAGCGGAGTTGCGTCACAGGCGGTGAAGCAGGTCTGCAGGTGTCTGTCTTTCTTTCCCCCTCTCTGTCTTCCCTCCTCTCTCCATTTCTCTCTGTTCTATGCAACATCAAATGACATCAATAATAACAATAATAACCACAACAAGGCTACAACAACAAAGGCAATAAAAGGGGGAAAAATGGCCTCCAGGAGCAGTGGATTCCTGGTGCAGGTACTGAGCCCCAGCAATAACCCTGGAGGCAAAAAAAAAAAAGTTAAAAAGTAATAAAAGTAAAATGAAATCAGTAAAAAGCAAATGAATATGTCTGGGAGGTAGTTCAACAAGTAGAGTGGTCTGAGCTGTGAGTATGCGGGGGAGGTCAATCCCCGGCTTCAGACATATCAGAACCTTGCTCTGGTTTCCTTCTCTCTCTTTACTCACTCACTAATAATTTTTCTTTAAATAAAGAGCTCCGGTGGCATAGGGGATAAAGCGTTGGAATTTCAAGCATGGGATCCTGAGTTCAAACTATAGCACGGCGTGTGCCAGAGTGATGCTTTGGCTCTCTCTCTTTCTCTCCTTAATAAGTAAATATTTCTGGGAGTCGGGCTGTAGCACAGCGGGTTAAGCGCACATGGCGCAAAGAGCAAGGACCGGCGTTAAGGATCCCGGTTCGAGCCCCTGGCTCCCCACCTGCAGGGGAGTCACTTCACAAGTGGTGAAACAGGTCTGCAGGTGTCTGTCTTTCTCTCCCCCTCTCTGTCTTCCCCTCCTCTCTCCATTTCTCTCTGTCCTATCCAACTACAACGACATAAACAACAATAATAACTACAACAATAAAACAAAGGCAACAAAAGGGAAAATAAATATTAATTTTTTTTAAAAGTTTAAAAAATAAGCAAATATTTATAAAAATAAGTAAGTAAATAAAGGGAGGGGAGACAATATATTGGCTATGCAAAAACACTTTCAGGCCGGAAGCTCCAAAGCAGCAGGTTCTAGCACCTACACCACCATAAGCCAGAGCTGAGCAGTGCTATGCTTAAAAAAAAAAAAAAATGTAGTCAAGAGATGAACTTTAGGGGCCGGGTGGTGGCGCACCTGGTTGACCGCACATGTTTACAGTGCGCAAGGACCAAGGTTCGTGCCCCCAGCCCCCACCTGCAGGGGGACAGCCTCACAAGTGGTGAAGCAGTGCTGCAGGTATTTCTCTGTCTCTCACCCTCTCTATCTCCTCCTTTTCCTCTTGATTTCTGGCGGTCTCTATCCAATAAACAAATAAAGACAATAAAAAACATAAAAATAAGCAAGGACCTAGGTTCAAGCCCCCAGCCCCCACCTGCAGGGGGAAAGCTTCACGAGTGGTGAAGCAGTGTTGCAAGTGTCTTTCACCCTCTCTTAACTCCCCATTCCTTCTCGGTTTCTGACGGTCTCTATCTAATGAATAAAGATAATTAAATAAATTTAAAAAATTAAGACATGAATGAAAAAAAGTCCCAATAAAGAAATTTAAAAAAATGTTTAAAAAGCAATAAAAAAAAAAAAAGGATGCAATCGCTCTGCTCTAGAGTTTTAGTTGCTTCTGAGTTACCCGGGTGACCTGCTGCAACACAACTCGGGGTGCTCCCGCCCAGCATTCCGCCCGCGCGTTCATGTCCAGCAGGCTCCCCCCGAGCTGCGGGACCCACCGAGACGGGCGCACCCGCTCCAGGGTCGGGTCTTGGGCTTCTCCCATCCCTGGCCCCAGGCGCAGACAGGTGGCCTGGAAGCGCTCGGTCTCTAGCCGAGCAACGCGCACACTCCCCGAGCACATCCACACCGCCGGGCCCGGCGCCTGGCTCCTGGCTCCTGGCTCCCACCCAGGAAGGCGCCATTACCCGAGGCCGAGGTCACTCGGAGAAGATCGGCCGCTTCGAACGGCGCAGCCCCGCCGGGAAGGGCGACAGTCCCGGCCGCCCTCGAGGGTCCCGGGTCTCGTCGCTCGAGAGACAGAAGCGCCCGGCCCCCGCCCCCCGCCCCCTCTAAGAGCTCCTTTCTCCGCCTGGTCTCCGCGGCCGCCCCGCACTTGGTCGGGTGCTTCTCCCCCCGCCCCGACTCCTTTCGGGGGGCGGAGGGCGGCACCGCAGACCCCGGCGAAGCCACCTGCGAAAGCTGGGGGCGTCGAGGCGGACGCCGCTGTCCCGCAGCCCCGGCCCGGCCTCCCCCGGAGGGTTCCAGCGCTGGAAGCACCGAGCCGCGCCCGCCCTGCTCTACCTGCGCGGCTCCGGGCGGCGGCTCCGGGCTGCCCGTCCACAGCCAGACGGCGGCGGGCAACGAAGCTAGAAGGAGCAGGCGGACAGCGAGCGGGGCCGGCGCACGACCCTCCATCTTGGACAGGCGGGTGGTGACCCGCGGCGGGGAGGGGCGGGGCCTCGCGGCGGGGAGGGGCGGGGCCTCGCGGCGGGGAGGGGCGGGGCATGAAGGGGCGGGGCGCGGGCGAGGCCTGAAGCCGGGAAAGACAAACAGTTCCCGGCAGCCGGGGAGCCTGAGAACCGCGGCTCGCGCACGCGCACTGCGGCGCTCCGTCGAGGGGGCGGAGTCAAGCCTGGGAAGGTCCTGTTTCGTCGGAGAACCGCGGCTCGGGCTTGCTGAGGTTTGTTTTCCCACCTAAACTGGTGTGACCATAGCCCTCGCGTGAGTATTTTTCAAATCAGCGCTTGCCGTGTAAGTACGGAGCCACGTCTCCCTGATGTTAACCTACCGCTACACAGTGAAATTAATATGTCGGAACACGAGCACACACTGAAAATAAAAGTTATCGTTTCTAGAGGGGGAAATTTTCTTAGATGGGTAGTTACTGCCCTCGGTTGCACCTGGGAATTGCCTGGGCAGTTTTTTAAATTACTGGTTCTGGAGTTTTGAGGGCACCGGAGCTTCAGATCTAATTAGTTTGGGCTGAGGCTCCAACACTGGTAATTTAAAAAATTTCCCAAGTGATGTATGATGCCAAAGGATCAAAGAGGTGGTAAATATTCAAAGTTCAGCGTTATCACTGGAGGGTGAAAGCTGATCCCTCTGGGCTCTTTAAATTTAAAAAAAATTTTATTTTCCCTTTTATTGCCCTTTTTTAATTGTTGTTGTTATTGATGTCGTCGTTGTTCGGACAGAGAGAAAGGAGGGGCAGACAGAGGGGGGGAGAAAGCAGACCTGCTTCACCGCCTGTGAAGCCACTCCCCTGCAGGTGGGGAACAGAGGGCTTATGAAGAAGCCTTCTAATGCAGTGTTTATCAGGAAATTCAGGTATTTCAGATTTACAAACTACACATTGAGAATAACTTGTATGCATATTTCGTTTTGGAGGAACATGAAAATTTAGTTTTCTTTAAAATACAACTTTTGACGTGAAGAAAAAAAACCCACGAATCTTATTTTTCTTAGTTCTACACCTCTTATCAACCCTTCCTCGTCCTCGCCCTCGGGCCCCTCCCCCCAGCTCCTTTAGCTAGAGGGAATTTCAAAATCTTTGTAAACTACCAAATAATCCACTAATTCCTTGCATACTGAGAGACAGCCAACATCTTTACTGACTTGAAGTTTTACGCACTCTTGGGTTCCAACTGCAACCAATCACTGACCACTTGAATCTTTTAGCGTTAAAAACAAAAAACAAGGGAGTAGCGCAGTGGGTTAAGCGCATATGGCACGAAGTGCAAGGATCAGCGTAAGGATCCCGGTATTCCTTTTAAAAAATATTTACTTATGGGAGTCGGGCGGTAGTGCAGCGAGTTAAGCGCAGGCTGTGCAAAGCCCAAAGCGCAAAGCGCAAGGACTGACGTAAGGACCCCAGTTCGAGTCGACAGCTCCCCACCTGCAGGGGAGTCGCTTTGCAAGCGGTGAAGCAGGTCTGCAGGTGTCTATCTTTCTCTCCTCCTCTTTGTCTTTCCCTCCTCTCTGCATTTCTCTCTGTCCTATCCAACAACGATGACATCATCATCAACAATAAAAAATTACTTATTAATATTTACTTATTAAATATTTATTATTTACTTATTAATAATAAAAATATTTACTTAATATTTAATTATTAAAATATTTACTTATTAACTATTTATTTATATATATACACACACGGAGAGAGAGAACTGGAGCATCACTATGGTACATGAGATGCCAGGAACTGAACTTGGGACTTCATCCTTCCAAATCCAACATCCTACTCAAGGGTCAACCGCTATTCTTCCACTTTCACCTGTGTGTCTTCTCAGCTTTGAGATGTGGGAGGGCAGTGGTTCAGCAGCCTTATAGAGTAGGGGAGTTCAGGGCGGGGTGGCTGCCTGCTGGCAGGGAGGACTCTTCACAAGCTATGAAGCATGTCTGCAGGTGTCTATCTTTTTCTCTCCCTCTGTTATGCTTCCTCTCTCAATTTCTCTCTACCCTATCCAATAAAATGGAAAAATGGCCACCAGGAGTAGTGGATTTATAGCGTTAGCACCAAATCCCAACCTTAACCCTGAAGGTAAAAAAAAAAAGGGGGGGGGGTCTTGGACAAAAAAATGGCTACGTTGTAATATTTGATAATAAAGTTTTACTGTCTAGTATGACAATGGCCACTGTTTTCCTTATTATGGAATTTTTTAATATGTATTCTTTTTTTAAAAAGATTTTATTTATGAGAAGATAGGAAGAGAGAGACATCACTGTGGCACGTGTGCTGCTGGGGATTGAACTCAGGACCTCATGCTTGAGAGTCCAAAGCTTTAACACTGCACCACCTTCCGGACCACTATTGTGGAATTTTCTGTTAAAAATCTGTTTGAAATAAGCACCAAAATGTTATGTACCAAAATTGTGGTGAGTTATAAGTAGAGTTCTACTGATTACCTGCTGGAAAACTCAGCTCTGTAATTTCACTTATCTATTATATTAATGTATAAGAAACTAAAAACTGGACTTGACAAATATTAAGTGTCAATTTTAATATTCTTTTGAGTTGACTCATGCCAATTTGATCTTTTTTTAATTTTTTTAATTTTATTTATTTATTCCCTTTTGTTGCCCTTGTTGTTTTATTGTTGTAGTTATTATTGTTGTTGTCGTCGTTGTTGGATAGGACAGAGAGAAACGGAGAGAGGAGGGGAAGACAGAGAGGGGGAGAGAAAGACAGACACCTGCAGACCTGCTTCACCTCCTGTGAAGCGACTCCCCTGCAGGTGGGGAGCCGGGGTTCGAACCGGGATCCTTATGCCGGTCCTTGTGCTTTGCGCCACCTGCGCTTAACCCGCTGCGCTGCAGCCCGACTCCCCAATTTGATCTTTTAAATCATGAAACTCATACAAAAGGTTTGCATTACATATTACATATTTTAGGTTCTCTGAAGATAATCTTTCACGTAGATGTTTTTAAATTTTTAAAAAATATTTATTGGATAGACAGCCAGAAATCAAGAGGGAAGAGAGTGAGAGAAGGGTGAGAGACAGACACCTACAACACTGCTTCATCACTCACAAAACTTTCCTCTGAAGGTGGGGACCAGAGGCTCGAACCCAGGTCCTTGCACATTGCAACATGTGTGCCCAACCAGGTGCGTCACCACCTGGCTCCTCATTTAGATGTTCTAAACAATTTCATACAAAAAAGGGGCATATTAGAAGCATTAAAACATACACGTCTAGTCTGACATCACCAAACAGTACTCTAAGCTTGACATCTTTTCCAGCAACTACTATATCCATCACTCCCACAATCAAAATTTGACTTCTCCTTTTCCTACAATTCAAAAGTGGGGTTGAAACTTATGGGAAATCTGGGACATGATGTTTCCAATTTCTGGTCGTGAGTCACTGAACTTCAGTTGCTACACAGAATTTCCAGAATTACTCAACTACATGTTTGAACTTTGTAAAGACCCCTATGAAATGACACAAGGAAACACAAGAAAGATATACCCTTTAACATCTCTAAAGTCATTCACAAATTTTACTGCTCAAAGATATTTTAATCAATTGCAAATGCTATCGGTAGGGAAGTTTTACCCATTTTTGGGTTCCAACTAAAACTATTGGTCACTTCACTCTGTGAATCTTGTTTCATTCTTTATTTTTTAAAATTTTTTCCCTTTTTTTGCCCTTGTTTGTTGTTGATGATGTTGTCGTTAGATAGGACAGAGAGAAATGGAGGAGAGGAGGGGAAGACAGAGAGGGAGAGAGAAAGATAGACACCTGCAGATCTGTTTCACCGCCTGAAGAGAACCGGGATCCCTATGCTGGTCCTTGTGCTTCACGCCACATGCGCTTGACCCGCTGCGCTGCCGCCGGACTCCCTTCTTCTTTTTTAATCACTGGGCGAGGCCTCACTGTTTCTGGCTGCCTTTTTCAGACACAAAGATAAAGAGGAAGAGAGATACCACAGCACAGAAGCCCACTTTAATGGGCTTGAGAGGAAGAGACAAACACTCCTGCAGCCCTGCTTCACCGCTCATGAAGCTTTCTCCCTGAGGTTGAGTGGGGGCTTGAACCCGGGACCTTGCACATTGGAACATGTGCGCTCAACCAGATGCACCACCACCCGGGCCCTTTTAAATATTTTTATTTATTATTGGATAGAGACAGAAATTGAGAGGGGAGGGGTAGAGAGAGAGGAGACAGACACCTGCAGCCCTGCTCAGCACTCATGAAGCTTTCTCCCTGCAGGTGGGGAGCGGGGGCTTGAACCTGGGTCCTAGCGTATTGCAATGCGAGTGCTTAACCAGGCACACTACCACCTGGCGCCCAGGGTGGCAAATTATACATTTAAAGACTAAAAGCTTTAATTCTTAGGGTTGGGGGAAGATAGCATAATAGTTATGCAAAAGAACTTTCTTGCCTGGCGCTCTGAGGTCTCGCGTTCAATCTACTGGCACCAACCTAAAAATCATAGCTGAATAATGCTCGGGTATTGAAAAAAAAACAACAACAAATCAGTGGGTTGCTAAAGTTTTTAATTTAATGCGACATATTAGGAATTCCCAGCCATCTTCCCCGAAGGCGGGTAAGTGGCTCCGCGATCGCCCTCCGAGGACAGAGGCAGCAGAGAAACTTCAAGAGCGCTCAGCAGTCGTCCAGCTCGTGGGATGGGCACACTGAAACGCAGAAAATTCCTTACAGACGCCCCTTCTAAGTGTCGGGGTTCCACTCCAGTCGCGGAGACCCGAGGAACTGGGCTCACGACTAGGCGCGCGGCAGCCCCGCCTGGGCGGGCGGAAGGGGGCGGTGTCTCTGAGTGATGACGTCAAAAGCGTCGCGCCCTGCGTGACGCGTGGCGTCGACGAAGCCCGGCTGCGCCTGTCAGCCCCGGCGCTTACTGCGGAGGAGGAGCGGGCGCCATGGCGGTTCTGCTGGAGACCACTCTGGGCGACGTCGTCATCGATTTGTACACCGAGGAGCGGCCGCGCGGTGAGACCCCGACCGGCCCGGCTCCCGCCGGGGCCGCGACTTCCTTTTTTCCTGATGAACCTTTTCTGTCCGCTCCCCGGAGACGACCGGCTGAAGCTTTCGGGTTACCGGTGGCCGCGACTGGGCTGTCTGAGGAACGGGCCTGGGTGGAAAAGTTTTCCTGAGGGAGCCGCGCTTGCCCCGCAGCTGGTGCCGGCCCGTCGAGTGGCGGCTGCTTGTGGCTATTAAATGCCTGTGTGTAGACGTGTGCGTGTATCTGCACGCGGAGGGAGGTGGAGCGTGCAGGTTACGAAATAAATGCGCGTGTGTATGTGTGAGGGCACATTCTGGGGATCGCGTGTGCGTGTGTGTGCGCGCGCGCGCGTGTGTGCGCCTGTGCGTGTGCGCGCGTGTGTGTGCGCGCGCGTGTGCGTGTGTCTGTGCGTGTGTGCGTGTGTGTGCCTGTGTGTGCGTGCGCGTGTGTGCGCTTGTGTGTGCGTGCGTGTGTGCGCCTGTGCGTGCGCGCGTGTGCGCGTGTGTGTGCGTGCGTGTGTGTGTGCGCGCGTGTGCGCTTGTGTGTGCGTGCGTGTGTGCGCCTGTGCGTGTGCGCGTGTGTGTGCGTGCGTGTGTGTGCGCGCGTGTGTGCGCGTGTGTGTGCATGTGTGTGCGCCTGTGCGTGCGTGTGTGTGCGCGCGTGTGTGTGCATGTGTGTGCGCCTGTGCGTGCGTGTGTGTGCGCGCGTGTGTGTGCGTGCCTGCGTGCATGTGCGTGTGTGTGTGCGTGCACCTGTGTGTGCGTGCGCGTGCGTGCGTGTGTCCATGTGTGTGCGCACGTGCGTGTGTGTGCGCACGTGCGTGTGTGTGTGTGTGTGTGTGCACGTGTGTGCATGCGTGTGCGATATGTAGGCTGCACGTACAGTGACCACAGCTTTTATGCTTCGGCTAGTGAGATGAACACGACCACTACTGTGTTCAGTGGTTTGTGCTGTGTTGCCAATAAAAAAACTTGGGAGCGGCAGGAGGATGTGCTCAGAGCGGAGTTTGCGTGTGCTTCCCGCCTGCATGCAGGAAGGGCCAGCTCCCCAGCGGCGGCGGCGGTGCACCCGGCCTTGCTGATCGTCTGTAGCGCAAGATTGTGCCGCGTCCTCGTCGTCGACAGAGCCCTGGCTGGGGCCGGATGAGGCCGATGGATGCTTTGGCTTTGGCGAGGCGACTCGCCTTTGAGGGTCTCATCTTCCATGGGGAAGGGGAACCCATTTCCCTTTTTCAAGTGTTGTGAAGTAGAAGAGTGTTTCGGTTGCCATGGAAACCGGAGGCCCGAGGGATTCTTCCTCATTGGGGGCCCAGGAGAGCAGGAGAGGAGAGTTATAGCAAGGGAAGAATGCACAACACTTGAGCTTACCGTCTCCAAGACAAGTGGCAACGAGGGCAGCAGTGTGCTTGGAATTTTCTGGAAACAACAAAGCGTCCTTTGAAAGCCTGGTCTGTGTAGTGGAGCCGCAGACTGCGAATCTGGTGTTAGTTACATGTTGCAGGTTACACATGGTGGAGAGTCTCGTCTGCCCTGTTGAGGACTAGAGTCTTTGCAGTTCTTGATTTTTTTAAAGAGGTCTTATTTCTTTTTAAGTTAATTAATTTTTCCCCCTACTTATCATTATTATTCTGCAGTTTGATTTAGAAGCAGGATGGCATGGGAAACGTGCCTTAAATTTATAGGCCACAGTATGGGGCATCTTTTGGAGCGGGGAGAATTTGGAGAATTCTGAGATTGGCTAGTCAGGAGTCCGGCCCTGGCGGAACGCAGAGTTTATCAGAGAGGAGATGCGCTGTATTTACATGACACTCCCGGTTTATTCCACACTCAGTTGCACATCTGTGCGCTCTGATAGTGTAGCCTGTCTTACACACTTCTCTCCACTGTTGTCCCCATGGCAGCTTTTCTGCTTATCACTCAAATTGCCTTACAAGTATGAGTTCTTCTGTGAAGGTTTTCATCGTCTCTAAGCAGAGTTCAACTTGTGTTTTTTTTTCATCTCTGTCATAGCTCTTTTTATTTATTTATTTATTTATTTATTTATTTTTAATCATTTATTTATTTGTTGGATAAAGACACTCAGAAATCGAGAGGAAAGAGAGAGAGAGAGGGTGAGAGACAGAGAGACACCTGCAACACTGCTTCACCACTTGCAAAGCTTTCCCCCTGCAGGTGGGGGCTGGGGGCTCAAACCTGGGTCCTTGCTCACTGTAACATGTGCACTCAACCAGGTGCGCCACCACCCGGTCCCGCATAGCTCTTTTTATAAAGTACACAGTGTGTTTTATTATACTTATCTGTTGACCTGAAATCACTTGGCAAGGCTTGTTTGATCTCAAGAATGTGAAGTTCAGGAGAACAAGGACTGCGCCTTTCTTATCTCTATATCCTGAACACCCAGTACAAAGCCTGCCACTTTGAGGTCACGCACTGAAGAAGACACACTTGACTAGTGATTTATATATGTTATATTAGGACTCTGTGCAGGTGATTCAGTATAAGTCAAAACTTGCTAAGTAGAAACATACTTGATTGCATCATGTGACTGGGGGAAGCGTGCCTTCAACAATGGTTTGATTCATGCACTCAAAGGATGCTATAGGGAATTGTATTTTTATAAAAATATTTACTTATTTATTTATGAGAGTGAGAGGGGAGAGAGAACCTGAGCATGAATCTGGCACATGTGGTGCGGGGAATTAAACGCCAGACTTCATACACAAGATCCCAATTCCGGGAGTCAGTGGAGGCAAACCTGGTTGAGTGCACACATTATCTTGTGCAAGGACCGAGTTCCAACCGCCACTCCCCACCTGCAGGGGGATGCCTCATGAGTGGTGAAACAGGTCTGCAGGTGTCTCTCTCTCTCTTTTCTCTCCCCTCCCCCATCTCCATCTTTCTCAGTTTCTCTCTGTCCTGTCCCTTGGGAGCAGTGGGTTTGTATTGTCTACCCCATCAATAATCTTGGTGGCAATGAGAAAAAAAGAGAGAAGAGAGAGCCCAGTGCTTTATTCACTATGCCACCTCTTGGGCTGCGGGACTTGTATGTGTGTGTTTGATAGAGACAGAAAGAATCAAAGAGAACCCAGCACCAAAGCTTCCTCAATGTAGTGGGGGCTGGGATTGAACCTGGGCCATGTACATAGCAAAGAAGTGCATTATCCAAGTGAGGTGTTTATTGGACCTGGAATTGCATTTTAAAAACATTATTATTATTATTTTGCCTCCAGGGTTGTTGCTGAGGCTCTGTGCCTGCACTATGAATCCACTGCTCCTGAAAGCTATTTTTTTCTTTTTGTTGCCCTTGTTGTTTATCATTGTTATTATTGTTGTTATTGCTGTCGTTTTTATTGGATAGGAGAGAAATCGAGAGAGGACAGGAAGAAAGATGGAGGAGAGAAAGAGAGACAGCTGCAGACCTGCTTCACCGCTCGTGAAGTGACCCCCCTAAAGGTGGGGAGCCGGGGGCTGGAACCAGGATCCTTACGCTGGTCCTTGTGCTTTGCACCATGTTGGTTTAACTCCCTACAATACCGCCCAGCCCCAGGAATTGTATTTTTTTTTTTTTAATTTTTTATTTAAGAAAGGATTAGTGAACAAAAGCATAAGGTAGGAGGGGTACAACTCCACACAATTCCCACCACCCAATCCCCATAACCCACCCCCTCCCATGGTAGCCTTCCCATTCTCTAGCCCTCTGGGAGCATGGACCCAGGGTCGTTGAGGGTTGCAGAAGGTAGAGGGTCTGGCTTCTGTAATTGCTTCCCCGCTGAACCATGGGCGTTGACTGGTCGGTCCATACTCCCAGTCTGCCTCTCTCTTTCCCTAGTAAGGTGTGTCTCTGGGGAAGCTGAGCTCCAGGACACATTGGTGGGGTCTTCAATCCAGGGAAGCCTAGCCAGCATCCTGGTGGCATCTGGAACCTGGTGATTGAAAAGAGAGTTAACATACAAAGCCAAACAATTTGTTGAGCAATCATGGATCCCAAGTTTGGAATAGTGGAGAGGAAGTGTTAGGGAGGTACTCACTGCAAACTCTAGTGTAATCCTGCTTTCAGGTATATATTTTGCAGTAGTTTATGGATACGTGTGCACATACGCTCTCTCTCACAGAAACTGGTGTATGTCTAGGTTATGGGACTTTGTTAGAAAGTGAACTACCTGAGATGAAATTAGAGTGTACTATAAAAGGAAAGGTCTCACCTGAGTAATGAAGCTGAAGGGTTGTCATTCCACACGTGAAGTCTCTGGATACACTCTGAGGTGAAGCATGTTGAGATGGCAATCGTTGCTTTGGTTAGGTTGTGATCGGCGGATGCAATATTATTTGGTATGGATTGGGAGATGCATACGGGAAAGTGAGCCCTATCCAAGGGTGCCAGGACTGGGGGAAGTAGGGGCTCTATAGTGAAGATGTGAGGTTCCTGCTGTCTTAGGGTTCAAAAAGACAATCAATAGTTAATATTATCATGTATATATATATTTTTTTTATCTCATGGTTTTACTTTCCCTTGGAGGTGGTTTTAATTTTTTCTTATGGAGCAGTATCTAGCAAATGAGTGGGCTGTTTTCCCTAGGGTTGTGAGGAATTAAAAGGGAGGTAGGGTCATCCCAGCTAAGGGACACAGAATGGACCAGCTGCATTTCTCCAAAGATAGACACTAAAACAAAAATCCACCTCTATGGTATCTTATTTGTAAGCATGTAATTGCTGATCTACTTATAGGCTGACTACTTGCCAGTCTGTAGTTAACATACCCAGATCCAAGCTTATTTTCCTTCCTTCCCTTTCTCTCTCATTATGAGCACTGCTCAGCTCTGGCTTACAGTGGTGCTAGGGATTGAATTTAGAACCTCTGACGCCTCAGGCATGAAAATCTGTTACATAAAAAGCTGCACTGTTATTACAATAGGCTTGAGAACTTATTAGTATGTCTCTCTACAACGAGTCTACAAACTCTGAGGGCAGGAACTATAGCTAATGGCACTGTGACAACAGCACCAAGTACTGTTGATGTTGATTGGATAAGTAGGTGAATTTATGTGAGAAGGCTGGTACACAGCAAATGTATGGATTTTTGGTGAAGGATACGCAGTCACTGTAAAAATAATTGGTCACAGGGACTGGGAGATAACTCAGTAAGTAGAGTGCATGTCTGACTATGCTTGAGGCTGTGAGTTTGACCGCTGACCTTGTGTGGGCATACCACAGACAACTCCAAGGGGGAGTTCCTTGGGTGGTGAAGTAGTGTTTTGGTGACACCCCCCACCCCCCAGATAGAGAATAAAGCATGTGGAGGGCATACAAAGCAGGAGGTCCAGAGTTTAGAGTTTAATCCCTGGCATCACATGTGCCAGAGTGATGCTGTTTTCCCTGCCACCTCTTTCACTGATAAAGAATTTTTTTTTTTTAAGAATTTATTTGGGAGTCGGGTGGTAACGCAGCGGATTAGTGCAGGTGGCGCAAAGCGAAAGGACTGGAGTAAGGATCCTGGTTCAAGCCTGAGATTCCCCACCTGCAGGGGAGTCGCTTCACAGGCGGTGAAGCAGGTCTGCAGGGTCTATCTTTCTCTCCCCCTCTCTGTCTTCCCCTCCTGTCTCCATTTCTCTCTGTCCTATCCAACAACGACATCAGTAATAAATACAATAATAAAAAAATAAGGGCAACAAAAGTAAATATTTTTTAAAATAAAAAATTTATTTATTTATTTATTCATGAGAGAGATAGGAGGAGAGAAAGAACCAGACATCACTCTGGTACATGTGCTGCCGGGGATTGAACTCAGGACCTCATGGTTAAGAATCCAGTGCTTTATCCACTGTGCCACCTTCCAGACCACAGAAATAAATCTTTATAGAAATGTAAAGTAAATATTGGACTGGGAACTAGCCCAGCAGTATTATACATGGCCCAACCATGAATCAGAGCTGAGCTCTCTAGTAAAAAAAGGGGGGGGGGCAGCGCTTGGTGACACACTTGGTTGAGCTTACATGTTACAGTGCACAAGGACCCAGGTTTGAGCCCTTGGTTCCTACTTGCAAGAGGAAAGCTTTGCGAGCAGTGAAGCAATGCTGCAGGTGTCTCTCTGTCTCTGTCCCTATCACCCCCTTCCTTCTCGACTCCTGGCTGTCTCTATCCAATAAATAAAGATAATAAAAACAAACTTAAAAAATTAAAAAAAAAAGAGAACAAGACATCTCCCCCACTAAAATACTGTCTCTTTTTTAAGGCTTACTGCTATTACTGTGGCTTTGAATGTTTGACCATCTTAGGGAGCATTTTGTTTGATAATTAAAAAATTAAATCATATTAACTGCTTTTACTTACTTGAAGATACTTGTGAACTTCTGTGCTAATTTAGTATTTACTTTCTTTCAGCCTGCTTGAATTTCCTGAAATTGTGCAAAATAAAATATTATAATTATTGCCTTATTCACAATGTCCAGGTGAGTTGGATGATAGTCTGGTCTTTTGCTATTAGAGCCATCTCCCAAACTCTGAATTAACAAAGTATTTTATATCTTATAGAGGGATTTTATTATACAAACTGGTGATCCTACAGGAACTGGTCGTGGAGGAGAGTCTGTCTTTGGGTAAGTTATTTTATTTTAGTAAATGTTATTTATGGATTTATTAGATACAGAGAAATTGAGAGGGGAGCAGGGAGAGAGACAAGTAGAGATAGAAAGACACCTACTGGGGGTCAGGCAGTGTAGTGGGTTAAGCACACATGGTGTGAAGCTCAAGAATCCTGGTTCAAACCCCCGGCTCCCCACCTGCAGGGGTAAAGCAGGTCTGCAGTGTCTTTCTCCCCACCCCCCCATCTTCCCCTCTGCTTTCGATTTCTCTCTGTCCTACCCAACAATAACAACAGCAATAACAACAAGGGCAACAAAAATGGGGGAAAAAGTGGCCTCCAGGAGCAGTGGATTTGTAATGCAGGCTCTGAGCCCCAGCGGTCATCCTGGAGAAAATAAAGGAAGGAAGGAAGGAAGGAAGGAAGGAAGGAAGGAAGGAAGGAAGGAAGGAAGGCAGGCAACCTATAGCACTGCACCAATTGTGACCCCCCCCAACCTCTCAGGTGGGAACTGGGAGTTTGAACCTGGGTCCTTGTGAATTGTGATAATGTGTACTCAACCAGGTGCACCACTACCTGTCCTCCTGTTTGTTTGTTTGTTTTTGCCTCCAGGGTTATTGCTGGGGCTCGGTGCCTGCACCACAAATCCACTAGTGCAGTGACAAAAATAAATAAATAAATAAATAAATAAATAAATAACCTTTTAATAGCTAGCATATTTTCATCTGTATTTTAAAATACTGTTCAAGAGCAGATTTCCTTTTCCCAAGTCCCTTAAATATCTCTAGCTAAAAGGGAGTATTTTAAATCATAGTGGCATTTCTATGAAAAAATAATAGTGAATATATTATTAGTTCTGTTACATTTCATTTTGAGAGTGCTTCTGCTTTATGATCTTATTATATATGCTTTCAGTCAACTGTATGGTGACCAAGCAAGCTTTTTTGAGGCAGAAAAAGTGCCAAGAATTAAGCACAAGAAGAAAGGCACTGTGTCTATGGTGAACAATGGCAGTGACCAGCATGGATCTCAGGTTAGGGGATGGGTGTGAATGCGAGTCTTCATTTATTTTATTGTGTATGTATGTGTGCGTGTGTGTGTGTGTCTATACAATTTCATTTATTATTAACAGTGTGTTACAAGATTGTGAAATTACAGTGTATAGCTCCACACCACACCCACCACCAAAGTTCCATATCCCCTCACCCCCACTTCCCAAAGATAACCAGCATAGTTCTCACAAGTCTTATAAACAATTTGCTTGTGATCCGGGAGGTGGCACAGTGGTAAAGTTTTGGACTCTCAAGCATGAGGTCCCGAGTTTGATCCCCGGCAGCACATGTGCCAGAGTGATGTCTGGTTCTTTCTCCTCCTGTCTTCCTCATAAATAAATAAAATCTTTAAAAAAATAACTATTTTCTATATTAAAAAACCTTATTTGTTTTATTCTTCTAAATGTAAGATGTATCCACTACGAGAGATTTATTGAAAAAATACAGAAGAAAATACTATGTCCAATTTTATGTGCTATCACTATTCATATCTTCAACATAGTTAATACTGTTTCCTTTTAATGTTTATTATTTATTTCAAACGGGACATGCTGAACACCATTCGTTTATAGTCTTACTTAATCCTTGAGCAGTCTTTTTAAGGGTAGAGACTTTTTCATCGCTCTCACAGTTTATATGTTAAAAAACTGAGAATTAGTTTATTCAAGTACTTTAAATAATCAAGGGAACATTTGTGTATGTGTTGATACTTTTATACATAAGCCTCCTACTTTTACTAAGCAAATTCTGGGTTTCAAAAACATCATGCGGGAGTCGGGCTGTAGTGCAGCGGGTTAAGCGCAGGTGGCGCAAAGCACAAGGACCGGCATAAGGATGCTGGTTCGAACCCCGGCTCCCCACCTGCAGGGGAATCGCTTCACAGGCGGTGAAGCAGGTCTGCAGGTGTCTATCTTTCTCTCCTCCTCTCTGTCTTCCCCTCCTCTCTCCATTTCTCTCTGTCCTATCCAACAACGACAACAACAATAATAACTACAATAATAAAACAACAAGGGCAACAAAAGGGGATAAATAAATAATAAAAGTAAAATAAAAATTAAAAACAAAACAAAACAAAACATCATGCTGGTTTTATATTTATAAACAAGAAAATGCTCCACAAAAAATAGTCAAGTATTAAAACAAATTAATGTCTTACAGACTCTGGGAAAAAGAATTTTCAGCAGAGTATAAAATTTGAAATACTTTTTATTTATTTATTTATTATTTATTAATTTATTATTTATTAATTTATTCCCTTTTGTTTCCCTTGTTGTAGCCTTGTGGTTATTGTTGTTGTTGATGTCGTTCATTGTTAGATAGGACAAAGAGAAATGGAGAGGGGGGAAAGACAGGGGGAGAGAAAGATAGACACCTGCAGACCTGCTTCACCGCTTGTGAAGCAATGCCCCTGCAGGTGGGGAGCTGGGGATAGTTTTTTTGTTTTTTTTTAAGAATTTATTTATTTATTCATGAGAAAGGAGCACTGAGTGAAAGAATCAGACATCACTCTGGTACATTTGCTGCCGGGGATTGAACTTGGGACCTCCTAGTTTGGAATCCAATGCTTTATCCACTGCGCCACCTCCCAGACCACTCTTTTACTTAGTCTTTTAAAAAAATATTTCATTTATTTACTAATGAGAGGGATAAGAGAAGAGAGAGAGAGAACCAGGCATCCCTCTTGTACATGTGCTGCCAGGGGTTGAACTCAGGACCTCTTGAAAGAAAGTCCAATGCTTTATCCACTGTGTCATCTCCCAGACCACTCTTTTATTTAGTCATTACTGTGGAATAGCTTAGAATGTCACTTCTGCTTGAAACAACACAACTGATAACTAAGAAAGGAAATGTCATTTGTATTATAAAATTTTTGTTTTAACAAAAATTCCTTAAACTTTGGATAAAACTACATTTTACTGAGTGTTAGTAACAAACGGGTAAAAATAAGTTAATGTAGAGTCTTTTATGTGTTTCTTGTCAGTCTATAACTGATTTAAGTTTGAATTGTATACATATCTAGTATAAAGTTGTATTTTGTGTTTTTCTGTGTAGTTTCTTATTACTACAGGAGATAATCTGGATTACCTTGATGGTGTTCATACAGTATTTGGAGAAGTAACAGAAGGCATGGACATAATTAAGAAAATTAATGAGACCTTTGTTGACAAGGACTTTGTCCCATATCAAGATATCAGGTATGGTTACAATTTGCTGTCTGAATGTACTGTGTGAATGTACTGTATTTTTCCAAACCATGATATTATAACATATAATGGTGCTAGCATGTATTGGGACTAGATTTTGAATAATTCCAAAGTGTGAATCAATATCAGACTGTTAGTCATTTAACTAAAACAAAAAAAAAATCTTATTTATTATTTTTCAATGAAGGGGGCTTGGGGGGAGAGAGACAGACAGACAGACACCAGGGACTAGGTGGTGGCACACCTGGTTGAGCGTACATGTTACAGTGCTCAAGGACCCAGAGCCCCTGGTCCCCAGTTGCAGGGGGAAAGCTTTGCGAGTGGTGAAGCAGGGCTGCAGGTCTCTCCCTCTATCACCCCCTTTCCTCTCGATTTCTGGCTGTGTCTATCCAATAAATATAATAAAATTTTAAAAACTGTTTAGTTAAAAAAAAAGGAGAGAGAGAGGGAGAGAGGGAGACCGACCCCAGAGCACTATTCAGCTCTGGTTTATGTTGCTAATGGGGATTGAACCTGGGACTGTGGAGCCTCAGGTATAACCATTATACTGTTTCTCCAGCCCTTATTAGTTGTCTAATAAAAGGAATCTTTTGTCTTTTTATACTGTACTTAACTTCTTACACTTGCTTATGTTAGAAGTAACTTTAACCCTTTATTTTTTGTTATTTAATTTTTTTTTTTATTTTTTTTTACCAGAGCTCACTGTTTAGCTCTGGTTTCTGGTGATGGGGGATTGAATCTGGGACCTTGGAGCCTCAGGTCTGAAGCCTTTTTTCATAGTCATTATGCTATTTTCCCAATCTAGTCATTTAAGTTTTAGGTTTTTTTTTCTTTTTAAACATTGAGTCATTTTTTAATTCTTTTATTCTTTTTTTAGAATATTTTATTTAATTTATTCCCTGTTTTATTGTTGTAGTTTAAAAAATATTTTATTTTATTTATTCCCTGTTTTATTGTTGTAGTTATTATTATTGTTGTCGTCATTGTTGGATAGGACAGAGAGAAATGGAGAGAGGAGGGGAAGACAGAGAGGGGGAGAGAAAGATAGACACCTGCAGACCTGCTTCACTGCCTGTGAAGCGACTCCCCTGCAGGTGGGGAGCCAGGGTTCGGACCAGGTGTTTTTTTTTTCTTCTTAGTGTGTAAGTGATTGGGAAATATGGCAGTGTACCAAGATTTAGATGTTTAGAGTAGTAAACATATCAAAGAATGACAAGCATACTAATTTGCAAGTATACTCTAGTTGTATTCTTGTGTAATGAAATTTCATATATATATATTTGTCATTAGAGAGCTTTAGACACTTGCCATTATACTTATCTAAACAAAAATACAGAGTTTGAGTTAACATAAATGTAATGTTGACTTTGATTTATTTTGTAAGGATAAACCATACGGTGATTTTAGATGATCCATTTGATGACCCTCCTGATTTATTAATTCCTGATCGATCACCAGAACCTACTCGAGAACAGCTAGATGTAAGTAGGCCCTAATGTGATTTTATTACTACACAAGCTGTATATTAATGAATTAATATACACTAATGCTATTCATAGAATTAACTTATTTTATTTATTTATTTATTTATTTATTTATTTTTGCCTCCAGGGTTATTGCTGGGGCTCGGTGCCTACACTACAAATCCACTGCTCCTGGAGGCTATTTTTTCCCTTTTGTTGCCCTTGTTGTATATTGTTATTGTTATTATTGTTGTTATTGCTGTCATTGTTGGATAGGACAAATAGGAAAATCGAGAGAGGAGGGGAAGACAGAGGGGGAGAGAAAGACAGATACTTGTAGACCTGCTTCACCGCTTGTGAAGCGACCTCCCTGCAGGTGGGAAGCTGGGGGCTCGAACAGGATCCTTGTGCTTTGCGCCATGTGTGCTTAATCCCCATGCAGTACCACCCAGCCCCCAGAATTAACTTTCTAGTTTACTGAAACCATTTTCAGAATGATTGTTTTGTTTGATCAGTTATACTAGAACAAGCCTCATGTTCTTTTTCTTCACAGAAATACTTATTTTTTTTCTAGTTATCTTTTCATTTCTTTTATTTCCTTTATTATTTTTTAAATTTTTCTATTCTACTGGAATAACCTTAAGCTGCTTATAACAATAGTTCTGGAAACCTTTTTACTGGGGGTGGTAGATAGCATAATGGTTATGCAAAGAGATTCTCATGCCTGAGGTTCTGAAATCCCAGGTTCAATCTCCCTCCCACCATAAACCAGAGCTGAGCAGTGCTCTGGTTACTAGAAACCTTTCTTTCTTTCTTAAAAAATATTTTATTTATTTATTAATGAGAATGATGAGGAGAGAAAGAAAGAACCAGACATCACACTGGTACATGTGCTGCCAGGGGTTGAACTCAGGACCTTATGCTTGAGAGTTCAGTGCTTTATCCATTACACCTCCTCCAGGATCACATGTTATTATTATTTTTTAAGGATTTATTTATTTATGAAAAAAGAGGGATTGAGAAAGAGAGAGGCCATAGCACCAGTCAGCTCTGCCATATGGTGCTACAAGTTACTCAACTTTCAACCTCTGGAGCCTCTGACATATAAATTGGTGCTTTACCAAGCAGATCTATCTCCCCAGCTTGAATACCTTAGAAATGCTATATGTATATGAATACCTTAGAAATGCTTTTCTTATCTCTTAACTAGATAAGGGTATAGCTTTCAGGTTAAGCTAATCTGTCTTGGAAGGAAACTTTGCAACTTTGGGTTGCAAACTTTAAAAAATTAATGAATTTCCTTTGGAGCTGGGGCTTGTGTATGAGCAGTTTCACTGGTCCAGATAGAGACAGGGGAGACACCACAGCATCAGAGTTCATTGGTGCCATAGAGCCTCCCTGGTGCTGCTGGGTCTTAAACCTGGGCTGTGTGCCTGGCAAGCGTGTACCCTATCTGGTGAGCTACATCTCCAACCTAGTGATTTTAAAGTATACATTTCTACTCACTGAATTCTTGTTTCAAATGGGATTTGGTACCTAATCTCTTTTTTTTAATTTTTAAGAACTATTATTTTGGGGGGGGAAGAGGTGGTGCCTCTGGTGAAGCGCACACAGTACAGTATGCAAGGACCTGGGTTCAAAGCCCCTAATCCCCACCTGCAGGGGGAAAGCTTCATGAGAGGTATAGCAGAGCTGCAGGTGTCTCTCTGTCTCTTTCCCTCTATCTCCCCCTCCTTTCTCAATTTGTCTCTATCTAATAATAAATAAATATTACAAAAAAAGAGACTGAAACTGAGACCTCAGAGCCTTAGGCACAAAAGTCTTAATAAAAGTATTATTTATGGGAGTCGGGTGGTAGCGCAGCGGATTAAGCGCAGGTGGCTCAAAGCGCAGGGACCAGCTTAAGGATCCCAGTTCGAGCCCCTTGCTCCCCACCTGCAAGGGAGTCACTTCACAGGCGGTGAAGCAGGTGTGCAGGTGTCTGTCTTTCTCTCCCCCTCTCTGTCTTCCTCTCCTCTCTCCATTTCTCTTTGTCCTATCCAACAACGACGACAACAATAATAACTACAACAACAATAAAACAACAAGGGCAACAAAAGAGAATAAATAAATAAAATAAAATATTAAAAAATATATTATTTATTTATTGTTGAATCGAGACAGAGAAATTGAGGGGGGAAGGAAAGAGGGGGTGAGACAGAAAGATGCCTTAGCACTCTAGCACTGCTTCAGCACTTGTGAAGCTTTTCCCCTGTAGGTGGGGACCAGGGGTTTGGACCTGCATCCTTGCACACTGTGATGTGTACACTTACCAGTTGTGCCACTGCCTGGCCCTGGTACCTAATTTCTAAAAGCACTTTACCGTTTACATTAAGCACTTAATTGGTACCAGTAAGTTTGTATGCAAATGCTTATTTTGACTTTTTTTGTTTGTTTATGGTTGTCATTGGGGCTTCATTACTCTAGGCTGCTTTTTCAGATAGAAGGGCAGAGATAGACAAAGAAAACCACCACAGCACTGAAAGAGACTATCTGTCTGAGAGAGAGTGAGAGACATTCAGACTATAACATTGCAGTTTCTGCCATGGGAGCTGGGGGTTAGTTGCTTTTATGACATTAGTGGAACTAAGAGTAAAGCATAATATCTCCTGTGTTTCTTAGATTTTATTATTCTTTAAATATATGTATACATGAGTAACTGCTCCCTTACAGAGTGGCCGAATAGGAGCAGATGAAGAAATTGATGACTTTAAAGGAAGATCAGCTGAAGAAGTAGAAGAAATAAAGGCTGAAAAAGAGGCTAAAACTCAAGCTATTCTCCTAGAAATGGTAAGATAACTATCTTTGTTTTAATGATTACACTGCAATGTATTTAATGCCTGAGTGAGTTTACTGTCTTTAAATTTTTTAAATTTAAAATTTTTTAAATTTTAAATTTTGTTGGTATTCTTCATAGTGGCTTCCCCCCCATCTCTAGTTGATTGTGGGTTAGTCCTGCTAGTTTGGCGGGCCGCTTGTCCCCGCCCCAAGGAACCCCGAGAGAGTTCCAGAGTTCTAGAGTGACAGAGTTAGAGAGTGCTTGGCGCCGCCGCGGGGGAAGGAGGCAGCAGAGTTCTATTTGGTGATTAGTTTGGTTTAGTTTACGAATCGTTGTTCCTGAATAAAGAAATACAGCTTCCCGGCCCAGCCGTATGTCTCTGGTCGTCTCTGTTACCCGCCCGTGAAGCTAGCCCGGCCTGCTGGAGCTCCGAATTATAACAACAAAATTTACCAATTTTTTTTCCAGCATTAAGTTTTATATGCTATAATAACACAGTAATGAAGCGAGCTTGGTTCTATCAAGATAGTGTCAGGTGCATTTAAAAAAATTGGGAAGTTGAGGGCTGGATGGTAGCACACTGTGTTAAATGCACATAGTACTAAAAAGTGGGAAGTGGATATCCAAAATTAAATGAAGGAATTCATTTAAGTTTTTATTTACAATTTAGGTAGGAGACCTACCTGATGCAGATATTAAACCTCCAGAAAATGTGCTGTTTGTGTGTAAGTTGAACCCAGTGACAACAGATGAAGATCTGGAGATAATCTTTTCAAGATTTGGGCCAATAAGAAGGTAATCTTGTGGTCCAGGGGTTGGCGCAGTGGATAAAGCAAGCAGGAGGTCCCAAGTTCAGTCCCCGGCAGCACATGTACCAGAGTGATATCTGGTTCTCTCTCTCCTATCTTTCTCATTAATAAATAAATAAAATATTAATAAAAAGAAGGTAATCTCTAGAATGAGTGAGTGATTTAGAAAAATCTAGGTCTTAGTTATGGTTTTATTTTCTTTCTTTTAAAGATGTGACTCGGGAGTCGGGCTGTAGCGCAGCGGGTTAAGCGCAGGTGGTGCAAAGCACAAGGACCGGCATAAGGATCCCGGTTCGAACCCCGGCTCCCCACCTGCAGGGGAGTCGCTTCACAGGCGGTGAAGCAGGTCTGCAGGTGTCTATCTTTCTCTCCTCCTCTCTGTCTTCCCCTCCTCTCTCCATTTCTCTCTGTCCTATCCAACAACAACAATAATAACTACAACAATAAAACAACAAGGACAACAAAAGGGAATAAATAAATAAAATAAATATTTAAAAAAAAAAGATGTGACTCATGAGAGAGACAGGCCAGACCAACACTTTGGCATATGTGGTGTCGGAGACTAAATGTGGTCCACATAAATGTAACAAATGAACCCTATGTGATAATGTGATTACTTTTCCTTCCTATCTCAATGTTTTACTTCCCTGTTTTACTTCATGCTTTAAAAAATGAGATTTAAGATACGTGAATCTTAGCTAAAGAGATAGCATAGTGGTTCTGCTCTCAGAACCACTCATGCGTAAGGCTCTGAGCTTCCAGGTATAGGCCCAGCACCGCTGTAAGCCAGAGCTGAACAGTGCTCTAGTCTTTCTGTGTCTTGTCTTTCTGCATCTCTCTCATTTCTATAAAATAAATAAAATATTTAAAAATAGACACATGAATGCTTTCAGCTTCTAGTTTGGTGGTTAAAGAGCTTAATTTTGTTTACTATCCTTATGGTATTAGATATGAGTTTAGTTTATATTAAAATTCCAAAATTCTAAAATATAAGCTAGCTAGCCACTTATATATGTGTAAGTGTGTATGTGTTTGTATAAATATGCGTGTGTATATATCTATATATATCTACAACAACAATAGATTTTCTATAATTCATCTGTATTTGAACCAGGAGCTAATTCTGACTTTGGAAGTGTTAGCAGGGCTGGGGAGATAAGTTGTCCAAAAAAGATTTTCATGCCTGAGGCTCTGAGGTCCCAGCTTCAATCCCTGGAACCCCACTATAAGCCAGAGCTGAGCAGTGTGCTAGAAAAAACAAACAAAAACTTTTATCTTACTCTTCATGCTTCAGAATTTTAAGCCTATAGACCTAAATAGGACATATAAAGAAGGATCTAAGTAATTTAATAACTACTATCGTGAACTGTTTTTAAATTTATTTATTCTCTTTTGTTGCCCTTGTTTTATTGTTGTAGTTATTATTGTTGTTATTGATGTCGTTGTTGGATAGGACAGAGAAAAATCAAGAGAGGAGGGGAAGACAGAGGGGGAGAGAAAGATAGTCACCTGCAGACCTGCTTCACTGCTTGTGAAGTGACTCCCCTGCAGGTGGGGAGCAGGGGGCTCGAACCGAGATCCTTATGCTGGTCCCTGCGCTTTGTACCACATGCGCTTAACCCGCTATGCTACTGCCCAACTCCCCGAACTTGTTCCTCCCCCCCAATGAGAATGAACCCAGGGCCTGTCCATGTGTAATACTACTTTTGAATGACCTCTCTAGCCCAACTTTTCTCTCATTATTCATTATTTTTTAGAGAGTGAGAGGAGGGAACAAGAATGAGGAATTGAGACAGAGAGTCATAACAGCACTGACCCACCATCCAGAGAGCTCCCCCAGTGCCATTCATGGTACTCCCATGTGGTGCCAGGGCTCATATATGGGACCTTATGCAGTGTGGTGCCAGGGCTCATATATGGGACCTTATGCAGTAAGACATCTACTTTACTTGATGAGCTATCTCCCAACCCTACACTACATGTATTTAAAAATTTTTTAAATCTTTTAAAATATATTTATTTTTTATTTATTTTTACCAAAGCACTGTTCAGCTCTGTTTTATGGTGGTGCAGGGGATTGAACCTGGGACATTGGAGCCTCAGGCATGAGAGTCTTTTTGCATAACCATTATGCTGTCTACCCCCACCCACTACATGTATTTTTAAAGAATTGTTACTGAAGAGATTTGGAAAGATGCAGTTCTTTTTTTTTTTTAATTTTTTAAAATATTTATTTATTTTTTGGATAGAGACAGCCAGAAATTGAGAGGAAGGGGAGATAGGGAGACAGAGAGACACCTGCAGCCCTGCTTTACCACTTATGAAGCTTTCCCCCTGCAAGTGGGGACCGGGGGCTTAAACCTGGGTCATTACTCACTGTAACGTGTGTTTAACCAGGTGTGCCACCACCCAGCCCCAGAAAGATGCAGTTCTATGAGTTTAACACTTCCTTCCCCCCCACTTTCACTTTGAGGGGTGAGAGTGAATGCTTTTTCTCTATAATCACTTTTCCCAAACCTTTTTTTTTCCTTCTTCAGTTGTGAGGTTATCCGGGATTGGAAGACAGGAGAATCCCTCTGTTATGCTTTCATTGAATTTGAAAAGGTAAGTTGTAATTTAGATATATTAAGTTTGGCATTAGATGTGAGTGTGTTCTTATGTAGTACTAAAAAGTAAAAAGAAAGAAAATACAGGGAGCCAGATGGTGGCACACTTAGTTAAGCACTCACATTACAGTGTGCAAGGACCTGAGTTCAAGCCCTTGGTCCCCATCTGCAGGGGGGAAAGCTTTACGAGTGGTGAAGCATGGCTGCAGGTGTCTCTCTGTCTCTTTCCCTCTCTATCTTTCCCTCCCCTTTCAATTTCTCCCTGTCTCTATCCAATAATAAATAAAAAGATTTAAAAAATGTTTATTATCTTTATTTATTTACTGGATAGAAATAGCCAGAAATGGAGAGGGAAGGGTGGGATAGAGAGAAAGAGAGACAGACACCTATAGCACTGCTTCAGCACTTGTGAAGCTTTCCCCCTGCAGGTGGGGACGGGGCTTGAACCTGGGTTCTTACGCATTGTAACATGCCTTCAACCAGGTGCGCCACCACCTGGCCCCAGTCAAAAGATTTTTAAAAGTGCATAACTTTTTTGTAGTCTCTAAAACTAGAAATTAGTTTGCTCTATTTTTAAGCACTCAGGAAATAACTAACTTTATTGTATTCCAGTAGGGAATAGGTTAAATTTTTATACTTTATCTACATGCAATCTGCATGAGTGTATCTTTAAAGCTTTAAAGTTCTAGTTAGAACTTTTCACATACAGTAAATGAGTTTTCGGGGGCTGGGTGGTAGCACGAGTTAAGCGCACAAGGCACAGAACACAAGGATCCCAGTTCAAGTCCCTGGCTCTCCACCTGCAGGAGGGTTGCTTCATAAGTGGTGAAGCATATCTGCAGGTATCTATCTTGCTCTCCTCCTCTGTCTTCCCCATCTCTCTCGATTTCTCTGTCTTATTCAACAACATTAACAACAACAATGGGAAAATGATGGCTACCAGGAGCGGTTGATTCATAGTGCAGGCACTGAACCCCAGTGACAACTGTGGGGGCAGTAAATAAATAAGTTTTCAGAGTTGTTTATGTTGATAGATAATTGAGTGTAGAGGACTATACTGAGTGGAAGATCTCACTGAGAAATTGGGATAGCAGTGAATGCTGCTGAGTAGAGGTGCTGTTTGGTGTAATTGAGGTGAAAGTTACATCATTTAGCAGCCCTTGATGGAATAATAAGCATTTAAATGTTTGTTTTAGGAACAATTTTTTTTGTGACTTTAGTATTTGTTCTAACTACAGAAATCTTTTCTATAAGGTTTATGCCTGAGTTTTTGTAATTATCAGGAAGAAGATTGTGAAAAAGCGTTTTTCAAAATGGACAATGTGCTCATAGATGACAGGAGAGTACACGTGGATTTCAGCCAGTCTGTCGCAAAGGTCAAGTGGAAAGGAAAGGGTATGTCGGCCCACCTTTTATCACTCGCACTTTGTTTGCACGCTGCTTATCTTCCCATTGGTTTCTTTTCTTTGACTTAGTGCTATTAATTAAGAGGAATGATTACTGATGTAATGTCTACCATTTGTATTTGTGCTTTCATATCACTAAGTCTAGAATTTCAGAGACAGAGAGAGAAAGAGAAAGAATGCTTACTATCCAAGTAACCTGTTTTGCCAGTCTTTTTTCTTTCTGTAGAATTTCATTTAATAATACCAGTGATGTGTGAAATTCACTTTATAAATGAAAAGAATGAGTTTGAGATAAGGGATGTGTGCTGTCAAGCACCAGAGCAAGAATTTGAACTAGAACCTTCCACTTTATTTATTTGTCTCCAGGGTTATTGCTGAGGCTTGGTGTCAGCACTTAGAATTCACTTCTCCTGGTGGCTATTTTTTCTATTTGAGTGGACAGGACAGAGAAGCTGGGAGGGGTGGGGGAGATAGAGAGGAAGAGAGAAAGAGAGACACCTGCAGACCTGCTTCACCGCTTGTGAAGCATCCCCCCTGCAGGTGGGGAGCTGGGAGCTTGAACCTGGATCCTTACTGTGTGCGCTTAACTGGGTGTACCACCTCCTGACCCTCGAAACTTGCACTTCAGTCTGTAATTCTGCCTATGATACTAAAATTGCCTCACCCGTAGTGAGACTCCTACTGGCAGGTATTTTTTAGTGATGAAACGCTGCCAGTTTGCTACAGTTACCAGTATTTTGTTGCATATTTGTATAGAACGTTATCTATTGCCTGCTTTTATTTCCAAAGGTTCTGAGTTCACCAAGTAGGTACTTCTATTATTAATGCTTACCAGTTTTTAAAAAATAGTGGGGTCAGACTGTGGCTGAGTGTCAGAGCACCCATCTTGCATGTGTGAGACGCACTGTATATAATGAAAAAGACTGAAACAAAGTAGGACATCATAAATGACGGAGCTCAGATATCTATCTCTTTCACTCTTTCTCTTTTACTGTTTTTTAAAAAATTTCTTTATTGGGGAATTAATGTTTTACATTCGACAGCAAATACAGTAGTTTGTCCATGCATAACATTTCTCAGTTTTCACATGACAGTACAACCCCCACTAGGTCCTCTGTCTTCCTTCTTGGACCTGTATTCTTTTACTTTGGTGCTCTCTTTTCCTTCTTTTAAATAAATCAATCAACCTAAAAATAAAAGAATAAAGAAGCTGCAAGGAGTGCTCTCTCTCTGGCTGAGGTAATACCAATATGCCATAATACTATTTGATAAGTTGATAGTTGGATGTTAATTGGCTGTCGATTTAACACATTTAGAACAAGAAAAAGCAGTCAGGACAGACACAAGTTTCTCATGATACTTGAAGAGTTGTAGTAATAGTATAAGAAATAAAGAGAAGAAAGATAACTTAAAACATCACCTTACGCAAGATTTATCCCTTTGAACTGCTAAGTAAAGAGAATCCTGCCCCAACATGTAAAAGTTAAAAGGAATCTTATAAACTGCGTAATGCAGTTGTTTAATTTTATGGATAAGAGAACCAGTTATTTTTTAAAAACTCTCAGTTTCATCCACAACCTGGTTCTTGTGTGTTTCTTTTGTGAACTTGTGCACACAGCCTGCTGTCCCATTTACCCTGTTGAAATTTTGGACATAGTGTCCCTTGTGTCATTAAGAATCTTTTAAAAAAAATATTTAATTTATTTATTCATGAGAAATGATAGGAGAGAGAGAGAGAGAGAGAGAGAAAGAACCAGACATCACTCTGTTACATGTGATGCCGGGGATTGAACTTGGGACCTCACACTTGAGAGTCCAGTGCCCTATCCAGTGTGTCACCTCCCGGACCACTCATTAAAAATCTTTCAAGTCCACTTCTTGAGAACTTGTGTCTCAGATCTCATGTCTGAAGCTCTCACTCTCCTTTGGAACTAATGTTCTCATAGGCTTAGTCTCCGTAAATACTGCATTACTTCCCACTCAGCATGTTCTCTGTTGATTTAGGACCCGAGTTTGGCGTTGCAGTACTCACATTTGAACATTAGATGGCAGCATATGTGCACTGTTGATGAATAGCTTCAAAAGTAAATGCAGTCTGGTTCAGTTAAAATAGCAATGGAGGGAGTCGGGCTGTAGCGCAGCGGGTTAAACGCAGGTGGCGCAAAGCACAAGGACCGGCATAAGGATCCCGGTTCGAACCCCGGCTCCCCACCTGCAGGGGAGTCGCTTCACAGGCGGTGAAGCAGGTCTGCAGGTGTCTATCTTTCTCTCCTCCTCTCTGTCTTCCCCTCCTCTCTCCCTTTCTCTCTGTCCTATCCAACAACGACAACAACAATAATAACTACAACAATAAAACAACAAGGGCAACAAAAGGGAATAAATAAATAAAACAAATATTAAAAAAAATTGCAGTGGAGAGTGAATTACTGTGATTCCTTTGATCTCTTTTCAACTTTTTGCTGTCTCCATGATATGTATGTATATGTGAGTGTGTGTTTACTATATATACATATGTATATGTATATGTATATGTAAATGCCACTTATAAAAACAGCTCTTACTCATAAGTTACTGTTCTTGATTAGTTCGGTGATTTAGTTCCCTTTATTTATTTATTTATTTATTTTCTCTTTTAATAGGAGGAAAATATACCAAGAGTGATTTCAAGGAGTATGAAAAGGAACAGGATAAATCATCCAATCTGGTTCTGAAAGACAAAGTAAAACCCAAACAGGAGTATCCTTTATAAGACCAGTTATCCAGCCTGTGTAGACTGAGCTGTATCTGATGTTACTCTTCTGCCTGCAGGTGAAAGTCTCTCCTCATGCTGACTGTCAGCAGACAGACACTATCCAGCTCTCATACTTGACACTGCTTTATGCCCTGCAGACAGCCAGTGTATTGTTTAATGACTACGTACGAGCCAGCATGATACTCACCTTCCATTGCTGAATAACTAGAAAAGAGGATTCCTGAAACACCAATAGAAACTGAAACAAAGAAACCATTTACCTGATAGACTCACAAAAGAAATAAACCCCGATGTGTAGAGTGATAGATTTATAATGAGAATATTGATGAGTTAAAATGACATACCCAGCATGCTTCTTGTCTCAACCTAAAACTTGGCAGGATCTAAATTAAATGATCATACCAATGGATTTCTTTTTAATTCTGTAAAAGTTAATTGTTGGGTCAGAGAGCTAGCTCACCTGAGAAGGTGCCTTCCATGCCACGCATGTGACCCAGGTTCAATTCCAGTCCCCTTCTCACAAAGAGAAGCGTCTGTGCTGTGGGGTCTTTCTTTTTCTCCCTGTCTGTCTGTCTGTTTGAAAATGTCAGCACAGAACAGTGAAATAATGGCATAAATAAGTAATAAATGACAAAGAATGAGTAAATAAGTGTCAGCTGCTGTATAAAGTAGGAACCCAATAAATATTTGTTGCTAGACAACCAACTTACTACAAGTAAGCAACCTAATCAGGTAAGAAAATGACTTGTTATTTATTCAACATTTTTACAGAGGGTTTACATATAGGATAAGCACATTTTTAGCTTAAAAAATTATTACTGTAGCTATAGTAAATTTCTGGCTGTGAAGAGTTTAAGACATAACAACTATACATAAAAATTACAAATAAGAATAGAGCTTCCTGGTTCGGGTGGTGGAGCACCTGGTTGAGCGCACATGTTACAGTGCGCAAGGACACGGGTTCGAGCCCCTGGTCCCCACCTGCAGAGGGAAAGCTTCACAAGTGGTGAAGCAGAGCTGCGGGTGTCTCTCTCTCTCTCAGTCATCCCTTCCCCTCTCAATTTCTGGCTGTCTCTATCCAATAAAAATAAAAAATAATAATTAGAATAGAGCTTCCTGCACCAGTAGAGATTACAGTATCCATAGTCTGATACGACTAGTGATGTGAAATAAACAGAAAAACTGAATTTTGATTTAATTAAATTTAAATCACCACATGTAGCTAGTGTTAACTTTTGCTGCTCTTACCCCTTTGAAGTGGAAGGAGAAGACAGACATGTTCTGGCACATTTACTACTAATTACTCTCACACAGAGTATTGAAAAAGTCTGACTCAGTCGGGTCGTCTTCGTGTCTCTCTATATTTTCACACATTGCTGTGACTAGCTAGAAGGGAGATGCAGAGGAGGGTCTAAGCGTATATAAATGTTTAAAAGTCAGTTGAAAAAGCTTGTGTCCTGACTTTTCTGACATCCCACTGCTTTGTTGATTGAGAGAGAGAGATTACTGTGAATGTGGATTATTAATAAGAATATTAAAAATGGCAGTAGAAGAAGGAGTTTAAGTTGATCAGAACAGATAGACCTCAAGGAATTAATTAAGGAGACAGGGTAGACAGAGTAATTCCTAAGAGTTAGAAGAGAGTTGGCATCTCCTAGAAGTGTTGATTGTCTGGTGAGTGGGAGGTAGTGGATAAACAAACAAGGAAGGATGAGTTGTGACAGATGCTTTGGGGGTATGACCAGTGATCAACAAATAGTTGTCCAACATATCTACTCCATACTCGGTTTAGCAGTGAAATATTGTACCTGCCTTCCTGGACTTTATGTTCCACTGCCAGCAAGAAAACAGATCATTGCCATTAACTAAATATTCTGAGGTGACCCTTACTCAGTTAACCCTATAAAAAGTGATATTAAGGGGGTCGGGCGGTGGCGCAGTGGGTTAAGTGCATGTGGCGCAAAGCGCAGGAACCAGCGTAAGGATCCTGGTTCGAGCCCCCCGGCTCCCCACCTGCAGGGGAGTCGCTTCACAGGCGGTGAAGCAGGTCTGCAGGTGTCTATCTTTCTCTCCTCCTCTCTGTCTTCCCCTCCTCTCTCCATTTCTCTCTGTCCTATCCAACAACGAATTGCATCAACAAGGGCAATAATAATAACCACAATGAAGCTACAACAAGGGCAACAAAAGGGGGAAAAAAATGGCCTCCAGGAGCAGTGGATTCATGGTGCAGGCACCGAGCCCAGCAATAACCCTGGAGGAAAAGAAAAAAAAAGTGATATTAAAATTGCAACTTGAACTTGTGGGAGAGGATCACTGTCTGTTTAACAGTTCTCCATTTAAGGAATGCAGTTTATTTTGACTCAGCACAGTTCAAGTGTGGTAATTTGCATGTACATATACTTGAAACAGAAATTCCATGAATATTCAAATTAGATGCCATACAACTATATTTTTATGTAATTTTTTTGTTTTATTTATTTACTTATTATTGGATAGAGACGGTGAGAAGTTGAGAAGGGAGGGGGAGATAGAGAGGGAGAGAGACAGAGAGACACCTGCAGCACTGCTTCACCACTTGTGAAGCTTTTCCCATGTAGGTGGGGACCAGGGGCTTGAACCTGGATCCTTGTGCACTGTAATGTGTGCACTTAACCAGGTGCGCCACCGCCTGGCCCCTTTATGCAATGTATTTTTAAGCAAAGCTAACTATGACCCACTAAATGGGTTTTGCAGCCCATTGCTGTATTATGATCAGGAGTTTGAAAAACACTAACACATTTTATTGCTAGAGGGGGCAGCATGTGAGACACACATTAAGGTGAAACCATGGGTTGGGACGATTGAATTGATAGACTGAAAGTAGTCAAGTACTCTGGAAACAATGTGACCTGGAATGAGAGAAAAGATGTTGAAGACAAGGGAGGGATAACAGGATGGTGCAGGCTGACTGGCTATCTTTGCCACCTGTGAATTGCCCAAAAGGACAGTATTTTCCTGTTGAGTATTATGTAGAAGTGAGACATCCACGAGGAAAGCATAGAGCTGTGTGGCATTTGTAAAAGCAGATGTGAAGCTCAGGTTTGAAGGGAAGCGTGTCTGCATTTTCTCTGATCCCACATGCCACTAAAATAGTTTTCCTTGGGGGCCATCCTCCTAAGCTTTCTTTTGAAAACCACTGTTCTCGTTCTTGTCAGCCTTCCTCAAAGTCCATTGTAGTGTTGGAGATAATTTTTTAGCAGAGGTAATAGTGTATTGCAGTCATAATGTTATGTTTGAAAATAGTCATCTCTAAATTAAAACATACTGTTGACATTTTTGTAACACATTTAAGTGAAATTTAAAAACAATCACACCTCTTACAAGCTAGATAAGTAACATTTTTAAATTTTTCTATATCCCATTTGACCACTGATTTTTTAAAAAAAGATTTATTTATTTATTTAATTTTTTTCATTTATTTTCCCTTTTGTTGCCCTTGCTGTTTTATTGTTGTAGTTATTGTTGTTGTTATTGATGTCGTCATTGTTGGATAGATCAGAGAGAAATGGAAAGGGGGGGAAGACAGAGAGGGCGAGAAAAAGATAAGACACCTGCAGACCTGCTTCACCGCCTGTGAAGCGACTCCCCTACAGGTGGGGCGCCAGGGGCTAGAACCGGGATCCTTCCACCGGTCCTTGAGCTTTAATGCCACCTGAGCTTAACCGCTGCGCTACCACCTGACTCCCAAAGATTTATTTATTAATGAAAGTGATCATCACTCTGGCATATGTGATGCTGGGGATCAAACTCACATTTGAGAGTCCAGCACTTTATCTGCTGTGCTACCTCCCAGGCTGTGTCAGGCACTGATTTGTAATACAAAGTTGTATAACGGGAGATCACTACACGATGTATGATTTTTCACTTCAGGCTTTTGTACTTCTATTTTTTTTGCAAATGCCGTATGCGCACGTGTGCACTCACCCACAGTGTTGGCAAGTCATGACACTTTCTGTTGGGAGTTGGGTGGTAGTACAGCGGGTTAAGTGCACATGGCACAAAGCACAAGGGCCGCCTACGGATCCGGGTTTGAGCCCCTGGCTCCCCACTTGCAGTGGAGTCGCTTCACAAGCAGTGAAGCAGGTCTGCAGGTGTCTATCTTTCTCTCCCCTTCTGCCTTCCCCTCCTCTCTCCATTTTCTTTGTCCTAACGACAACAACAACAAAAAACTACGATAAAACAACAAGGGCAACAAAAGGGAAAATAAATAAATATAAAAAAATTTTAAAAAGGTTACAATTAAAAAAATAATTATTGGGGGCCGTTAGTGGTTTGTAGTATGTCTTTAGCACTGAGGCACAGCCTCTTAGCTCCCGTTGACTGGTGTCTAGGAGGCCCAGCAGTGCCCCACCATCCTTTATCCCATCCCTTGCCCTCCTTTCCTACATCAGGACTTTTCTGACAGCCTTTCAGCCTTGTGGCATCCTTGGTTTACCTGTGTTTTTGTGCATTTCTAGTGTCTGTCCTCACGTTTTCCTTAACTAGCTGCAACAGTGCGAAATATGATCTTATATTAGATGAGCCGGCAGAAGACTCAAAGTCAGGCCATTCACGCACAAGCAAAAAACACAAGAAGAAAACCCACCACTGCTCTGAAGAGAAGGAAGACGAGGATTACATGCCGATCAAAAACACTAACCAGGTGTGACACTCACTAAGGTCCGGATGTAGAGAGATGTCGAGAAGTAGACAATTATCCCTCTGTTAGGTACAGCTCCATGATGTGTTGAATCATTTAGGAAACACTGATCTAGTTCTGAACAGGGATGGGTGTGTTCTACACTCTAAAATGTAGTTGTTTTTATTAGGCTAGTGGATTTCAGTTTTCACAACTATCTATCACAAAATATGAAAGACTGTTTTTGAAGTAGCAATATATATTTCCACACTGTAATGCAAGAGTGCTTTTCGTATCTGTGGACATTTGCTTCTTCTCATTAAAAACAAGTGTGGTATGGGCCAGGCGGTGGCGAACCTGGTTAAGCGCGCACACTGCAGCGCACAGGGACCCAGGTTCAAGGCCCTGGTCCCCACCTGCAAGGGGAAAGCTTCATGAGTGGTGAAGTAGAGCTGTAGGTGTCTCTCTGTCTCTTTCCCTCTCTGTCTTCCCCCTCCCTTCTCAATTTCTCTATGTCTCTATCCACTAATAAAAAAAAAAAAAGTGTGGCGCAAAGCACAAGGACCGGCATAAGGATCCCGGTTCGAGCCCCCCAGCTCCCACCTGCAGGGGAGTCACTTCACAGGCGGTGAAGCAGGTCTGCAGGTGTCTGTCTTTCTTTCCCCCTCTCTGTCTTTCCCTCCTCTCTCCATTTCTCTCTGTCCTATTTAGCAATGACAACATCAGTAACAACAACAATAAGAAACAAGGGCAGCAAATGGGAAAATAAGTAAATATAAAAACAACACGTGTGGTTCTGCTAAAACATAGTCTATCATTTTAATTTATAACTAAATTTTATGTACAGCACTCAAACTTTATTTTTAAATATTTTCCTTTTTTGTTGCCCTTGTTGTTTTTATCATTGTAGTTATTATTGTTGTTATTGATGTTGTTGCCAGATAGGACAGAGAGAAATGGAGAGTGAGGGGAAGACAGGGGGAGAGAAAGACAGACACCTGCAGACCTGCTTCACCGCCTGTAAAGCGACTCCCCTGCAGGTGGGAGCTCAAACTGGGCTCAAACTGGGATCCTTACTTGGGTCCTCGAGTTCCGCGCCATGTGCGCTTGACCTGCTACGCTACAGCCTGACCCCCCCAGCACTCAAACTTAATGGGGGATTAATGGTTTATAGTAAATACAGTTGTTGGTACATATGTCAAATTTCTCAGTTTTCTGCAAAACACTCTCACTCTCAGCCTAGGTCTTTCTCCACCATCATGTGAAGTACCAGGACCTGAACTCCCCTCCCAGCACCCCCACCCCCGAGTTCTGTACTTTAGTGTAATACACCAAACTCAGTCCAAGTTCTACTTTGGTTTCACTCATAAACTTTTAAAAATGATTTTCAGAGGTCCGGGAGGTGGTGCAGTGACTAAGGCACTGGACTCTCGAGCATGAGGTCCTGAGTTCAACCCCCGGCAGCACATGTACCAGAGCGATAGCTGGTTCTTTCTCTCTCCTATCTTTCTCATTAATAAATAAATAAATATAATCTTTAAAAAGATAATATTTATTAGTAATTTAGTACTGGTTGTATATAATGCAATATCATAAGATCACAGGGTGCACATAGCTCTATACCACACCCACCGCTAAAGCTCTGTGTCCCCCACCCTTCTAATAATAACCTTCATGATTCTCACAAAGTCTGAATTTGTTTGTTTGATTTTGCAAGCTCCTGTGTTTCAGTGCTCTAGATTCCACATGAGTGAAATCATCTGGTAGTTGTCTTTCACTCTTTATTTACTTCACGTAGCATGCTCACCGCCTCCATCAGGACACATCGTCACCTTTCCTAATTGCAGAGTGGTATCCTGTGGAATGTATGTCCTAGGACTTCTCTATCTAGTCACCTGCTGATGGGCATTTAGGTTACTGCCACCGTTTCGCTATTGTGAACACAGATGGGCAGGTAGAATATGGTTTATGAAGGGAAAGATCTTCTGTCAGAAAAGCTAGATTTAAATTTCTGCACTGATAGTCACTGATATGACCAAAATAGGGTTTTTGTAGTTCTGAGCCATGGTTTCCTCATCTGGAAATACAATACTTAAAGGAAAGTTTCAATACTAGATCATTTTGAAGTATAGCTCAAATTCTCCTACTCGTTGATAATTTTGCTTGGTGAGCCTGCGTTCCCAAGAATACTTCCAACTTATTTGTATAAATTCTTTGTATTCTGTTGAGCAACAGCTTTACTGTTCACTTCAAAAACATCTCCATTTAGTTTTTCCACCCCATGTCTTAATTCCAAAGATGATGACTGTATTGTTGAGGTTTGAGTTTCACTGTGGTTACAGAAAGTGAGTACTGAGCTGTGTGGGTTGTTTGCCTGGATGGAAGTATTCAGAGCGTTTGTCAGTCCTTCACTGTGGTTTTCATAGGTGTTCTGTGTTTTTATGATTTGACCTCTGCTTTTACTGTTACTATAAATTTTTTTTTAATATATATATTCTCTTTTGTTGCCCTTGTTGTTTTATTGTTGTTGTTATTGATGTCGTCGTTGCTGGATAGGACAGAGAGAAATGGAGAGAGGGAGAGAGAAAGACACCTGCCAATCTGCTTCACCACCTGTGATGCGACTCTCCTGCAGGTGGGGAGCCGGGGGCTTGAACCGGGATCCTGACCGGTCCTTGCGCTTTGCGCCACCGCCCGACCCCCTGCTGTTACTTTCCTTAGTGTTACATTAGCGATTTAACTGAAATCTTGATTTAGTCCCTGAGCAGAGATAGCATTTTGTTAGCTGAGTCTGCTTTTTGACTACTTTAACCATCTGCTAGGTTAAGTTGACTACTTTTAAGTTTTTTTCTTTTTTTTTTTTAAATTATTTATTTATTCCCTTTTGTTGCCTTTGTTGTTTTATTGTTGTAGTTGTTATTATTGTTATTGACATTGTCCTTGTTGGATAGGACAGAGAGAAATGGAGAGAGGAGGGGAAGACAGAGAGGGGGAGAGAAAGACAGACACCTGCAGACCTGCTTCACCGCCTGTGAAGCGACTGCCCTGCAGGTGGGGAGCCGGGGGCTCGAACCAGGATCCTCATGCCGGTCCTTGTGCTTTGCGCCACCTGCACTTAACCCACTGTGTTACCGCCCGACTCCCTTAAGTTTTTTATCTCCCCCCCTTCTCAGCGCATGTTAACTTAATCATCTGTTTTTTTGTGGTTTGAATGTCTAAAATGATAGACTACTTTAAAGTTCATGCTGGAAAGGACTTAGAAATAGTCTCATTCAGTTGGTAGTTGAGCTGTGAAGGCCCTAACCTCAGGCCTACAGTCTCTGATGTTTTAGTGGGAGAGCTACAACTTGGACACTTTATTTTGCTTCAGGTGCAAAGGCTTTTCCTTTACTCCAGACTAGCCTGATTTTAATATGGCAAGTTATCAGACAATTGAATGGCTACCTCTCTAGTCTTTTTCATTATCATTTCTTTTTCTTTTCTTTTTTTTTTTTCTTTCCCTCCAGCCAGAACACTGCTCAGCTCTTGGTAGTTGAACCTGGCACCTTGGAGTGTCAGGCATGAAACTCCTTTGTGTAACCACTATGCTATCTTCTGGGTATTTCTTTTCTCTTCTCTTCTTTTCCCTGTAGCATGAAGGTGATCTTGTGCTGGCACTTGCTTAGAGGGTCTGTTTAGTATGTTTTCACTCTGCTGGCTCGGCTCTTCTCCTGCATGTGCGCAGTGCTGCCAGTTCTTCCTTGCTTTTCACTTCGTATTTACACTCTTTGCATTGTTCTGCTTGCAGCCAGGTCAGACACTCATTCCTTGAGGGATGTTCAAACTCCTCCATACAGATTTTTCTGATAAAATTTAAGCTTATGGTTAACTTTCCTGTTTGAAACGTCTTCTTAACAGTAATGACTTTTTTGCGACTACTTTAAGTAGCAGAGGTATATGGTTTTGGTTCATCTCAGATTTTCAGCTTCCTCAATTTTTTTTTTCCAAAGATTTCAGTACTGTGTAACCTTCTTCCCAACCCCTCTCATTTTAAACATTCAGAACTTTTTTTTTTTTTTTTTGCCTCCAGGGTTATCATGGACACTCGTTGCCTGTACTATGAATCTACTGCTCTTGGAGGCTGTTTTTTCTCCCTTCTGTTGCCATGGTTGTTTATCATTGTTGTCATTATTATTATTGTTGTTATTGCTGTCATTGTTGTTGGATAGGATAGAGAGAAATGGAGAGAGGAGCAGAAGACAGAGAGGGGGAGAGAAAAATAGATATCGTTTGTGAAGCAACCTCTCTGCAGATAGGGAGCCGGAGGCTCGAATTGGGATCCTTACGCTGGTCCTTGTGTTTCATGCCATGTGCACTTAACCTGCTGGGCTACCGCCTGGCCTCCAACATTCAGAACATTTAGGTGCCTATTTGTACATGAGTGTGCTGAGATTTTTAAAAATTTATTTACTTTCCCTTTTGTTGCCCTTGTTGTTTTATTGTTGTAGTTATTATTATTGTTGTTATTGATGTTGTCATTGTTAGATAGGACAGAGAGAAATGGAGAGAGGAGGGGAACACAAAAGGGGGAGAGAAAGACAGACACCTGCAGACCTGCTTCAGCACCTGTGAAGTGACTCCCCTGCAGGTGGGGAGCCGGGGGCTCGAACCGGGATCCTTACGCTGGTCCATGCGCTTTGTGCCACCTGCGCTTAACCGCTGTGCTACTGCCCGACTCCCATGTGCTGAGATTTTTATGGATTTACATGCCAGCTAATAGTCTACATTTTAAAATTATATTGCCTTTAGGTATACAAATAGCATACTACATAAATACTTGCATTTAGTATATACTGCAGGAGTCTCACAAAATCTTTTAGCTAGGGATGTGCTGTATTTTGTTAGAAAACAGTTGGTAAAGACTTCAGTCAAGATACCTGCTCACTGTCCACTTCCAGTATCTTAGACAGTGGACCGAGTGATAGAAACTGTAGAGACTGGGGGCCGGGCGGTGGCGCAGCGGGTTAAGCGCAGGTGGCGAGGACCGGCATAAGGATCCCGGTTCGAGATCCCGGTTCGAGCCCCCGGCTCCCCACCTGCGGGGAGTCGCTTCACAGGCAGTGAAGCAGGTCTGCGGGTGTCTGTCTTTCTCTCCTCCTCTCTGTCTTCCCCTCCTCTCTCCATTTCTCTCTGTCCTATTCAACAACAATGACATCAATAATAACTACAATAAAACAACAAGGGCAACAAAAGGAATAAATAAATAAGTAAATATAAAAAAATTAAAAAAAAGAAATGATAGAAATTATGTGGAAAATCATGAGTCAGCTTATAATGCTATATTCCACAAAACGGTTTCTTTTTAATTTATTATTAATTTCTTATTTTTTATTAATGAAAGAGGGAAAGAAAACCAGAGCATCACCCTGGCATATGTGGTACCTGGGATTGAACTCAGCCTTTTGCTTGAAAGTCTAATGCCTTATCTACTGCACCGCCTACTGGGCCTCAACTCTTTGGATGTAACAGTGATATTAGATTTCTTTTCTCTTTTTAAAAAATATTTATTCATGAGAAAGATAGGAGGGGAGAGAGAGAAAGAACCAGACATCACTCTGGTGCCTGTGCTACTAGGGATTGAATTCAGGACCTCATGCTAGAGAGTCCAATGCTTTATCCACTCTGCTACCTCCCAGACCACTAGATTTAATGTACTGTAAATGCAGTGCCAGGAGTATCACACTGTTTAGACAATATATGGAATCATTTGTTAAACATTTACTTAAAATCCTGTTTTTTAAAAAAAATTTTTTTAAATATTTATTTTCCCTTTTATTACCCTTGTTTTTTTTTCTTCTTTTTATTTATTTTCCCCTTTGTTGCCCTTGTTTTTTAACATTGTTGTGGTTATTGATGTCGTTGTTGCTGAATAGGACAGAGAGAAATGGAGAAAGGAGGGGAAGACAGAGAGGGGGAGAGAAAGATAGACACCTCAGACCTGCTTCACCACTTGTGATGCGACTACCCTGAGGTGGGGAGCTGGGGGCTTGAACCGGGATCCTTATGCTGGTCCTTGCACTTTGTGCCATGTGCACTTAACCTGTTGCCCTTGTTTTTTATTGTTGTAGTTACTATTATTGTTTTTGATGTTGTCGTTAGATAGGACAGAGAGAAATAGAGAGGAGGGGAAGACAGATAGGGAGAGAGAAAGATAGACACCTGCAGACCTGCTTCACCGGTTGTGAAGCGACTCCCCTGCAGATGGGGAGCGGGGGGCTTAAACCAGGATCCTTACACTGGTCCTTGCGCTTTGCGCCACCTGCGCTTAACACACTGCGCTACTGCCCGACTTTCAAAACCCTGTTCTTAACTAGAGGTATCTACTACTCTGAATTTTATTATTTAAAAGACAGTTTATTTTGAAAGAACAGGAAAAAAGGGTAGAGAGAGACACCTACAGCACTGCTTCATCACCTGTGAGGCTCCCCCTCCTGTCCAAGTTCCCCCTGCTACAGGTCGGACCAGGGACTTGAACCCAGTCCTTGTGCATGGTGATTTGTGTGCTCAGCTGGGTGTGCCACCACCCAGCCCCTGCTCTGGATTTTAAATCTTGACATAGGCATCAACTATAATGTCTAAAGTGATAGAAATGGGACTTGCAGGAATTCAATCCTTAGAATTTTGCCTTTCCTCTGAAAAATCTTTTAAGATAAAGTTGAATTTTATGAGCCATCCTTTAAAAGACCATTGGTTTCAGACTCTAGATTTTACTCACTCGTTGAGCTCATTTTACTAGGAAAGGACACAAACAGAATTGTAACTAGCCCTCTTCATGTGGGAAAGAACTTCAGCTAGTTCTCTGCCAGGAACAGGCGGCGGCACATCCGGTAGAGTGTCCATACTACAGTGCGACAAGGAGCCGCGTTCAAGCCCCCTGGTCCCTACCTGCCTGGGGGAGCTTCACAAATGGTAAAGCATCGGTGCAGGTGTTTCTCTCGCACTCTCTCCATCTTCCCGTCCCTCTCTGTTTCTCTCTGTCTCTGTCCAAAGTATTAAATGTACCCACTTTAGGGCTGGTATAATAGAATAGTGGTTATGCAAAAAGACTTTAATACCTGAGACACCAAAGGTTCCAGGCCCAACTCCCAGCACCACCATAAGCTGGATCTTAGCAGTCAGTTAGTAAAAACCAACCAATCAGTCAACCAGCCAACCAACTAACCAACTTTACTTAAAAGACTTTGGGGGTAATGGATAATTCCAGTGTTTCTTAACTCATTAAAAGAAATAAATAAAGGGAGTTGGGCGGTAGCACAGTGGGTTAAGTGCATGTGGCGCAAAGCGCAGGGACCAGCAAGAATCCGGGTTTGAGCCCCCGGCTCCCCACCGGCTGGGGAGTCGCTTCACAGGTGGTGAACAGCAGATCTGCAGGTGTCTATCTTTGTCTCCACCTGTCTTCCCCTCCTCTCTCCATTTCTCTCTGTCCTAACAACGATGACATCAATAACAACAATCATAGTTACAACAATGAAAATCAAGGGCAACAAAAGGAAAAATAAATAAATAAATAAATAAATAAATAAATGAAATAGGTGCATAAGTATTTTAATAAAAGCACATTAGCTTATATAGACAGTGATGCTTTATTTGGAGAGGAACTGTTAGGAAACGAACTCTAATCATTCAGATGAAAGAATGCACTGTCTGTTTTCTTTTTAGATTGATAGACTTGTCTGAAACCTTTCTGGCTTTGTTATTTAAACACTGTTTACGTTATAGGATTCTTCGGGGAATTTTTCTAGTTTCAGTGATGGGACCACAGTTTGGGGGGATGGAAGACTGAGGAGATGGAAAGGTGACTACATATAACCAGACTTTTTGGTATTGTTATTTTTCTGATTTCAGTTGAGCTGTTTCTGTTGCTTGTGTTTTGGATCTGATCCTTCAGTTCAGCTGAAACAGTAGATATAATGCAGTGAGATTAGTTTTTTAAAAAAGTTAGATTTTTTTCTGAATTCTTCTTTTATTATTAAAATTAAATGTGGTCTAAGGGGGTGAACCCAGGGCCTCATGTGCTCTAGTTCCACCTGGTGAACTATCACCCATCCCTTTCTTGTCTTTTAATTTGCAAGACCTTTGGTATTTGTGTTTAGAGTTCACACAACAGTTACTGAGACTGCTTGCTAATGGTGCACTTGATTAAGTCTCAGTAGTTGATAGCACCCATAGGATCATTTTACTTGTTCACTCGTAACTCTCTCTCCATTCTTTTGACAGGATATCTATCGGGAAATGGGGTTTGGTCACTATGAAGAAGAAGAAAGCTGTTGGGAGAAGCAGAAGAGTGAAAGGAGAGACCGGTCTCAAAACCGAAGTCGTAGCCGATCACGAGAAAGGGACGGTCACTACAGTAGCAGCCACAAATCCAAACACCAAACAGACCCCTATGAGAGAGAAAGGGGTAGAAGGAGAGAGCGAAGCAGGAGTCCCAAGAAATCCAAAGACAAAGAAAAGTCTAAGTACAGGTGAAAGATGAAGAGTCAGACATGAGTGGCTAACACGTTACTCTTGTCACTAGAGTACAGGTGGTCAGATTTTGTGGCAAAGCGGTGAAAGACTACTTGTTATTTTTCAACCAGCATTAGGGCCCTTTTAGATCAGTACTGTCTGTGTGGGGCACTACAAGACAATAAAGAGTTGAACTTGTTCTTTGTATACTTTTTTACATAATTTTATTGTTATACATAATATTCTTTACACCTTGTATGTACATATCTGGGTCTTTCACATTTTTCCAGCCTTTTTTTTTTTTTTCAAACAAAGCATTTCATACCTACAAAAAAAATACCCAGATATATACAAATAAAGAATATTATCTATATACCCATCTGCTGCTTAAGAAATAGAATATTACTTTTTAGACATCTCCATGTATTTTCTCCTTCTCAAGTAATTATTCTCAAATTTCTGTTGGTAATTTTCTTGCTTGTTATTATAGTTTTACAACCTTTGTATATTGTAATGTTAAATTTTGTTTGTTTTTGAATTTTGTGTAAATGGTATGATGTATATGTATTTCTGTGACTTTTTCAGTAATTTAGTGTTTGAGAGCCCTCCATTTTATTGCTGTGTAGTATATGAATAGATCACAGTTTATCCATTTTTCTATTGATGGACATTTGTTTTCACTTTGCTATTTCAAATGATGCTGCTATGAACAATCTATCTTGGTGTGATATTCTTATGTAATTTGAATGTCTTTATTTTTATGAGATAATGCCAACTTTCTGTTGTGCAGTAGTTGTACCTACCAGTTTATCCCCACCATCAGTGAGTTATGTTCATTTCACATGATCTCCAGCATCTCAGATTTTTAAACTGTGCCAATCTAGTTGACCTAAAGTGATATCTGCCTATTGTCTTTGTTTTCTGTGCTCTTTTTCTCTAGCTGCTTTTAAGGTTTTCTCTTATCTCATGGACTGTTGTTAGACAATTTGTTGGTGGTGCTCTCAGCATAGAATTTTTTCCCTTGTAGGGGTTATATACCTACCTTTACATTGCAAATTTAGGGTTTTCACCAAATTTAGAAAGATTTTACTATTATTTCTTCAGTCACCTTTTTTTGTTCCTTCCTGTCTTGCTCCTTCTCTCCAATCTGATTCTTGGCTGCTAAGCCACTTGAATCTGGGATGTATCCCTGACGCTTTGGCTGGTCTAAGCCCTTTTTTGTCTGGTAGTTCCCATTGCTGTGACTTCAAGTTCATTAATCTTACCTCCTAAGGTATCTAATATCCTGCTGGTCCCATCCTACTTTTTTTTTTTTTTTTGGTCACAAACATGAGTTTTAGAAATCATAGTTGAGTTTTTAAAAAATATCTTCCATGATTCTCCCTAGCTTGCTTATACTTTATTATTATTATTAATGAGAAAGATAGGAGGAGAGAGAGAAAGAACCAGATATCACTCTGGTACATGCGCTCTTGGAGATTGAACTCAGGACCTCATGCTTGAGAGTCCAGTGCTTTATCCACTGCGCTACCTCCTGGACCATGCCTGTACTTTTTTTAATATCAGATTTTCTTATAGTTGTTTTTAATAATGTAATTGACTATTTTATCATTGGTTTTACTTCTCATTTCTTTCAATTCATTGCTTTCCTCCCCCCCTTTTTAAATTGGGTTGTACTTTTTGTTAGTTTCTTTTTTTCTTCCTGGTAATTAATTACATTGGATACTGGAACGTTTGCATTTCTTTAAATTGTTGAACTTTTTCCCACAGTATAATTGAACTACTTTGAAGCAACTTGATCCCTTTTTCATAACTTGCTTTTAAAACTTAATGAGATATGACCAGAGCAACCTTTAATCTAGAACTAATTGGGTCTACTACTGCCAGGACCCTCCTGAAAAATCTTCCTTGTACCTGATTTATTATGAAATTTACCCCACTTAGTGGCTGTTGGGAGCAAAGACTATTCTGTATGAGTCCCCTGTAGGTAGTACCACTTCTGCTTTTCTTTCCCGCCCTTGGGCAATTTCCTCCTGCGTGTACACTGATTAGTAGTTAGTTGAAGGCTCAGGGAAAAACCTCAGAAGGCTCAGGGAAAACCTCCCTGTCCCTTGGTAGCTCCCTCTTTGAATACTATACCCTGAAGATTTTTCCCTGGCTCTTTTAAATTGTCTACTCAGGGAGAATCCCAGGCTCTTTGAATTCCCTTTCCTTTTAAAATGTTACAGCCTGGAAACTCCATGCAGTGACCTTGGACAATGGTAGGACTTTCCTTGTTTTCTTTTTCCCAAAGGTCATTATTCTGCACTGACAGGTGCCCAGTATTTGAAAAACTTAGTTGTACATATTTTATCTGGTTTTTCGTTGTGTAAGACAGGGAAGGGAAATCCATTTTGGGCAGAGTGAAAGTCTCCCTAGTGGTTCCTAAATTGGAATAAGGTTGAATGTCTTTTCATATGTACTACCAATATAGTCCTTCCCAATTGCTATCACTGAAAAGCATGTCTTTTGCCCACTTCTTTCCTCTCTTTCTTTCTTTCTTTCTTTCTTTCTTCCTTCCTTCCTTCTTTCCTTTCCTTTCCTTTCCTTTCCTTTTCTTTCCTTTCCTTTCCTTTCCTTTCCTTTCTTCCCCTTCCTTCCTTCCTTCCTTCCTTCCTTCCTTCCTTCCTTCCTTCCTTCCTTCCTTCCTTCCTTCCTTCCTTCCTTCCTTCCTTCCTTTCTTTCCCTTAGAGACTTCTTTAAGGAGTGTTCTTTCTTTTGGAGCCAATACCTGGTAGGCGACTTTCTCACTTAGCTAGAGGAAGGGACACCACAGCGGTAGAGCTTTCCTCAGTGCCACAGCACCTCCACTGTGGTGCTTGGCTTTGACCCTCTGTTGTACTATGGCCAAGTGTGTGCCCTACCTGGTGAGCTATCTCTCTGGTCCACAGTTTCTTACAGATTGTGGATACTTACCTATTTTTACTACTAGGTGTCACAGACATCTTTTTGCCTCTAAGAAAGAGCACAAATTTTCAACTTCCCCTAACTTTTTAACATGAAGAATTTCATACATCTGTAGAAACACACAAGAGCTTAATGAACACTCCTCTCCACCCACATTTAACAAATTAAAAGCATTTTGTTCAACAGTCGGCTACTCAGTTGAAAGCCGTCGTGACGTTTCATCTTTCATGATTTCACCGTGCATCTTAAAGAGAAAGTGCTTCCGTACCATTGCCACACTGCAGAAAATGAGCTCATGTAGCTGTAGCGTTTAGATGGAGATTTTCCTAGATGTCTGAAGACAGTGTCTCTAGGTGCTAGTTTGTGTGTGCGCGTGTGGTTTTTGTTTTGTTTCACAGAGCTGGGATCTCTTGCCTATATCACAATAGCCCGCTAGGCTATTGTTTTCATTCAGAGAGAGACACTGGGAGGAAGAGACATGACAGCACTAGCCGCCATTTAGTGCCAGAGTTCAACCCTGGACCAAATGCAGGGCAAGTCGCGCACCTTGCCAGCTGAGCTGTCTCTCCAGCCCTCGGTGGTCTTCCTCCTCCTCTTTCTCTTCTTCATTGTCATTTACAAACTAAGATTTCGAGAGTATGATTTCATACACATCTTTGTCATTTTTTTTTTTTTGTAATTAATAGTGAGTTACAAGATTTTAAAATTAAGGCAGGGAGATAGCATAATAGTTATACAAACTCTCATGCCTCAGGCTCTGAGGTCCCAGGTTCAATCCCTTATCCTACCATAAGCAGTGCTCTAGTAAAAAAAGAAACAAAAAAGCAAAACAAATAACACAAAGACAAGATACTAAGATTACAGGGTATAGTTCCACACCGTACCCACCACCATTATTTTTCTCCTTCACATCCATACATCTTACGGCATAATGGCTTGGGTGCTGGGCCAAAAGTATAAGGTCCTGGGTTCAATCCTTGGCATTGGCTATGTTAAGAGTGATGATGCAGTCCTCGTCTCTTTTTTAGCACAGTAAATCTTAAAAAAAAATCACACATCTTTCATCAAGTTTCATGCACTGAATGTTGTTTCTTTCATTTTATTCTCAGTTTTTCAGTTATTCTCAGAGTTTCCTGCTCATTCATCTACCCCCACTGTCAAGATTCTCCCACCATCCCCCCCCCTTTTTTTTTTTCAGTGATGTTGACTTTTTGAAGAGTTCAGACCTGTTGCTTTGTAGAATGTTCCATGTTCTGGAATTATCTGATGGTTACTTCATTTTGTCCTCTATTTTCTGTAAACTGGAAATGAGGTCTAGATGTTTGATTAAAATCAGGTCATGTATTTTAGAAGCTTCTAAGTTTAACATCATACTTATTAACATTTCCATTAGTGTTTTAAGCTTTTTGTATTTTGTTTTAAGAGATCCTTAGTAAAGATATTCTCCTGTGTTCTAAATTTATAAATAAAACTTTGTTTTTATATTGAAATATATTGAGTATTACATATTGAATTGTATGTATATGTATATGCAGGGAATCAAATCCCAATTCACTTATTTTTAAATATGCACAGAACCAATTCTACAAAACCTATTAGTAAGTGGTTCATTTATGTCCCATTAACCTATAGTTCTATTTATGCCATGTCACTTTTTATTTTTTATTTTTTTTTATTTAAGAAAGGATTAATGAACAAAAACATAAGGTAGGAGGGGTACAACTCCACACAATTCCCACCACCCAATCTCCATAACCCACCCCCTCCCATGGTAGCTTTCCCATTCTCTAGCCCTCTGGGAGCATGGACCCAGGGTCATTGTGGGTTGCAGAAGGTAGAAGGTTTGGCTTCTGTAATTGCTTCCCCGCTGAACATGGGCGTTGACTGGTCGGTCCATACTCCCAGTCTGCCTCTCTCTTTCCCTAGTAAGGTGTGTCTCTGGGGAAGCTGAGCTCCAGGACACATTGGTGGGGTCTTCAGTCCAGGGAAGCCTGGCCGGCATCCTGGTGGCATCTGGAACCTGGTGATTGAAAAGAGAGTTAACATACGAAGCCAAACAATTTGTTGAGCAATCATGGATCCCAAGCTTGGAATAGTGGAGAGGAAGTGTTAGGGAGGTACTCACTGCAAACTCTAGTGTACTACTGCTTTCAGGTATATATTTTGCAGTAGTTTATGGATACGTGTGCACATAAGCTCTCTCTCACAGAAACTGGTGTATATCTAGGTTATGGGACTTTGTTAGAAAGTGAACTACCTGAGATGAAATTAGAGTGTACTATAAAAGGAAAGGTCTCACCCGAGTAATGAAGCTGAAGGGTTGTCATTCCACACGTGAAGTCTCTGGACACAGTCTAAGGTGAAGCATGTTGAGGTGGCAATCGTTGCGTTGGTACCATGTCACTTTAAAAAAATATTTTATTTATAAAATATTCTATAAATATTTTATAACTATATACCACTTTTGTCATGTCACTTTTAAAAATATAAAATATTTTATTTTAAATGTTTTATATATTTTAAAAAATGTTTTATTTTTAATAAAAGGGAGATTCAGAGATGGGACAGGGAAAGACACTGCTTAGCTCTGGTTTATGGTGGTTCTGGGGATAGACGCTGGGACCTCAGAGCTTCAGGCACAACCTTCTGCATAACCATTATGGTCTCTCTTCGGCCCTGTTATATCATTTTCTATATATTGGATTTATACATATTTATATGCATTTAGATTTTCTATATATTTTTTTAATATTTATTCCCTTTTGTTGCCCTTGTTGTTTTATTGTTGTAGTTATTGACGTTGTCGTTGGATAGGACAGAGAGAAATGGAGAGAGGAGGCGAAGACAGAGGGGGAGAGAAAGACACCTGCAGACCTGCTTCACTGCTTGTGAAATGACTCCCCTGCAGGTGGGGAGCCGGGGCCTCGAACCGGGATCCTTATGCCGGTCCTTGCGCTTTGCGCCACCTGTGCTTAACCTGCTGAGCTACAGTACGACTCCCAGATTTTGTATATATTTCTATATATTGGATTTTCAGAAAAAGTCATAACATTTTTGCATAGAAAAAAGTGTCATGACTTCTCTGACAATCCAATATTTAATTTCTAGATACTGGATTTTCTATATGGTTGGGTTTTATTTCACATAATTACTATTCCATTATTATTATAACCAATATCAGGTATTTATATTTTACAAAAAAAAACAAAAAAAAACCCTTCTCATCATTAGGATTCCTTGACCCCTTGTTCTGTGTCATTTGGGAATCAATTTACCAAATTTCCCAAAGAATTCTTTTGGAGTCTTAATTGCATTTGTAAAATTCTAAAGTGTGAACAAAATATGGAAACACTGAATTCTGTTAGTCAGAAAGCAGTTTTAATGACAATAACGTCTTACTGCAGTGTCTATCAGATTATCTAAGAGAAAGGGCAGCTTTGGTGCAGCGTCACTAACAGAGAGTAAGGTGGCTGTTTTCTGTACCTTCTGTTTTGCTTTTCTAAGTTTAAGATGAACCTTTTTTTTCATTTGGTCATCACTCTGAGCCACCTTTTCTAGATAGAGAGAGACAGAGAGATAGAGAAATAGAGACTGGGAGACTTCTGGAGGCATGGCTGAGGAATAGCAGCTGCTGCGTTTGGCTCTCCCTGGTCAACGATCAACGAGGAACAGACACGGAGTCACCAGGCACAAAAGTCCTAACACTTCCTCCAATGTGAGGGGGCCTGGATTGAACCTGATTTGTGCCCCTCCAAAGCACATGTGCTATCCTGGTGAGCTATTATCCTGGCCCTTAAGTGAACTCTTAAAACCAATCTTCAGTAGCACAGCCTACTTACTTGTGCTAAAACTTAAAAAAAAAAAAAAAGTTGAACAGTCTGTAGTCAGATTTTTTTTTTTTTAAGACTGAAAGTAAAGATAGGTTAAATTAAAGCTCAGATTGCTCACCATGACTTTTGTAAGGTTTCAAGTGAATTTTTCCTTATTAGTTGAATTTTCAAAGGTTGGGATGTTAAAATGTCAAAGAGAAAGTTGAGAAAGGCCCAAACTAGGCAACTTTCTTTTAAATGAATTGGTTGCTTTTTTTTGTTATTAAAAAACATATTTTGGGGTCAGGCAGTGGCACACCTGGTTAAGCGTACACATTACAGTGTGCAAGGACCCAAGTTCAAGCCCCTGCTCCCCCCCCCCCCACACACACCTCCAGGGGGAAAGCTTCACCAGTGGCGAACAGGTGTCTCTCTGTCTCCCTCTTTCTAAAAAAAAAATTTTATATTTATTTTATTTATTTTCCCCTTTGTTGCCCTTGTTGTTTTATTGTTGTGGTTATTGATATCATTGTTGTTGGGTAGGACAGAGAGAAGTGGTGAGAGGAGGGAAGACAGACAGGGGGAAAGAAAGACACCTCAGACCTGCTTCACCGCTTGTGAAGCGACTCCTCCTGAGGTGGGGAGCCGGGGGCTCGAACCGGGATCCTTACTCAGGTCCTTGAGCTTTGCGCCACGTGTGCTTAACCTGCTGTGCCACCGCCTGACTCCCTCTGTCTCCCTCTTTATCTCCCACTCTCTTTCAATTTCTCCCTGTACAGTAAAAAGACATATTTCATGGGCCGGGAAAATATCACAGAATAATGGTTCTGCAAAAAACTCATGTCGAAGACTCTGAAACCCCAAGGTTCAATCCTCAGCACCACCATAAGCAAGAACTGAACAGTGCTCTGGAACAAGAAATCATATCTGTTTACTGCTCATCATAAACATTTTCAGTCTCAGGCTTACCACTTCTTACCCATCTAGACTGAGTCACAAAGAATATATAATAGAGAGTAAAATCGAAATTGTAGAAGTCTCTCTTACCTTTGAGTGGCTGTTGCTATGAAACTGTGTTTGGATGGAAAATTTTTGAGAAGCTTGCACTTCCTGTTGTTAAATGACAGAGTACGGAGTTCCCCTTAATTTTCAGATACCTTTGTAAAAGCAAGGAATCTTTTAAAAAATATTTATTCCCTTTTGTTGCCCTTGTTGTTTTTTATTTTTGTAGTAATTATTGTTGTTATTGATGTTGTTGTTGGATAGGACAGAGAGAAATGGAGAGAGGAGGGGAAGACATAGGGGGAGAGAAAGACAGACCCCTGCAGACCTGCTTCACCGCCTGTGAAGCGACTCCCCTGCAGGTGGGGAGCCGGGGGCTCAAACCGGGATTCTTATGCTGGTCCTTGAGCTTTGTGCCACCTGTGCTTAACCCGCTGCGCTACCGCCCAACTCCCAAAGCAAGGAATCTTAATGGGTAAATCTTTTTTTTTTTTTTTTTTTGCCTCCAGGGTTATTGTCAGGGCTCGGTGCCTGCACCACAAATCCACTGCTCCTGGAAGCTATTTTTTTCCCTTTTGCTGCCCTGGTTGTTTTGTTGTGGTGGCGGTTATTAGTGTTGTTGTGAATCGAGCAGCTTCATCGACTGCTATATGTGTTTCTTGTAGGCAAATAACATCTGCCTGATGCTGTATCGCCAATTGACCAATAAGAACGCGTTTGGCAAAGGACAGCCCCTCAACATTAAGTTGGAGGACTAGAAGAGCAGGACCAACAGCTTGAAAGCTGTCAGGAGCTGCTTGTTGCTGGCTTTGAAAGTGACTGGGATCCATGTGGATTCAGTCGGCTAGAAAGGATCGTCAGTTTCCCTAATGAATGGGTACTCACGGGATGCACCACAGGAAGGTCGATCCAATGCATCCCATGAGGATAATTTCTGGAACCATCCGTTCCACCCCGGTTCCATGACTGCCAGTTCTTAGCAACATCGCCCCGCCAGATATTCGTCGGGATGCGGCATCATCTAAGTTCATTTCCCACGTCTACGCTCGACCGGACCTGCCAACATACGTGGATATCTTCGCCCACCCTGTCCAACGCTTGACGTCTCGTCACCCAATCTGGTCCCCTATGCCTACACTGAACTTCTCTGTTCCAGTCTCTTGGAAACAGAGCTGGCAGTCAGCTGAGGTCAAGAACAAACACCTCATCACAGACCCCTGCAAGCGTCAACCCGGCTTTGACCTAGCACGTTATGATTGGGCCCTCCTCAATCGCTATCGAACAGGCCATGGCCGGTGCGCCGCTATGTTCCACCACTGGGGAGCCAGAGACAACCCGAACTGCCCCTGCGGCTACAGACAGACTATGACCCACATAGTCAACCACTGCCACCTCTCCAGATTCAAAGGAGGTCTCGAAACTTTACATCAGGCTCAACCTGACGCTGTTGACTGGCTACTGAAGAAGGGCAAACGCTAGAAGAAGTGTTATTGTTATTAATGTTGTTGTTGGATAGGACAGAAAGAAATGGAGAGAGGAGGGGAAGACAGGGGGAGAGAAAGATAGACACCTGCAGACCTACTTCACCGCTTGTGTAGAGACTCCCCTACAGGAGGGGAGCCAGAGGCTCGAACCAGGATCCTTACGCCTGTCCTTGTGCTTCGCTCCACGTGCGCTTAACCCGCTGCACTACCACCTGACCCCCCGAAATCTTTATTCTTACTTCAGTAGGACAGCAGATGAAGATTGATTTCATGTTTCTGTCTCTTGTTCCTTGTGCATAATGAGTAGTGTCTGAGAAAGGTTTACCGTGCCATCGAAAGCCGTGTTTCTAGCACTTATTTTGCCCCGGACATCAGGCAGCTCAAGAGGCTGTAGAGAAAGAGAAGTTAGAAAAGTGCTGTTCTGCGCCATGAGTCTACAACAAGGCCACAATTCCTGAAGAAGTGAAAAGTCCTGTTTCCCCTGTTTCCTCCAAGGACAAGTTAGTTAAATAGAGAGAGGTACCTGGGGGCCGGGCGGTGGCGCATATAGTACAAAGCACAAGGACCCACGCAAGGATTCCGAGCCCCCCCCACCTGCAGGAGACAGGTCGCTTCACAAGTGGTGAAGCAGGTGTGCAGGTCTCTCTCTCTCTCTTTCTCTTCTCACCCCCTCTCAATTTTTCTTTGTCCTATTCCACCCCACCACCCCCCAAAATCAAAAAAATGGCCACAGCATCAGTGGTTTTGTAGTATAGGCACGGAACCCTAGCGATAACCCTGGATACAAAAGAAAAAAAAAATAGACAGCATAATGGTTGTGCAAACAGACTCTCATGCCTGAGGCTCCAAAGTCCCAGGTTCAATCCCCTGCACCATCATAAGCCAGAGCTGAGCAGTACTCTGGTAAAAATGAAATGAAATAAAATAAAATAAAAGTAAAATAAAATAAAATAAATAGTAGAGAGAGAGAGAAAGAGAGGGAGAGAGAGACTGACTTTGGGTGATGAGTCAGAAAACGGGTCAAAAGCAAGATGAAACAGAGAGCAAGACGATGGTTTTATTAAACTAGATGCCACCAGAAGGAGGACTGACGGACGTGTGTGTTTTCCGCAAAACACACCTCCCACCTAAGGTCCTCTCACACCACTCCTTCACGAGGACCTGAAAGCCTCCCCTTCTTCCCACACTCCCAGAGACCTTTTCTTTGGTGAAATACACCAAACCCAGCCCAAGTTCTGCTTTGTGTTTCTCCTTCTGTTCTTATTTCTCAGTTTCTGTCTGTGGGCGAGACCATCCCATATTCATCCCTCTCTTCCTTGCTTATTTCATGTAGCATGGTTCCTTTAAGCTCCTTCCAAGATGAGGTGAAGAAGGTGAATTCATCATTCTTGATAGCTGAGTAGTATTCCATTGTGTATATAGACCACAACTCTCTCAGCCATCCATCTGTTGTTGGACTTAAGGGAAGGAGTGGTACAGTGACCCTTCTTGAGCAAAGTTACTCTGGGAGTTAGGAATGAGATGGTAGCACTTTTCTCCGACTCTGATGGCATTGCCTATATTCATTGTTTAGCCCTTGCATGCATAGCCCCCAATCCAAGTTCATTCCAGAGTAGGCTTCCCAGTGGAGAGGAAGTGTAAGCTGAACCCTATGTCTGGTGTCCAAGTGACTGCAGTGCTCAACCAGACTGACCTTCACAATCATATTCAAAGTCACACCATCAGAGTATTTATTTATTTTTGCCTCTAGGGTTATAGCTGGGGTTCGGTGCCTGCCCTACAAATCCACTGCTCCTGGCGGCCATTTTATTTTCCCTATTCTTGTCGCTGCTGTTGGATAGGACAGAGAGAAATGGAGAGAAGAGGGGAAGACAGAGAGGGGGAGAGAAAGAAAGACACCTGCAGACCTGCTTCACCGCTTGTGAAGAGACCCTCCCCACAGGTAGGGAGCTGGGGCCTCAAACCGGGATCCTTGAGGCAGACTTTGTGCTTTGCACTCTGTATGCTTAACCCAGTGCACTACCACCCGACCCCAAAGAGCACTTATTTAGTGCTAGAGAAGATGAGTCAGATGTCTTTGGCTGGTCATGGATGGATATATTACTTACTTATATTCTACTTATTTATTGGATAGAGACAGAAATCAAGAGGGAAGAGGGAGAAAGAGAGGGTGAGAGGAGGAGAGAGCACTGTTTCACCATTTATGAAGCTTTCCTCCTACAGATGAGGACCAGAGACTTGAACCCTGGCTCTTGATCAGTGTAACTACCACCTGCCATCTATTTATTATTATTATTTTGTTTTAATGAGAGAGATTCAGCAAGACCAGAGCATAGCTCAGCTCTGGCTTATGGTGGTGCTGGGGATTGAACCTGGGACCTTGGAACCTCAGAGATGAAAATCTTTTGCCAAACCATTAATGCTGTCTTCTCAGCCCTCTTCCCCCATCCCCATTTATTTACTATTTTTCATCAGAGCACTGCATGACTCTGGCCTATGATGGTGAGGAGAATAGAATCTGGGACTTCAGAGCCCCAGGCATCAAAATCATTGTACTATCTTCCCCACCTACGGAAACACTTGGTAAATTGTTGCTATGGTGTAGCGCTAGCACAGAGAACACCTGGCTGATTGACCTGGTGCTGCATTGGGGTGGACGGCAAAGGGTCAGCCTGGCACCATCCTGGGAATAGGTAGCTTGTCTGATTCCACCTTACCCACCTGGCACATAGGAAAGGATTCTACACAGAGTAGGAAACTGACCTCACCAGTCCTGGAATTTCAGCAGATAGCACTGCTATCTCCACCCCACCCCATCCCCAGCATAAGCTTCTGGGGAATACAGTGATAGGTTTCCCTGTGAAACTAATGATGATTTTCAGGTCAGTCTTCAGTGTCCTTCCCACTAGAGCTCCATCCCCTATCCATGTGATCTCAGGCCTGTGTCATGTGCAGATAGCTGCCCCTTCCTTGGTCTGTCAACCAATTCTTGGGCCCCGGGCATCACTCTCAGTCGCCTCTTCCTGTCTGCCTTGAGTTAATGGTTACCACAACTAAGAGCTCTGAGGGAAGGTGTTTTGGGGAAGTGGCGTGCTTTCCTTTCCCAGGGCTGCCATTTCCAGTGACCACAGAGTGGGTGGCTTAGAACAATACAAAACAGTTCTGGAAGCTGGAACCTAGAATCAATTCAACCAAGCCATCGCCTCCTCCAAAGGTCTCCTCGGCCTCCTGATGTTGATTCTGCACTTTTTTTTTTTTTTTTTTTGATGAAGTCACTAGTCTAGCGGTTCTCAACCAGGGCTTACTTGGCCCCAGGAGGATATTTGATAATGTTTAAGAATGGTTTCAGTCATCACAGTGTGAGGCACTGTGCTACTGGTTCCTACTGGGTAGAGGCCAGGGATACACAAGACAGCCCCTACAGCAAGGAAAGACCCATTTCCAACGTCCTTAGCGCCAAGGTTGAGAAACCCTGCTTAGCTAATGTCTACGATATGATTAGAACTCTGCTTATAGTCACATCTTCACTCACTCAGGGGCAGAAACTGTGTCCAGTTAGTGCCTGTGTTACCAGCCTGGTGTGCTGTGTGAAATAAACTTGAAATACACTTAACAGGGTTTTTGGGCTGGTGAAATAATTCACTTGGATAGTGTGCTGCTTTGCCATGTCTTGACCCAGGTTCAAGCTCAGCCTCCATGATATTGAAGGAAACATTGGTGCAGTGGTCTCTTTCACTTTCTGCCTCTTTGTCTCTGTCTAAAACCAACCCAACCCAACCCAACCCAACCCAACCCAACCCAACCCAACCCAACCCAACCCAACCCAAAGCAACCCAACCCAACCCAACCCAACCCAACCCAACCCAACCCAACCCAAAGCAACCCAACCCAACCCAACCCAACCCAACCCAACCCAACCCAAAGCAACCCAACCCAACCCAACCCAACCCAACCCAACCCAACCCAACCCAAACCAAACCAAAATAACGACAAGCAGGGCCTTTGTTGCTTTGATACCTACAGCTGTTTAAGATAACATCTCAGGTGGAACCAAGAGAAAGTGACATACTGATTTTATTTGACAAACCGAAATAATTTTAAAGTCACGGCTGTTTTCAATTACAACAGTAGGCTAAGCAGCGAACAACCGCTTAGCAGAGCCAACATAACAATGAAATTATTTCCCTGCTTGCTGCTCTGTGTGTTTTTCCAGGCATACAAGTTCTGTTGAGGATCAAGAGGGTTATTTTGCGGTCCTTTGGCAATTGTGACAGTGTTGCCTGAATGCTGGACTTTTCGCTGACACAGCCTGGTGATTCTATTGATATTAAAGCTTGTGTCATAATAATAAAAGCTACTTAGGTAGGGAAATAGCTCAGTTGGTAGAGTTCAAGCCTTGCATATCTGAAACTCAGAGTCTGATTTCTGGTGTCATGTGTGCTAGGATAAGTTGGCTCTAGCCTCTCTCTCTCTCCCCCATTCTCTTTCTTTCACATGAAACTCTGATGTGATTTAAAAAACAAAATAGAGGGAGCTGGGCAGTGGCGCACCAGGTTAAGCATACATAGTGCAAAGCGCAAGGACAGGCACATTGATCCTGGCTTAACCCCCTGGCCGCCCACCTGCAGGGGAGTCACTTCACAAGCAGTGAAGCAGGTCTGCAGATGTCTACCTTTCTTTCTCCCTCTCTGTCTTCCTCACTGAGGAAGCAGTATGGCCCAGGCGCTCTGGGGCAGGACTGGTGTAGAAGGACTGGGCCATCTCTAGTAAGTCTGAACCCATGCACGCCTGGGCCATGCTGCAAATTCCCACTGCACTTCCTTTTGTTTTTATTAATGAAGGAGGGTGACAGAGAGATAGAGATAGGTAGAGAGAGAGAGAGAGAGACCAGAGCACCTCACCATCCTTTGTGATCATCCAGTTATTATTATTATTTTTTCTTCATGCAGTGCTAAGGGCTGAGGATAGAGGATTGAAGAACTGTTCCTGGTTGTTCACTGATGTGGTGGAGAGGGAGGACAGCCAAGCCAGGCTTCTTGACTTGGGTCCTTCCCTGCATTCCCAGGACTCTCTGAATCACCCTGACAGCTGGTGGACTGCCATCTCTCTCTGTGCGTGTGCGTGTGTGCGCGTTCCTCTCTGGGAGGATCTGTACCCACATGGTGTACATGCTGTACCCACAGTCTCCTCTTTTCCAGGCCGCTTCCTGAATGTACAGACTCCGTCTCACCACAAGTGTGAGAGTGGGCAGAAGCGGCTCCTGGGCAATTTCAAAGGACATAGCAGAGGGAAGTAGGAGAAGGACCTACAAGTCCGCTCTGTTCTGTTCTCACTGCTCTGTAAACCTATTTCATTTCATTTCATTTCATTTCATTTCATTTCATTTCATTTCATTTCATTTCATTTCATTATAATTTCCACCAGGGTTATCACCGGGACTTGGTGCCTGCATGATGACCCCACTGCTTCCAGCAGCTGTAATTTTCTTTTTTTTCTCTTTTTTTAATTTTAATTTATTTATTTAAATTTATTTTTTATTTAAGAAAGGATAAATTAACAAAACCATAGGGTAGGAGGGGTACAACTCCACACAATTCCCACCACCCAATCTCCATATCCCACCCCCTCCCCTGATAGCCTTCCCATTCTCTATCCCTCTGGGAGCATGGACCCAGGGTCATTGTGGGTTGCAGAAGGTAGAAGGTCTGGCTTCTGTAATTGCTTCCCCGCTGAACATGGGCATTGACTGGTCGGTCCATACTCCCAGTCTGCCTCTCTCTTTCCCTAGTAGGGTGGGTCTCTGGGGAAGCGGAGCTCCAGGACACATTGGTGGGGTCTTCAGTCCAGGGAAGCCTGGCCGGCATCCTGATGGCATCTGGAACCTGGTGGCTGAAAAGAGAGTTAACATACAAAGCCAAACAAATTGTTGAGCAGTCATGGACGCAAAGGTTGGAATAGTGGAGAGGAAGTGTTGGGGGGGGGGTACTCACTGCAAACTCTAGTGTACTTCTGCTTTCAGGTATATATTTTGCACTTGTTTATGGATAAGTGTGAACATATGCTCTCTCTCACAGAACCTGGTCTATATCTAGGTTTTGGGACTTTGTTAGAAAGTGAACCACCTGGGATGAAATTAGAGAATACTATGAAAGGAAAGGTCTCACCTGAGTAATGAAGCTGAAGGGTTGTCATTCCACACCTGAAGTGGAATTTTCTTTTACTGGATAGAAACAGAGAGAAATAGAGGGGTGGGGTGAGAAGTGGAGAAAGAGAGAGAGAGAGAGGAGACTTGCAACGTTGTTTCAATGCTTGTGAAGCTTTCCCCCTGAAGGTGAGGACTAGGGGCTTGAACACAGGTCCTCACTCATGGTAGTATGAGCTCTACTGAGTGCAGCACTGCCTGCTCCCTCTGTTTACTTTAACTGATTCAGAGTTGCGTTAGGGTGTTCTTTTTTTTTTTTAATTTTTTAAAAAAATATTTTATTTATTTATTCCCTTTTGTTGCCTTTGTTGTTTTATTGTTGTAGTTATTATTGTTGTTGTCATTGTTGGATAGGACAGAGAGAAATGGAGAGAGGAGGGGAAGACAGAGAGGAGGAGAGAAAGATAGACACCTGCAGACCTGCTTCACTGCCTGTGAAGCGACTCCCCTGCAGGTGGGGAGCCGGGGGCTCGAACCGGGATCCTTATGTCGGTCCTTGTGCTTTGCGCCACCTGCGCTTAACCCGCTGCGCCACCGCCCGACTCCCCGTTAGGGTGTTCTGAGACCTTAAGAGTAGAGTTCCATATCTATAAGGATAAGTGGATGACTCCCCACACCCACACCTACCACTCCAGTTCCAGTGGCATTCCGTCTGCTTCCACATTCTCCCTCCTGGTTTTCTTTCAAGAACGACCATTGCTTTCAGAGATAAGAGCCAGACACTGCCATGATGCCGACCAGACGTCCCTGGGCAGACAGCCTCACCCATGTGTCCTGGAGCCCTGCTTCCCCAGAGCCCCGCCCCACTAGGGAAAGAGAGAGGCAGGCTGGGAGTATGGATTGACCTGCCAACGCCCATGTTCAGCCGGGAAGCAATGACAGAAGACAGACCTTCCGCCTTCTGCACCACATAAGGACCTTGGGTCCGTACTCCCAGAGGGATAAAGAATAGGAAAGCTATCAGGGGAAAGGATGGGATACGGAATTCTGGTGGTGGGAATTGTGTGGAGTTGTACCCCCTCTTATCTTAAGGTTTTTGTCAGTGTTTCCTTTTTTTATAAACAAAAATAAAAAAAATACATATAAAAAGGTCCAGTTGGGGATCTGTGCGATAGCTCCAGTAGATCCAGCACTTTCCATCACAGTGTCTAATTCTTGACATTTAGTAGCATGGAAGCTATGAATCCCATTTGTGAAATGAGTTCATGGAGTATGGAATATAAATAACTAATCAAACTGGCAAAAGAAACAGTAGTAACAATAATAGCAATAGCCAATTGACTTTTTTTCCCATCGGTGTGAGGGTTTTGCCACCCTGGGCCAACTTTTTCAAACAGAGAGACACAGAGACAGAAAGACACTACAGCACATAAGCTTCGCCCATCACAGTGTCTAATTCTTCATTTCCTTTTTGTTGCCATTGTTGTTTTTATTGTTGTTGTAGTTATTATTGTTGTTGATGTCATCGTTGTTGGATAGGACAGAGAGAAATGGAGAGAGGAGGCAAAGACAGAGAGGGGGAGAGAAAAATAGACACCTGCAGACCTGCTTCACCACCTGTGAAGCGACTCCCCTGCAGGTGGCTCGAACCGGGATTCTCACGCCTATGCTTGAGCTTTGCACCAAGTGCGCTTCACCTGTGGTGAGCTATCTTCTATGATGGAAGAATGGTTTTATTTATTTATTTATAATATTGTTTATTCATTTTTGGATAGACTGAGATTTAGAGGGGAGGGAAAGAGAGAGGGAAAGAGAGAGAAGGAGAGAGGAGGGTAGAGAAAGAGAGAGAGAGCGAGAGAGAGATTCAGCACTGCTTCATTGTTTGTGAAGTTTCCTTCCTCCTGGTGGGAACAGGGGGGTTGAAACTAAGTCTCTGTACACTGTAATGTGTGTGCTCAACTAGGTGCGCCACCACCCACTCCTCCTGAAGAACTGTTTTAACCCAGCTTTCGTGTATGGTGTTCTTTTCTCTTCTAGTGATTTCTGATTGTACTTTTGATTTTTATTTCACTGGTCCATTCTCCATATGTATTTATATTCTAGACTGCTTCAGATCTTTGTGTGTGTGTGTGGGTGTCAGTGAGGAAACAATCAAAAGCAGCAAGTTCTACTAAACTTAATTATTTATTTTGTATTTTCAATCCATTTTAAATATACATTAAACCATCATTGCATAGCCTTTCTAGAAAGCCATGATTTTTGTCCCTATAGATGATCTCATGAAGTTCAGCTACACCAATCATAACAGAACCCGTTTGTCTCTCCCACCCCCACGCCTCAGTGCAGATTTTCAAAAGTGATGTTCTACCATATTTCTCTTATTTCCACTTTTTTGTTTTATTTTTTTCTACTAAGTTTGATCGATCGATTGATTATATGGGCACACTGTTTATGGGCTTTTGAACCCAAGACCTCTGGTGTCTCATACATGAGAGTCTGTTGTGTAAGTCTCTGTGCTATCTTCTTGGTCTTAAATTTACTTCTTCAGCACCATACTAAGGTTCTAAATCCAGGTTAACCAGTTGGCTGGATGTGTCTTTGGGCAAGTCCCTTTGGGGACACTGTCTGGTTGTTGGGAGGTGAACTGTGGTAGGATTTGACTGTAATTTTCCATTGATTCTGAACTTGACTGGGCGGCCCTCAGTGACTTCAGGGTCTGTGGCCCCTACCTGCTCAGCCTGATAGCTTTAAGGCTGTAGAATGGTCTGATCTCAGCCCCCCATCCCCTAGCCCCTACCCTGTGAAAAAGAAACAGTCACCCCCCCTTCCCCATGCCAGGCAACTCAGCACCCTGGACAGAAGCAAGTGCCCACCAACCTCCCAGACCCCCCAGGCCCCCAGCCTGCAGAAAGTTGGGACTAGCTTGGGACAGTTTGCTTTGCATGTGGTTGCTGAATTTTGATTTAGTGACTCATGCTGAGACCAGCCTTCACGTTTCCCTCCCCCATTTGCTTTCTTCTCCATTTTTTTTTTTCTTCCTGAAACCCAAAGCAAAACTACCTTTGCAGCTGAATGTGTGTCCACAAAGTGTAGTTATGGCACCAAGTGGCTCCCAGTAGCCTGGTGAGGGCTATGTTCCCCCACATTCTGTGACACTTGGTGAGCTGGGAGGAGAATGGCAGCGTGACAGCTGGAAGAGCTGGTGGGAGTGCCACCTCCTCTGTGAGGCCCCCCCACCCCCTCAGCTACACAGCCTGCTGGTAAGTACGGCCCCTGGCTAACATGACAAACACATGGGCAGACTCAGGGCAGGGCTGGGGGAGAGAGAGAGAGCCAGTGGGGGCTGGCAGAGGTTGTGGAACCATGCTAGAATACCACCCTCAGAAACCTGATATCCCACCTGTTAAATTATTATTATCATTTTGTAGACACACACACACACACACACACACACACACACACACACACGGAGAGAGAGAGAGGGAGAGAGAGAGAGAGAGACAGAGAGAGAGAGACAGAGAGAGAGCTGGGTTTGAACCTGTGTTGTGCACATGGCAAAGCATGCACTATCCAACTGAGCAATGTTTCCAGTTTCATCTTAAATTATTTTAAGAGAAAAATAAAAATTAAGTGAGCTTTCTTTCTCTTTCTTTCTCTCTTTCTTTCTTTCTTTCTTTCTTTCTTTCTTTCTTTCTTTCTTTCTTTCAAAAGCAAGAGGCCAGAGCACTGTCCTGATATACCCCATGCCAGGGACACAGCCTGGGGCCTCAGGTTGGTTAAACATGTGTTCCATCCTCTGAGCCAACTCTCAGCCTGTGGAACCTCTGTGTCTCTGTCAGTCTGAGCTCACAGTCTAGGGTCACAGCTGGGAACATTCTAGGCTATACTCATTTCAGGACCAGCCTTTTCAGTTTCCTGTCGGTGCTATTCTTGCTTGTTTTAAAATTATATTTAGGGCAGAGTAATGGTCCACCTGGGTGAGTGCATATGTTATAATGCGTAAGGACCTGGGTTCAATCAAGCCCCTATTCCCCCCCTTTAGGGTGGGAAGCATCATGAGTGGTGAAGCAGTGCTGTATGTATCTCTCTTTTTCTCCTCCTCTCTAGCTCCCCCTTCCCTCTTGATTTTTCTATCCAAAAATACATAAATAAAATAAAAACATTAACAATAATATGATTGTAGTTTTAAAAGTTGTACTTAAATTTAGGAGTCTTTTGTGGGAGAAAGATTAACTGGAGAAAGCTCTTTAGGTAAAAACTCTTGCTATGTGCCTTTGAAAGATGTTTTAATTTTGTTTATCTTTTAAAAAATTTATTAGATTTTTTTATTTATTGGATAGAGACAGCCAGAAATCGAGAGCGAGGGGGTGATAGAGAGGGAGAGAGACAGACAGACACCTGCAGCACTGCTTCACCACTTGCAAAGCTTTCCCCCTGCAGGTGGGGACCAGAGTGTTGAACCCTAGTCCTCGCACATTGAAACGTGCGCTCAACCAGGTGCGCATATACCCGGCCTCCAAGATGTTTTAATTGTGTAACATCAGAAGGCATAGAAATTTCAGGCACATCTTAATAAAAAAGTTTGTGAATTCAAGAATAAAAGCCAAGAATAGGGGTCGGGCACTAGCGCAGCAGGTTAAGTGCACATGGTGTGAAGTATAAGGACCAGAGCAAGAATTCCAGTTCGAACCCCCGGCTCCCCACCTGTAGGGGGCTCGCTTCACAAGCAGTGAAGCAGGTCTGCAGGTGTCTATCTTTCTCTCCCCCTCTCTGTCTTCCCTTCTGTCGGGCTGAGCTTCACTGATGGGAGACAGACCACCAGGGACTCATGACTGGGTGGTACACATTTCAGTCTTTATTCATGTGGAACGCAGCACAATCTAAGCCAAGCTAAGCTAAACTAAACTAAAACTATTATACTTGCCAAGTAGGGTGTAAACAGGAAGTGATGTAGAGAGGGTGGACCGAAAAGTGACTGGTGCAAATCAGGGTGTACTATGAGAGGGGGTGGAGCAAAAAGACATCATGAACCAGTGGGGATTAAACCAATGCCCTGCAGGCAGGGTTGTGCTTAGTTAACAGTGGTTATGTAAATAGAATACAGTGTTAAGCAGGGGGGATTAAACCAATGAAACAGAAGGGGTTTTAGAAGCATACCAACACCCTTCCTCTCTTGATTTCTCTTTGTCCTATCCAACAACAATGAGAGTAATAACAAAAATAATAGTAGTAACAACAAGAATAAACAACAAGGACAACAAAAGGGGAAAAATAGCCTCCAGGAGCAATGGATTTTGTAGTGCAGACACCGAGCCCCAACAATAACCCTGGAGGCCAAAAAAAAAAATAAATAAATAAATGAAAGGCCAGGAATAGATAGTGGTGATGCTGATTTCTACTCAACCAAAATATCCTCAGTATACATATATGTTAGACATCTGTAAATGTAGAAGGCTGTGTGTTTGTATCAGTTTAAAACCCACTAAGTCTTTTTTTGCCACCAGGGTTATTTCTGGGGCTTGGCACTGGCACTATGAATCCAATGCTCCCAGTGGCCATTTTTTCCCATTTGTTTCTTCTTTCTAATTTTCTTTTTTTAAAAAAATTATTAGTGATTTAATATTGATTTACAAAATTACAAGATAACAGGGGTACAACTCCACGCCATTCCCATCACCAGAGTTCTGGATCCCCACTCCCTCCATTGTAAACTACAGCAGTTCTCCCAAGGCTGCAGATACGGGTCAATTATTATTTCTACAATTATCAGTCTATATATGTGTTTATTTACCCCCCCCCCATAGTCCCATCTTCCTTTCCAAGTCACTACATCCAGATGTCTCTCTCCCTTTTTCCTCTTCTCTCCCTGGGTTCCGATAGAGATGGAATTCAGAGCCCTCTGGTCATCTTCCCCTAACATTTCTCCCCATTTGAGAGTATGGACCAAAATTTTTGATAGGGTGCAGAAGTTGGGAGTTTTGGCTTCTGTAATTGCTTCTCCACTGGACATGGGTGCTGGCAGGTTGATCCATACCCCCAGCCTGTTTCTATCTTTCCCTAGTGGGGTAGAGTTCTGGAGAGGTGAAGTTCCAGGACACACTGGTGAGGTTGTCTGCCCAGGCAAGTCAGGATGGCATCTGCAACTTGATGGCTGTGGCTTGGTGAATTCTTGAAGATATCTTAGTCATAACTGTTGAAGGTTCTGGTGATTGCCGTTGCTTTTCGTAGTTGACTGGGGATAGGAGAATGCAGCTGCTGCTACTTTATCACCACACCTCCGGAAGTCTATCTCTTCCTTCTAATTTTCATTAGCTAGGACAGAGGGAAATTGATAAAAGATGGGGAGGTAGGGGGAGAAAAAGAGAGACACCTGCAGACCTGCTTCACTACTCAGGAAGTGGACCCCAGCTGGTGGGGAGTGGGGTTCAAACCCAGATCCTTGTGTTTAGTAATATGTGCATCTAAGTGGGTGTGCCACCCCCACACTAAATCTTCATGATTACTTTGTGATGTACGATGTGAGCACTTAACCAGGTGCGCCACCACCTGGCCCCGGTCATTTTGTATATACTATCTTTCTTATTTAATGTGGAGACTGAGTCATTGGATGGCGACTGTAAACAATCACTTGATATTGAATATTTTCTCTCTCTCTTTTTTAGATTTTTCAAGCTCTTTTTTTATTTTTATTCATTCATTATAGGATAGAAACAGAGAGAAATTAAGAAAGGAGGGGGCTACAGAAAGGGAGAGAGACAGAGAGACACCTGTATTCCTGCTTCACCACCTGTGAAGATTTCCTCCTGCAGGTGGGGATCAGGGACTAGAACCTGAGTCCTTGGGCACTGTAATGTGAGTGCTTTATCAGGTGCACCACCACATGGCCCTAATACTTTACCTCTTTATCAAAATTATTTACTTTGGCACTCGGGAGGTAGCTCACCTGACTAGCTCCCGAGTCAGGGAGCTAGTCTAGCTCCCTGAATGTCTAGCTCAAGCCCATTCCTGCTCACAATTACACCAAGGTGGAAGCATCCAGGAAACCATTAGCGGAAGAATGGATACGTGAAAATTAATACAACCACACAGAGGAAAGGCTCAGTCCTTAAAAAGGAAGAGAATTCTGACACATAACCCAATACGATGAGAACTTGATGACACTGTGCTAAGTGGACTAAGTCAGTCACAGAGGACAAATCCAAAATGATTCCACTTCTATAAATTCCCAGAGAAGGTAGATTTATATAAATGTAAAATAAAATGGTGGTTTCCGGAGGCTGAAGGGAGTGGAGAAACAGGAAGATAGTGTTACATGGAGAAAGAATATCCATTTGGGAAGATGGACAAAATCTAGAGATGGATGGTGGTGATGGGTCTTTAGTGACACTAAACTTCACTTTACAAAAAGATTAAAGTCTATTAAATATGTCTTATTTCAAAATAAAAAAATTAATTTTAAGGGGCTGGCACACCTGATCAAGCAAACATTTTTTTTTTTTTTTTTTTTTGTCTCCAGGGTTATTGCTGGGGCTCAGTGCCTGCACTAAGAATCCACTGCTCCTGGAGGCCATTTTTTCCCATTTTGTTGTTTATCGTTGTTGTGGCTACTATTGTTGTTGTTATTGTCATTGTTGGATAGGACAGAGAAATATCGAGAGAGGACAGGAAGACAGAGGGGGAGAGAAAGATAGAGACCTGCATATCTGCTTCACTGCTCGTGAAGTGACCTTCCTGCAGGTGGGGATCTGGGGGCTTGAACCTGGATCTTTACACCAGTCTTTGTACCTTGCGCCATGTGAGCTTAACCTGCTGCGCTACCGCCCGCCCCCCAAGCACACATATCTCTATGCTGAAGGACCTGGATTCAAGTTCCTGGTCTTCACCTGCAGGGAGAAGCTTCTCGAGCAGTGAAGCAGTGCTACAGTTGCCTCTCTTTCTCTCTCTTTGTCTCCTCCTTCCCTGTCAATTCTCTTTGTCCTACCAAATTAAGCAAAGAAAGAAAAAAAGGCTACCAGAAGTCGTGGATTCATCCTGCAGGTACCAACCCCCAGCAGCAACCCTGGTGGTAATTAAAATAATTTTTAAATTAATTATTTAAATTATTTTATTTTTAATTTTTATTTGTAATTTAATAATGATTAAGAAGATGATTATAAGATAGTAGGGTAAGGGAGTCGGGTGGTAGCGCAGCGGGTTAAGCACACGCGCGCAAAGCACAAGGACCAGCGTTAAGGATCTGGGTTCGAAGGCTCCCCACCTTCAGGGGTGTTGTTTCACGGGCGATGAAGCAGGTCTGCAGGTGTCTTTCTCTCCCCCTCTCTGTCTTCCCCTCCTCTCTCCATTTCTCTCTGTCCTATCTAAAAACAATGACAATAATAGGCACAGCAATAAAACAACAATGGCAGCAAAAGGGAATAAATAAATAAATATAAAAAAAAGAGAAAGTAGAGGTATAATTCCTTACAGTTCTCACCACCAGAGTTCCATGTCCCAAACCCTCCACTGGAAGCTTTCCTATTCTTTATCCCTCTGGGAGTATGGACCAAAATCCTTTTTTTCTTTTTAATTTTTATTACTGATTTAATAATGACGAACAAGATTGTAAGATAACAGGGGTATAATTCCATACTATTGCCACCACGAGAGTCCTGGTGGCCATTTTTTTCCCATTGTTGTTGTTGCTGCTGCTGTTATTGGATAGGACAGACAGAAATTGAGAGAGGAGGGGAAGACAGAGAGGAGGAGAGAAAGTTAGACACCTGCAGAACTGTTTCACCATTTGTGAAGTGACCGCTCCTGCAGGTGGGGAGCCGGAAGCTTGAACCGGGATCTTTGCTCTTTGTGCTATGCATGATTAACCTGGTGTGCTACAGCCTGGCACCAGAAGCTTCCCTATTCTTTATCTCTCTGGGAGTAGGGACCAAAATTCTTTATGGGGTGCAGAATGTGGAAGGTCTGCTTCTGTAGTTGCTTCTCTGCTGGACATGGATGTTGGCAGGTTGCTCCATATTCCCAGCCTGTTTCTGTGTAGTGGAGTAGGGCTCTGGAGAGATGAGGCTTCAGGACACATTGGCGAGGTCATCTGGCGAGAAGTCAGATGGCATCATAGTAGCAGCTGCAACTTGGTGGCTGAAAGGCAGTAAAATATAAAGCAGGACAAAATGTTTAGTAAACAGGGACCCAGAGGTAGGACTAGAGCAGGTGAGATTAGGTGTCTTCCTGTGGGAAGGAGCTAGGAAATCTACTTTAGGTATGCTCTATGGGGCTCATAACTGTAATTTTCACCCGAGCCTGATAGCTAACATGTAGGTGGACTAAAAATATTGTCTGGGAAGATGTTGTCAGAGTTGAGAATAGGGCTCGAAAGCTGGATTAGGGTAGAGAGCAGCTCCCAAACATGAGGAAAGTGTACAAATACCACTGACTGTTAACCTCACCAGTCTGACCTAGGGCCCGTGCCTGTTCATATTTAGCACAGGAATATGTGTAACCTCTGAGTCCCTCTCAGTCTGAGATCTCAGTTCATGGTCACAGATGGGAACATTCTAGGCTGCGCTCATTTCAGGACCAGTCCTCCTCCAAGTGGCAGAGCAGGCTGCCCAGCATCCTTTTGGAGTTTAAATTTTTAAAAAATATTTATTTATTTATTTAATTAATTATTTACTTTTGTTGCCCTTTTTTATTGTTGTAGTTATTATTGTTATCGACATTGTCATTGTTGGATAGGACAGAGAGAAATGGAGAGAGGAGGGGAAGACAGAGAGAGGGAGAAAAAGATAGACACCTGCAGACCTGCTTCACCACTTATGAAGTGACTCCTCTGCAGGTGGGGAGCTAGGGGCTCCAACCAGGATCCTTAAGCCACTTAACCTGCTGCGCTACCACCCAACTCCCTTATTTTTTTTATTATTACTATTTAAGAGGTGGCACAGAGGTAGAAGTCATGGCTTGTAAGCCTAAAGTCTCAATTTCAATCAATAATAATGCTTATGTCAAAGTAATAATGTTTTGGTTTTCTAACAAAAAAATCATACCAAAAAAAAAAGGTCTGGGAAGATAGCTTAATGATTATGAAGAAGACTTTCATGCCTGAGGCTCTGAGGTCCCAGGTTCAGTCCCCAGAACCACCATAAGCCAGAGTTGAGTAGTGCTCTGGTCTTTCTCTCTCATTAAAAATAAATAAACATTTATTTTATTTATTTTAAAAAATAAATAGTATTTATAAATTTTTAAATTTATTTTTAATGGTGGTTCTTCTAGAGTTTGCCCTTCTTCCGTAGCCAGTCAATAGCGTCAGGTTGAGCCTGATGTAAAGTTTCGAGACCTCCTTTGAATCTGGAGAGGTGGCAGTCGTTGACTATGTGGGTCATAGTCTGTCTGGAGCCGCAGGGGCAGTTCGGGTCGTCTCTGGCTCTGCAGCAGGTTAAACGCATGTTGTGCAAAGCGCAAGGACTGGTGTAAGGTCCTTGCGCCCCCCAGCTCCCCACCTGCCGGGGAGTTGCTTCACAGGCAGTGAGGCAGGTCTGCAGGTGTCTCTCTTTCTCTCCCCGTCTCTGTCTTTCCCTCCTCTCTCAATTTCTCTCTGTCCTATCCACAACGAACATCAACAACAACAATAATAACCACAACAAGGCTACAACAAAAGGGGCAATAATGGTCTCCGGGAGCAGTGGATTCATGGTGCAGGCACTGAGCCCCAGCAGTAACCCTGGAGGCAAAAATAAATAAATAAATAAATAAATAAATAAATAAATAGACATTTAAAAAAGGGTGAGGTCAAAATTCAAGTCTCATGGGCCAAAGTCATTGCCTCTCTTTGACTTCTTCAAAATCTCACTGAAAGTTCCCTGGAAGCCTCTAGACCTGGGCAGAATCAGGAAACTTCTACCTGGACGCTATTTAAAAGAAAATTCTCTTCACTAGTAGGGATGACTTGCAGTGCTGGAATGTGGGGGCACCTCCTGGAGCTCTCAGAGGTGTCTAGAGCAGGGACTTTGGAGCTCTGGGCACCATATTGGATGCTCTTATCTGGAGCGGATGTGTGGGGCACCCTTGTCCTTTGGCTCCAGGAAGCCCTGAGCAACACTCTCTGGCTTAAGTAATGGTGGGATTCGCCCCCCCTTGAGGGTCTAGTATTAGCTGTGGAGTCCTGGTCAGGTAACAAAGTCTCTTTTCCTCAGGAGCGTGAATCATGGGGAGACTCTCTCTGAAGACCTTCCAGACATAATCTTCAAGAAAGCACTTTATAATTATAAAAAAACTGTAAATGTGAGCTATTGATTCTCCATACGTTTTTTTTTCTCTCTCCTTTTGCCACCAGGGTTATCACTGGGGCTCAGTGCCAACACATCAACACTGCTTCTGCCACTACCACACTTTATTATTTATTGTTTTTGCAAAGTGTCACACACACACACACACACACACACACACACACACACACACACACACACACACACACACACTGCTGCACCACCTGTGAAGCTTCTTCCACTGCCAGTGGGGACTGGGAACTTGAACCCAGGTCCTTGAACATGGCAACAAGTGTGCTTTACCGGGCGAGCCACCACTCAGCTCTGGTTCTCTGTATATCTTATCCCTCTCATGCTTACCCCTCTTCTTCAATTTTTCTTCTTTTTTATAATATGGAACTAGGAAATGAACTCAGTGCCTCACATATGCCCATGCAAGCTCCTTTAGGACTCTAACCCAGGGCCTATTTCGTGTTAAAAAGCATATTCTGTGGGGGAGCACCTCCCAGGCCCTCTTTTATGCTTCCTCTAGGGGGCTCTTCTAGTCAAATGTTAGAGACCTTTGACCAAGGGGCCCTCAACTTGGATTGACTGATTCTAGAGGGAGCCCACTCCCATTGCTCACCTGGGAACCCCAGTTTGTTACCCTCTGTTCCCCAGCCATCCTTCCGGGCTGTTTTGTTAGGCAGCATTCAGTTTTGGCACCCGAACACATCTCCTCAGCACCCCCACCCCCCTTTGAGGACGAACCACAGCGAAGTGCTGCCTTGCTGAGGAGGTTGTGAAGCTTTTCAGAGTGTTAATCATCTTTGTATCGTGTGACTTCCAGTCAAGATTGAGGAAGAAAATAACACTTTCAGGTCTTAAAAATAGAAAGGAAAAAAGAAGCTGCTGGTTGGCTCATAGCTCAAAGACAGTCACATCTGAAGGAGACAGTTGTGTGCCGAGGTGGGGGGCAGTGGAGCCTGAGAACAGACTCCCACCCCCACCCCAAGTCAGGTGTCACCCTTATTTCAGATCTTGTAAAAAGAAATGGAGATGATTCTGAAGTCTCAAGGGGGGAAAAAGTCTCGTTAAGCTGGTGAAGGTGTTCAGTCAGTGTTGTATGAAAACAGCTTCCCTGGCCCATGCATCGCCTTTCTAAAATCTCCTCAGGAAAGGGTGGCTCTTGGGTTCTGTCAGGAGCTGCCCCTGGGACAGGCCCTCACGTGACCACTCCGGCCCCTGCCCCTGGTGAAAACCCCAGTTCATTTTGGAAACATTCATATTTCTGTCACACCAGGATGCAAAGTTACAAAACAAACGGGGACTCTCCTCACAGCTGTGGCCTTGTGACCTTCAAGATGTCACCTGACTGGGCCTATACGTGTCACTTTCCCCCCCCATGTCTGCAGTGACAAGAGAATGCCTCTGTCCCTCAGCTCAAAGTCCCACATTATTTTTGGCATCAACTTAGGGCCCATCTCTGCCGTTTTTCTTGTGTACCACGCTGAGCTTCAGCTTCTGCAGCTGTGAGAAGGGCAGGTTACTTTCTAGCCTCCCTCCAGGAATAACAGGTGTTATCAAAGAGTCTCCACAAGGAGGCAAAGTGGAAAGGAACTATGAGAATATGAGCCTTAATGCTGCGCTTCTCTTTCCTCCACTTAACTTTAGTCCCCTCTCCTCCTCTCACTTTCCTTTCTCTTTGTTTCTTCTAAGCCAAACCAAGTCTGAGAGCTTGCATGATTAGAGAGGAACAGGGTGGAAGTGTAGCTGGGATTAAAATCAGAATGGGAAAGAGGAGGAAGAGGAGGAGGAGGAGGAGGAGGAGGAGGAGACACTAGGTTTGGCGGTGGAGGAGGGACAGGCCTCTGGGCGGAAGGGAGAGCCCAAGTGAAGAGGAAGGTCTTTCAGGGACAGTAAGAGCATCTCCATGTGAGGCTGGCCTTCTAGGAAGAGTGAGTGTCCACTCCACTTCTCCTTGGAGAAGGGACTAAAGCTGGACCCCAGCCTGAGGGGACAACCATCCTGAGAGAGAAACTCCCCCATGAAGGAGTAAAAGGTGAGACTGGACTAGAGAGTGAGTGGGTTAGGTCTGAAGGGTCAGGCCTTGATTTTCCTGCTGAAGACCCTGACAATTGCTCTTTACAGAAAGGAGGGGGCAAGAAAGTTTTCAAGGGGTCACAAGTCTCTGATCCATGGAGTAGCTTGACTGGAATTTCTGGGGGTAGGAATGTTGGGAAGAGGTACTTCTGGGCGCCCCTGGGAGAAATGATGTAAACACTTTACTGCCCAGTTTTATGAGGGCCTTTCTGGTTTCTCTTTCCCTGTATGAGGAAGCTAAGTGGCCATGTTTCATATATATAATCTTTATTGGATAGAGATAGCCAGAAATTGAGAGGGTAGGGGGAGATAGGGAGAGAACAAGAGAAACAGCTGCAGCATTGCTTCACCACTTGCTTTTAAAAAAATATTATTTATTTATTTACTTATTTTTCCTTTTTTTGCCCTTGTTGTTTTTTATTGTTATTGTAGTTATTTTTATTGCTGTTGCTATTGATGCCATCACTGTTGGATAGGACAGAGAGAAATGGAGAGAGGAGGGGAAGACAGAGGGGGGGAAGAGAAAGACAGACACCTGCGGACCTGCTTCACTACCTGTGAAGGGACTCCCCTGCAGGTGGGGAGCTGGGGGCTCGAACCGAGATCCTTATGCCAGTCCTTGCGCTTTGTGTCATGTGCTCCTAACCCCCTGTACTACCGCCTGATCCCCCATTTTTATTTTACTTTAAGAGATGGAATAGCAAGGGAGTGAGTGACAGAGAAAGAGATACCTGAGCACTGCTCCACCATCCATGAAGCTCTCCCAGGGGTGTCTGTGATACTCCCATGTGGTGCTGGGGATTGAACTCAGAGCCTTATGTGTGATAAAACACACAGTCCATTGGGTGAGCTATCTTCTTGGCCCTAACAGTGTATTTTGTAATTAAAAGTGTTATGCTCATTACCACGACTTGTACTCTGTTGTTTATATTTTTGGTCTGTTTTCCTGAGTAAATTGTGGATAAAAATTATAATTAGGCATAAGCTATTTTGATATTATAGGACTGGGTTCCTGCATTGTGCCTGGAGCCTCAGTGCCTGTTACAAGAATGAATGAATGAACGAATGAATGAATGATGAAGGAATGAGTTAAAGCAGCGCTGGTGTGAGTGGAGAAGAGAGAGTCTTCTTAGGAAAAGACCAGCAGGGGGCTGGGCGGTGGCTCAAAGGGTTTAGTGCTTAAGGCGGGAAGTGCAAGGACCTGTATAAGGATATGAGTTCGAGCCCCCGGCTCCCCACCTGCAGGGGAGTCGCTTCACAGGCGGTGAAGCAGGTCTGCGGGTGTCTGTCTTTCTCTCCCCCTCTCTGTCTTCCCCTCCTCTCTCCATTTCTCTCTGTCCTAGCCAACAACAACAATAAGAATAACAACAAGAACAACAACAATGGTAAACAACAAGGGCAACAGAAGGGAAAAAGAAAAAAAAAAAAAGCCCAGTAGCAGAGGTCCGGAGGTAGCAAAGAGGTTCAGAGCACGTGGCGCAAAGCGCAAGGACCTGAGTAAGGATCCCAGTTTGACCCCCTGCTCCCCACCTGCAAGGGGCGTCGCTTCACAAGCGGTGAAGCAAGTCTGTAGGTGTCTATCTTTCTCTCCTCCTCTCTGTCTTCCCCGTCTCTCCATTTCTTTCTGTCCTATCCAACAATGACATCAATAACAACAACAATAATAATAAATGATAAAACAACTAGGGAAAAAGGTAGCCTCCTGAAGCAGTGGATTCATGGTCCAGTCACAAAGCCCTAGCAATAACCCTGGAGGCAAAAAAAAAAAAAAAAAGGAAAAGAAAAAGAAAAGAAGGGAAAAGAAAGAAAGAAAGAAAGAAGGGAAGAAAGAAGGGAAGAAAGAAGGGAAGAAAGAAAGTGCCCAGCAGCTAGGGTGAGTAACCTACTAGATTCAGAAGTGTGTGAAAGGCAGTGGTCAAAGGTGACACTGAAATTTCCTTTTTGGCATCTCTGGGGGATGCCATTCAGTAAGACTGGAAACTTAAAAAGTATTTGATGAAGGACAGTTTCAACTTTGGGCATTGATTTGCTTATTTTTTTACGTATTTTTTTCTTTATTGGGGGATTAATGGCTTACAGCTGAAAGTAAAACACAGTAGTTGGTACATGTGGAACTTTTCTCAGTTTTCTGCATAAGATTCTTTTTTATTGTTTTATTTTTAAAAATATTTATTTATTTATTCCCTTTTGTTGCCTTTGTTGTTTTATTGTTATAGTTATTATTGTAGTGGTTATTGTCGCTGTAGTTGGATAGGACAGAGAGAAATGGAGAGAGGAGGGGAAGACAGAGAGGGGGAGAGAAAGATAGACACCTGCAGACCTGCTTCACCGCCTGTGAAGCGACTCCCCTGCAGGTGAGGAGCCGGGGTTCAAAGGAGGATCCTTATGCCGGTCCTTGTGCTTTGTGCCACCTGCACTTAACCCGCTGCACTACAGCCCGACTCCCCTGCATAACATTCTAACCCCCCACTAGGTCCTCCTCCACCAGCATGTTCCAGAACCTGAACCCTCCCCCTTACCCCAGAGTCCTTTACTTTGGTGCAATACACCACTTTATTTTTTTTTTTTAATTTTTAAAAATATTTATTTATTCCCTTTTGTTGCCCTTGTTGTTTTATTGTTGTGGTTATTATTGTTGTTATTGATGTCTTCATTGTTGGATAGGACAGAGAGAAATGGAGAGAGGAGGCAAAGACAGAGAGGGGGAGAGAAAGATAGACACCTGCAGACCTGCTTCACCGCCTGTGAAGCGACTCCCCTGCAGGTGGGGAGTCGGGGATTGGAGCCGGGGATTCGAACCGGGATTCTTATGCCGGTCCTTTTGCTTCGCGCCACGTGTGCTTAACCTGCTGGCTATTGCCTGACAACTCCCACCAATTTATTTTTATTTTATGATCAGAGCACAACGCAACTCTGGTTATTGGTGGTGGTAGTGGTGTCTCCTTTTCTCTTCCTCCTCCTCTTCCTCCTCCTTATTCTTTTCTCTTCCCCTTCCCCCTCCTCCTCCTCTTCTCTTCCTTCTCAGCATTGAATCTTCCTTCAATACAGCGGGGCTGGGCTTAGACACAGGTCATGCGCATAGCAAAGCAGCTCACAGCCCAGGTGAGCTATTTCACCAGCCCTAGAACCTAGGATTTCTTGCCTGCAAATCCTGTGCACTCACTCTCATTATGCTCTTAGCCTGGCTCTCAGCTTTGAGCTTTTATTTGAGAATAATGTACTCCACTTTTCATAAAGACTAAGCACCTGTGCTAGGTGGTAGTGATTCTGCGGCAAACAGGTCAGCATGTGGCTCACCACGGCCTGAGAAACAGATGAATGATACTTCCGTGCGTCTGAGCAGAGCTGTGAGCAGAGTGCATGGTGGACGTCACCCCTATCCTTGGAGTCAGGGCTGACTGACCCTTTTGAGTGACATTTGGGTTGAACTTTGGAGTTTGTCAAAGCAAAAAGAGCATTCTGGGTAGGAAGGAATAGCAGATGTAGAAGCACAGTGATGAGAATATTCTGGGATATTTGAGATTCATCCTGGCTCTAAGACAGGGACTGATTGGAGGACCCGGCGGTGGCACAGCTGGTTAAGCACACACAGGACTGTGTGGAAGGACCCGGGTTTGAGCCCCTGCTTCCCAGGTGCAGTAGGCCTGCTTCATGAGCAGTGAAGCAGGTCTGTAGGTGTCTATCTTTCTCTCTTCCTCTATCTCCCCGTTCCCTCTCAATCTCTCTCTGTCCTAGCAAATAAAATAAAAGAAAAAGTAAAAAATGGTCATCAGGAGCAGTGGATTTGTAGTGTCAGCACCAAGCCCCAGCTAGAACCCTGGAGGGAAAATAAATAAATAAATACATACATAACAATATAAAAAAGGGGCCGATGGAGCAGTGGGGACCGTGGATTTGGGGAGCAGGCAAAGCTACTTGGGAACAGCTTGGCAGTCTGCTCAGGGATGGGATGGCTTTCTGCTCTTGACATGGGTGTTTTCTCCTCAGTAGAGGGATGACAGTCAGACTTGTCCTAGAAGACAGTGTTGATACAAGGGGGATATACCAGGAGGGCCTGAGGGTACAGTGCTATGGGAGGTGGTTGCAGTGCATTTACTAGGTGTCACATGGGAAGACTAGAATGAAGGTCTGGGGACGAGGAGGCAAGGGGCAGCAGGAGAAGGTCTGAGAGGGGCCAGACTAAGGGAGGGAAAGACATTGACTCTAGGGCAATGGTGACATGGATTATTACTGTCATATTTATTAGTCCTTGTGCCACATTTTTTTTTTTTTGCCTCCAGGGTTATTGCTGAGGCTGGGTGCCTGTACTACAAATCCACTGCTCCCGGAGGCCTTTTTTCTCTTTTATTACCTTTGTTGTTTATCTTTGTTGCTATTATTATTGCTGTTATTACTGTCATTGTTGTTGGATACAACAGAGAAATGAGAGAGGAGGGGAAAACAGAGAGGGGGAGAGAAAGATAGACACCTGCAGACCTGCTTCACCAGTTGTAAAGTGATCCCCTCCCCCTGGAGATGGCGAGCGGGGGGGGGGGGGTAGAACCGGGGTCATTATGCTGGTCCTTGCACTGTACGCCATGTGTGCTACCGCCTGGCTACACATTTCTTTTTAATTTTTTTTTATTGCCACCGAGGTTATTGCTGGGGCTTGGTGCCTGCATGATGAATCCACTGCTTCTGGTGGCCATTTTTTTCTCTTCCTCCTCTTCTTCTCCTTCTTTTTCTTTATTTGATAGGACAGAGAGAAATTGAGAGAGGAGGGGGAGATAGAGAGGGAGAGATTCCAACAGGACTTGCTTCACATGTAAAGCTTCCCCCCTGCAGGTGGGGAGTGGGGAGTTGGGAGTGGGGGCTTAAGCCCTGCTCCTTATGCATGGTAATGCATGCGCTTAACCTGGTGTCATGGCCTGTCTTTGATGACTAGAATGTGGAGGTCAAACTGTGGGCAGGGTGGCTTTCTACTGAGGCCTCCTCTTTGGGTTATAGAAAGCCATTCTCTCTGGCTCTTCTCCTGGTCACCCCCCACCCCCACCTGTGTCTGTGACCCAGCCTCTTCTTCCAGTAAGGACACTAAGTCACATTGATTAGGACCCACTGCACTTTACCATCTCTTTAGAGACCATGCGTCCACATAGAATCACAATCTGAGATGTTGAGAAGCTGGGGTTTGGGGATGGGTGGGATAAAACTCAGCCCACAATAGGGCCTTAGAGACACTTCTCTGACACATGTACAAATGTCCCCAGAGCAAGTGGCCTATTCACTGACCCTCTCTGGCCAGTGACTGAGATGGGGACGTGTGTGTGGGGTGGGAAGGCTCAAGAGAAGTCACTCCTGAGAGCAGCTTGATTGCATCTGTGGCTGCCGACCACACTGAGCAACTGAAAATCCCCAAGGGGACCAGGCGACAGTTGATTTCCTGACAGATAAGGTGGGGAGGGAGCTCATAGCGCCTGCCCTCAGTCACCCCACAGCCCAGAAAACACCTGACGGACGCCTGTTCTCTATAGCTCATGCTGGTGGGGCTCTACCTGGAGGAAACTGGTGGCCGGACCCTTTCCCCTGGCTGGGTGGACTCAGCATGGAGCGCTCCAGCAAGATGGACTTCTTCCAGAAGCTGGGCTACTGCCACGAAGACGTGGTCAGGGTGCTGGAAAAGCTGGGCCAGGATGCTCTGGTCAACGATGTGCTGCAGGAGCTAATCCAGACCGGCAGCCGGCCAGGTGCCTCCGAGATCAGCGGGGCGCCTGTGCTGGTCCCCAGGGGCTCTTGCGGGATCCTGGACTCTGTCCCGCGCTGGCTGGGGGTGGACCAGCAAGAGGACTGCGGAGATCCGGCCACCTCCTTGCGACCCATTGTCATCGATGGTAGCAATGTGGCGATGAGGTAGCTTACTTTTAATTTTCTTAAAAATATGTTTTAATATTTTACTGGGAAGGGTTTAATGCTTTACAATAGTTGTTGACACATGGGTACCATTTCTCCTCTCCCCATAACTGGTGTCTGAAAAACACTCTCACCCCCAATTTGGGTCTTTTTCTGCCATTATGCATCAGAACCCCAAAGCCCCTCTCCCACCAAGCCCCCCGCATCCATGCTCTCCTTTCTCAGAGCCCACCCCAGTCCAAGTTTTAGTCTGTGTTTTCCCTTTCTGTGTTGATAGCTCACTTTTCCCTATTTACTAACCTTGGGGTTGGAAGGCCTCAAGGAACTGGCCCTGTATTTAGTGGTTTGGCCAAAAGAGCTTTGGAGCCCAAGAATAAGGATCTGGATCCCAGTGTCATCTCCTGGTAGTTTTGTAACCTTAAGAAACTCACCTACCCTCTCTGAGCCTAGACCAGAAATTGCCCCAAATGCCCAGCACTGTGCCTGTGTGTTCAGTTTGGGGTTACTACTCTGCTAATTCCAGAGAGACAGCCTAGGCTATTTTAGGGGAAGGCATTGGGCAACAAGGTAAGGGCCCCCCAGGCTGTACCTGGGCAGATGTGGCTGCTTGCCTGGTGTCCATGTGACTCTGGAAAAGTTGCCTTAGTTTGTTTTCTTATTCTCTGACACAGGCCAGCAGATTGCTCTTCTTTCCTCAAGGTCATGAGAGGGAGAGGAGTAATGGGACTTGAACTGCATTGGAAGCAGTTGGGACAATCCCTCTTCAGTGTGTGTGTGTGTGTGTGTGTGTGTGTGTGTGTACTTTGAGAAGTGGAGTCTCTAAGCTGCAACCGTGTTCATGACTGTGTTTTTTGGTGGAGAGAGCATCACACCCTGCTTTGCTTATGTTCCTGGGGAGACTGAATCCCACCAGGAGAGCCTCAAACAGCTTCACCTACACCCCCTGCTGGGAAAGGAAGCCTCCCTTCAACCAGTGGATTATATTCATTTGCTGATTACAAAGTGCAAAAGACAGAGCCACAGGAAATGGGCCGCTCACTACTGGAAACAGATGCACTTTTCAGGGCTGGAGAGTTAGCACAGTGGTTTTGCAAAAGACTCTCATGCCTGAGGCTCCACGGAGGTCCCAGGTTCAATTCCCAGCACCATCATAAACCAGAGCTGAGCAGTGGTCAAAACAAAAAAAACAATGCACTTCTTTTCAAAAACTGAGCAGTGGGTGGGAATCCAAAAAAAACTGTGTTATTAGAAGTTCCAGAATGTGCCAGCTGGGTATTCTTTGGTGTGATTTTGCCCTGGAGGTTTGGGATTCCTTGGGCTTGGCATTGTGGTTTGGAAGTAGGGTATGGTCCAACCCCAAATAGCTCAGACTTAGTAACTCTTTCCACACACCCTGTGTGGGGTAGTCTGAATATTCACTCACGTTTCAACAAATTGGGTCTCTCTGGAGTATATTATAGCAACAGATAGCAGATCTTTCTCTTTTCCTGAGGGTTTAGGCTCTGGTCCACTGGGTCTCTGTGATAGCTTTGTCCTGCTTTTTTTGTGTGGGCGTCGAATAAGTGAGCCTGAGATGTCTGCTCAGTTTAAGAGCTCTGGTGGAATTTATAGGATTTTTTATTTTTATTTTATTTTTATTTTGCCTCCAGGGTTATCACGGGCTCAGTGCCTGCACTACGAATTCACTGCTCCTGGAGGCCATTTTCCCCATTTTGTTTGCTCTTGTTGTGGCCCTTGTTGTGGTTGTTATTGTAGTTATTGATGTCATCGCTGTTGGATAGGACAGAGAGAAATGGAGAGAGGAGGGGAAGACAGAGAGGGGGAGAGAAAGACAGACACCTGCAGACCTGCTTCACTGCCTGTGAAGCGACTTCCCTGCAGGTGGGGAGCCGGGGGCTTGAACCAGGATCCTTATGCTGGTCCTTGTGCTTTGCGCTATGAGTGCTTAACCCACTGCGCTACTGCCCGACCCCCAATTTATAGGATTTTAAGAGTCCTGTAGATTCTGAAGGTCTGAGAGAGGAAGTCTGGGGTTTGATCTCTGTCTGCTGCTTTGGATGAAGCATCTGTCTCCTCAGGCACCCATAGAAAGAGAGTTTTGAAAGTAAGGTGCTTTTGTTTGTTTTTTACTGGAACACTGCACAGCTGTGGCTGATGGTGGTATGGGAGTTGAATCTAGGACTTTGGAGCCTCAGGCATGAGATTGTCTTTGCATAACCACAATACTATCTCTCACACCACTGATGATATCACTTAAAATTGAAGACCTTTTCAGTCCTAAACTCTGGCCTTAGATCAGAATAGAGTGACTGCAAGGTAAAAAGACTATTTCAGTACCATCAGAAGGTGTCATTATTATTTTTGGAGGTCAGATTAAAAAAAATTTATTTTAAACTTGTTATGCTTGGGTGCTGGGGAGGGTTTACTTTTCATGAAAGTCTCTGGGAGTTAAATTTAAACCACATCCTCTATTTGCACATGATTGTGAAGGGCCCAGGAAAATTCATTTAGTCTCACCCAAAGCCCCCCTTAGCCCCTCCTACACAGTTGTAGTCAGTATGATTTGCAAATAGAAACTTCCCCCCTCAGGCTTATTATAAAGAAGCATTAGAATGTAAATACCTGTCTGGAAGCTTCAGGATGTGGCTTTTTTTTTTTTTTTTTAACTTCGGTTCTTTTTCCATCTTTAAAACCAGTGGTGACCTGAAATTATTTGCAAAGCATAGAACGTATTTCTCCATGACCTATAACTTTCAGTGCATAATTCAGAAGGTTTGTGATCCCCATAGTGTGAAAATTGTTGATAAAGAGTGAGAAATGATAGCTAAAGACTGTACTATATGAGAGACATGAGGGTCCTGGGCCACATGTCTCTCCACTGTCAGAGCAGCCTTCAGCCCTTCCCTCAGTTGGAAGAGGAAGGAGCAGGCTCAATGGGCTTGGCCAAGGTCATCACTGGCTTCATCAGGCCCTGGCCACCAACCCTGTGCTGTGATCATATCACTCTATAATGAAGTTTCCATGAGCTCCTCTCCCAAAGGAACATTATTTAATATGGTTAGCCCGAGGCCATTTGCAGTGACTGAACCCAGGAAACTTAGAGTAACTGCTCTGTGGGAAGTCACTGGGCTAAGGGCTTGTGTGTGTGTGTGTGTGTGTGTGTGTGTGTGTGTGTGTGTGTGTATGTGTGTGTGTGATATAATTCTCACCAGCTTCTCATACCTGCATGCTTCTAGCACTCTTAGTAGAGTTTTAAACAATTATTATTTTTAAGATAGAGAGAAAGAAGAGATATCACTGTACCATTGCATAGTTTGTGAAGCTTTTCCTTTGTGTGGTGACTGGGGTTCGAACCCAGGTCCTTGTACATAACAAAGTGTTCTACAGGGTAAGCTACCTCCAGGCCCCCAGTCAAAGGCGTTTAAAAAGAAAATGGTGGCTGGGGAGGTGGTATAGTAGATAAAACGCTGAACTCAAGCATGAGGTCCCAGTCTTGATTTAAATTATCACCTACGTCAGTGTGATGCTTCAGTTCTGTCTCTTTCTCCTCTCGTGAATAAATACATCTTTTAAAAAAAAAAAGGGAAAGTACTTTAGAGCACACAAGGGCTTTTTTTCCTTTTAATTTTAGCACGGGACAGAAACACCCTGACACTGTTCTACCATTCACAGAGCTTCCCTTGGTGCTGTGCGTGATGCTCTCATATGGTTCTGAGGCTTGAACCCAGGTCCTCTGGCATGGTAAAATGTGCACTCTCTGTCTGGTGAGCTATCTCCTGGCCCAGAGAACATGCAAGAGTTGACCTGTTTTATGAAACCTATTCTATCCCCAAGCCATTTAAAGAAAATCTTGGATCTTAAGTAGAATCTGTCCACCTCTTCGTGGGAATAATAAAAGGAGTCCATTTTGCTTTTACAAGCAGGACCCATGTCTTTATTTTCATTCTGTAAATGGTGGGTCAACTTTAATGAGATTCATAAATTGTAGTGTGGGGGAGTTTCTAAGACAGCAACCCTGGAAACTGCTCCTACTTGGTTCCAAGTTTGACTGGATCTCTTGTATTTCTTGAAGGAGACCAGGGAGCTCAGAAGCAGGGGATGATGGGTAATGGAACTTTGAGTCTAAAAAGCTGTGTCCTGCTCTCCTGCCCAAAAGAACCCTGTGATGTGGAAAGTTCTAGCTCTGTGCTGTTCATTATGGTGACCACTTGCCACATGTGGTTGGGACACTTGAAATGTGACTAGGGCAACTGGTGAGCGGAATTGTATCATCTATTTCTTCTGAATGGCTTTCACTTGAAGCACAAATAACCACATGTACTGAGAGGTTCTGTTTGGACAGTGCAGGTCTAAATTCTCAGTGTAGTGTGTGACCTTAGTGTGAATCACCTGCTCTTTCTGAGCCCTGTTATGACAATTAAGTGGTTAGACTCAATAATGCCAACACCGAGTGCCTTTTCATCTCTAATGTTCTAGGACTCAAGGGTATTATTTTATGTATGTCCAAAAGAAAGAAATGCATTACATTTTTTAATATGGTACCAGCGATAGAAGTCAGTACCTCATAAATGCGGAGTATTTGCTCTGCTACTAAGCTGCATCTCCTGCCTACATGCATCTCCCCTTCCCTTCCCTTCCCCTTCCCCTTCCCCTTCCCCTTCCCCTTCCCCTTCCCCTTCCCCTTCCCTTCCCTTCCCTTCCCTTCCCTTCCCTTCCCTTCCCTTCCCTTCCCTTCCCTTCCCTTCCCTTCCCTTTCCCTTCCCCTTCCCTTCCCCTTCCCCTTCCCCTTCCCCCTTCCCTTCCCCTTCCCCTTCCTCTTTCCCTTCCCTTCCCCTTCCCCTTCCCCTTCCCCTTCCTCTTTCCCTTCCCTTCCCTTCCCCTTCCCTTCCCCTTCCCTCTCCTTCCCTTCCCTTTCCCTTTCCCTTCCCCTTCCTCTTTCCCTTCCCCTCCCTTCCCCTTCCCCTTTCCCTTCCCTTCCCTTCCCTTCCCTTCCCTTCCCTTCCCTTCCCTTCCCCTTCCTCTTTCCCTTCCCTTCCCTTCCCTTCCCTTCCCCTTCCCCTTCCCCTTCCTCTTTCCCTCCCCTTCCCCTTCCCCTTCCTCTTTCCCTTCCCTTCCCCTTCCCCTTCCTCTTTCCCTTCCCTTCCCCTTCCCCTTTCCCTTCCCTTCCCTTCCCTTCCCTTCCCTTCCCTTCCCTTCCCTTCCCTTCCCTTCCCTTCCCTTCCCTTCTTCTCTCCTCTTCTCTTCTCCCCCCACCCCCAGCTTCATGCCCATGCCTTTTCTTTCCTTTTTGAAATATTTTTATTCATTTGCTGGATTGAAACAGACAGAAATCAACAAGGTAGGGGGAGGTAGAGAGGGAGAGAGACATCTCTAATGGCTGCACTAATCTACCACTATGAAGCTTCCCTCTCATAGGTGGAGTGCAGGTTTGAACTTCAGTCCTTATATGTTGTAATATGTGTATTTCACCAGCTGCACCACCGCCCAGCCCCTCCCATACATTGTCACTCGTCTCAATGGACTCTTTTTACCCCGGAGAGTGAGAGGAGAGACACCACAGCATTGCTCTACTGCTCTGTACGGTGCTCTGATGTGGTGACTGGGTGGGAGCCACAAAGCCAGCTCCTTGCTCCTAGTAAAGTGTGTACCCCACCAGGTGAACTATCTTCTGGCACCTAAATATTGTTCTTTTTAATTTTAATTATTTTTAATTACTGTGTAGAGACCAAGAGAAATTGAGAGGGACAGGGCCATATTTGACAGAGAGAAAATGAGAAGGCAGGGGGAGACAGAAAGAGAGGGAGGCAACTCTTTGCTACAAGTGTCTCTCACTTGCAGCGCTGATCACTGCTTGTGAAGCTTTCTCTCTGTAGCTGGGGACTGGGGGCTTGAACCCAGGTCCTTACTCATGGTAATGTATGCATTCAACTAAGTGTACCACTGTTGAGCCCCTCTCAGCATCTGTTTTTTTTTTAAATAAAACATTTTTGATAGAGGTGTGTGAAAGAGAAAGAGGCAGAGGGAAAGAGAGAGAAGGAGAGACCTGCAGCACTACTCCGCTGCTTGTGATGTTTCCCCTGCAGGTGGGGACCAGGAGGCAGGCATAGGACCTCACATACAGTAACGTGTGTGCTCTGCCAGGTGAGTCACCACCTCTGTCAGTCATTATTTCGGGGCCAGAGCCTGTCTACACTGACCAGCATCCTCCTCCACGGGATGAGCCTTGAACTTGGGCTTACCAGCTACACAGTAGGGTGTTCTAGATGCCTATTCCTCATCAGGGTCCCAGTACTCTCTGCAGGATGGGAGCCCAGGACGTGTCTCCTTGTCACAGGTACCTGAGGTAATGGTGGCTCTGACTGGGTAACAGTCCGCAGCCTGATTTTTTTTTTTTTTTTTTGCCTCCAGGGTTATTGTCAGGGCTCAGTGCCTGCATCACGAATCCACTGCTCCTGGAGACCATTTTTTCCCCTTTTGTTGCCCTTGTTGTTTTATCATTGTGGTTATTATTATTGTTGTTGTTGCTGTCATTGGATAAGACGGAGAGAAATGGAGAGAGGAGGGTAAGACAGAGATGGGGAGAGAAAGACAGACACCTGCAGACCTGCTTCACCACCTGTAAAGCGACTCCTCTGCAGGTGGGGAGCCGGAGGCTCGAACCGGAATCCTTACCAGAGCCTGATTTTAAGTGCAACCCACACACCTTCAAGACATGTCTGTTATGTGCATGTGTGTGGCTGAGAGAGAGAGAGGTGTGAGCTGACTGCACCAGTCATAGTGCACCTCTTGGCTTTCAGAAAAAATATCCAATGGGTTTTAAACTTGGCTTATTTGTTTATTTATTTGCCACCAGGGTTATTGCTAGGCTATCGTGCCTGTGCTGCTCCTGGTGGCTATTTTTCCCCCTTTCTGATGCATGTACACACACACACACACACACACACACACACACACACACACCAGATTTCTAAAAAAGAAGGTGGCTTGTCTTGAAAGTATGTTAATAGCTACATCGTGGGGCTTGGGTAGAATTTTGATTTTCATGCCCAGTGATCCCCAGCATTTCCTTGGCTGGCAAATCTTCCAGGGCCACTGTTGTAGGCAAATGCAGGAAAGTAGTGATTTGAACGACTTCAGCGTGGGGGAAACCACCTGAAATTTCACATCCTCTTCCCGCCTCCCACAAAGCTTTCTCTTGCCTATGTCCTCATGTGTGGGCATATCGGGTCATTTTTTTTTTTGAATTGTTGTCATTAGTTATTTTTTAAATATTCTATTTATTTGTTTAAATTTATTTTTCATAAAGAATAACTTATTTTATCTTTATTTATTGGATAGAAATAGCCAACAATTGAGAAGGAAGGGGGTGATAGGGAGAGAGACAGAGAGACACCTGCAGCCCCGCTTCACCACTTGTGAAGCTTTCCCTCTGGCAGGTGGGGACTGGGGACTCAAACCCAGGTCCTTGTGCACTGTAGCATGTGTGCTCAACCAGGTGCGCCACCACCTGGACCCCATAGAATTCTCCTTGCTGCTCTCACATGGTGCTGGGGATTGAACCCAGAACTTTAAACATGCAAGGAAAACACTTTACTGCTGAGCCAACCCCTTGTTTATACTTTCAGATCTTTGAAACCTTGCCGTATTCTCCAGTAGAGACTTTGGCCATGGAAGTGCTCATGTAGGCTACAGAGACAACATAAGGGTTTTACAAAAAGCCTTTCATGCCTGAGGCATGAAAGTCCCAGGATCAATCCCCAGCACCACTAGAAACCAGAGCTGAACAGAGCTCTGATAAAACAAACCAACAAATAACAGATCAATCATACAAACTCAGATTTACGAACGGAAGTTTCCAGATTTATCAGCAGGTTATGTACTGAACAAGTACTGGCAAAGCTGACCTTGAGACTCCTATTTAAGCCTGCACCTTGGGGCCAGCTCCTGGTGCACCTGGTTGAGTGCAAATGTTACAGTGTGCCATGGCCCAGGTTTGAGCTGTGGTCCCCACCTGCAGGGGAAAGCTTTGTGAGTAGTGAGGCAGGGCGGCAGGTGTCTCTCTATCTCCCCCTTCTCTCTCGACTTCTGGCTGCCTCTATCCAATAAATAAATAAATAAATAAAAATAATTAAAATTTTTTTATTATCTTTACTTATTTATTAGATAGAGACAGTTAGAAATGGAGAAGGGGGAGATAGAGAGGGAGAGAGACAAAGAGACACCTGCAGCCCTGCTTCACCACTTGCAAAACTTTCCCCTTGCAGGTGGGGACCAGGGACTTGAACCTAGATCTTTGAGCATTGTAGCATGTGCGCTTAACCAGGTGCGCCACCACCGAGCCCCTAAAAATTATTTTTAAAAAATAAAAAAATAACCTGGAACCCCACCTCTCCAGAGCCCTGCCCTACTAGGGAAAGATAGAAACACACAGGGATTATGGACTGGCCTGCCCATTTTTAACAGGGAAGCATTACTGAAGCCAGACCTTCCACCTTCTGTACCCCATAATGATCCTGAGTCCATACTCCCAGAGGGATAAAGAATAGGTAAGCTTCCAATGGAGAGGATGGGATATAGAACTCTGGTGGTAGGGATTGTATGGAATTGTACCCTTTATCCTACAATTATGTCAATCATTGTTAAATAAATAAAGCAATATCAAGTCTATAAAAATAAATAAAAATAAAAGAATTTAAAAAACCCGTCTTCACCTAGTTCTCCCTTTGAGGTGCTCGCAACAGTCCCTTTTGTCCTCTCCCCCCCAGATTGGAGTGGGGAGAGATCTTTTATTGAGGAGGGTTGTAAATTGCAGGGTCTTGCAACATAACTTTAAATAAAAATCAGGGTCGGGAGTCAGGCGGTAGTGCAGCGGGTTAAGGACTGGTCTAAGGACCCCAGTTCGAGCCCCTGGTTCCCCACCTGCAGAGGAGTCGCTTCACAAGTGGTGAAGCAGGTCAGCAGGTGTCTATCTTTCTCTCCCCTTCTCTGTCTTCCTTTACTCTCTACATTTCTCTCTGTCCTACCCAACAATGATGAGAACAATAATAATTACAACAATAAAGCAACAAGGGCAACAAAAAGGAATAACTAAATAAAGTAATTAAAATAAGATTAAAAAAAAATCAGGGTCAAGCCCTGGATGTGTTGTCTTGTACCATCTAGGCTAGGGACACATTGCTAATCTTTGCCTTTCCTTCTCCAGCTTCCCCCTGCCCTGCACAGGACTATTCTGGGAGCCACCAGCTTCTGCAGGAACTTATCAGGTTACAGACCAGTGTTCCAATCAGAGTGTCTAGTTACAGTAAATGGTTACACTCTGACCCTGCATGGCCCAGAACAACTGTCTTGTAGACAAAAATCACCTCAGGCACCAACCCACTTCCCCTTTGCACACTCCCTTTATTCAAATCCTGGTTCCCTTATCCCCCTCCCTCCCCCAGGGCCAAGTGCCCAGCACCCTGCTTGCAGACTGAGATACTAAATACTGGAACCTAGTGACTCTTCCCTCCTCCCTGAGAATGAATATTTCATTATTTTTTTAGTCATTAGGGTCTCTCTCTCTTCCTCTTTGTCTCCCCCCCTCTCTCATGCACACACACACTTCTATCACTCTTGGGTTCATTCTTTGCATTTCAGATAGAGTGACAGACACAGAATGCATCTCTGTAGTTTCCTCTGGTGCTCTCATGTGGTGCTGGGGTTCCAACCTGGGGCTTCAAGTATACTAAGGCATATGCCCTACTGAGAACTATCTTTTGCCCCTGCAAAAAATTTGGTAGCCTGTAACATGGTTCCAAGTGAGCTGTCATTTGGATCTCTAGGAACAGAGCCTGAGGAGAGACAGGAGTAAGTGTAGATGGGGAGGAAGAGTTTGTAGCTCCCATCAGGGCTTGAGCTCAGCTTTCAGATTGGGCTCTTGGGCACATTGTTCCCTTTAGTTTCCTTAAGAGCATAATGGGATTAAGGTTACTTCCTCAAGATCTCCTAATGATTTAGTGTCGGGTTACATCACAGGGGAGAGAGAAGAGACCAGGAACTCATGGCGGAGCGCGAACACAAATCTTTATTCACACGGTTGTCCCAGAATTGGGTGAGAGCACAGTGGTTTAGGCCACATGGAGCTAGCAAAATGGCCGCCTCCCACTATGCCCACCAGCCCTTTTCCGGGTCGGGTTTCAGAAGAGAAAAGAGAGAAGAGAGTGAAAATGGAAACAGGAGAGGCTTTTATGGGAGAATTCTGGAAGTGGCAATTCTTCGGGACAGGATTGGCTAGGAAAGGGGGTGGAGAGAGGCAAAAGGCATGTTGGGAAGGTGGAAGCGTCCTTAGCAACTGTTGCAATGGTTTTAACTGAATTAGCAATACCCTGAGGGGATAAGGTGGTGGAGATCTGTGAATAATACTTGCATGGAAATAAAGTGGTTTGTGGGCCCTGCCAATGTTCAGCCACATCTGCACAATTTCCCAACAATTAAGAAGTAAATTCACGGCTAGACAGAACTTGGATGGGATGTGGTGGTGACTTAACATCCATCATGTGTGGATATGAAAATAATTTTGTAAAACAATGTTATAAGTAAATTCAGGGTGGGGTGGTGTCGGACCCAGTTGAGCAATGTGAAAGGCAAAAGGGATATCTTGAGCAATTGAACAGTGCCGCAACTGTCTCTTTCCCTCTTTATTCCCCTCTTTACTATCAATTTCTGTCTATCCAACAAATAAGAAAATCAGTTAAAGTCCCTGGTGGTCTCATACTTGATTGGGAACACGTTACCATGTGCAAATACCCAAGTTCAAGCTCTTGGTCCCCACCTGCAGGGGGAAGCTTCACAAGTGGTTAAGCAGTGCTGCAGGTGTTCCTCTTTCCCTCTCTATTTCCTTCCTCCATCTCAGTGTCTTTCTGTTCTCTATCCAGTAAGTGAATAAATAAAATACTTTTTAAGAATCTGTGGAGCCACCTAGTAGAGCACATATATTACCATGCTCCAGGATCTGCGTTCCAGTCCCTGATACCCACCTGCATGGGGGAAGAAGCTTCATGAGTGGTGAAGCAGGTCTATGGATGTCTCTCTCCCTGTCCATCTCCCACACCCATCTTGAGTTCTCTCTGTACTATCTAATAAAAAAAGGGGAGGAAATCTGAGGAAAAATGGCCATCAGCTGGGAGTGGTGGATTTCTAGCTCTGGCACTAATTCCCAACAATAACTCTAGTGGCAAAAGGAGAAGTAAACACAGGCTCAGAGAGACAGCTCACCAGGTAGGGCTTGTACTTTGTCATGTGCACAACACACCACATGGAAGTACCATGGCACTGGGGGATAATCTACAGTGCTGTGATATATTCTCCCCACTCCCCCTTTCTGAATGGAAGAGCTAGCTTCAGAATGATGCTGTTGTGCTTGTATAAGGCCCCAGCTCTGAAAAAGAAGAAGAAAGAAAAGGAGGAGGAGAGGAAGAAGAGGAGGAGGAGGATGAGGAGGAAGAGGAGGAGGAAGAGGGAGAAGAAGAAGGGGAAAAAGGAGAAGAAGAAGGTGTGAGTGGAACCCTGTGTGGGCTGGTTCTGCTGCACCCTGTGCTGTAGAAACACAAAGGCTGTGCCACCAACTTCTGCACCAAGGGGAAGGCTTTTGACTGTGGTTCAAATGTGCAGTGGAGGCAGGAGTGATGCTCAGACCTACTTCCCTGCTCCTCTGTCCCAGGGTGTATTTATACAGGTAGAAGTGGGCTGGGGCTGCGAAACCTGGTGGTGGGTTCAAGGGGCAAACAAAATGGGAGATTTTCAGCCTCCTGGATCAGAATGGGCTTCCTGAAAATCTTCTCAAACAAAGCTTGTCCTAGGCCTTAACTCTCCTTCATTATTTCAAAGGGACAAACAGAGTGGGAACAGGAATGGGGTGGTGGTGGGGTATGAGACTCTGACAGCTGTTCTTTTGTTTTCCAAATTTACTTTCAGCATATTCACATTTTTTTTTGCCTCCAGCGTTATTGCTGAGGCTCGGTATCTGCACCATGAATCCACTGCTCCTGGAGGCCATTTTTTCCCCGTTTGTTGCCCTTGTTGTGTAGCCTTGTTGTGGTTATTATTGTTATTGTTGATGTCTATCATTGTTGGATAGGACAGAGAGAAATGGAGAGAGGAGGTGAAGACAGAGAGGGGGAGAGAAAGACAGACACCTGAAGACCTGCTTCACCACCCGTGAAGCGACTCCGCTGAAGGTGGGGAGCTGGGGGCTCGAACCGGGATCCTTATGCAGGTCCTTGCGCTTTGCGCCACGTGCGCTCAACCCGCTGCGCTGCCGCCTGACCCCAGCATATTCACATTTTGTTGTGAAAACAATTCCTGTGAGCCAAGCACTGAGAGCTATTATTTTGTGTGTCACCTGATTTGCCCGAGCACCACGGATAGCACGGAGACTTGGTATACATACATGGCATAACAGTGCCGTCACGGTGTCATCTCTTCTCTTGGTGTCTGTATCTTCCTCTCTCCTTATTCTCTCTGGGAAAAAAGAAAAAAGAAAAAAAAGAACAGAATACTGGTCCTGGTGGGATCATGTATACATGAGACCCTAAGTTTATTCCTGGGCACCACATAAAATAGGAAAGAACTGTGGGGAGTCCGGCAGTAGCGCAGCAGGTTAAGCGCACGTGGCGCAAATGCAAAGGACCAGCGTAAGGATCCCGGTTCAAGCCCCAGGCTCCCCCTCTGCAGGGGAGTCGCTTCACAAACGGTGAAGCAGATCTGCAGGTGAATTATCTTTCTCTCCTCCTGTCTTCCCCTCTTTTCTCCATTTCTCTCTGTCCTATCCAACAATGATGATAACAATAATAACTACAACAATAAAACAACAAGGGCAACAAAAGGGAATAAATAAATATTTTTTTAAAAAAGGAAAGAATTGTGGTAATGACACATTCCACTGAGACTGAACAGAGACTTTCTTTTTCTTTTCTTTTTTCTTTTTTGCCTCCAGGGTTATCACTGGGACTCAGTGCCTGCACTATAAATCCACTGCTCCTGGAAGCTGTTTTTTCCTTTTTGTTGCCCTTGTTGCTTATTGTTATTGTTGTTGCTATTGCTGTCATTGTAGTTGGATAGGATTGAGAGAAATGGAGAGAGGAGGGGAAGACAGAGGGAGAGAGAAAGATAGACACCTGCAGACCTGCTTCACCGCCTGTGAAGCGACTCCCCTGCAGGTGGGGAGCCGGGGGCTCGAATTGGGATCCGTATCCCTGTTCTTGGGCTTTGCATCATGTGCTCTTAGCCGGTTGCGTCCAGCCCCCTGACAGACTTTCTTACAGCCAAGACATACTTGTGTCAGGGGTTGGGGCGGTGTGGGTGACGGGGTGTCATCAGTCATTCATGTCACTGTTTCAATATGCACAGAGAAAGATTCTTTGTCTTTCCTTTTTATTTTATTTTTTGCCTCCAGGGTTATCACTGGGGCTCGGTGCCTGCAATACAAATCCACTGCTCCTGGCGGCCATTTTACGTTTTTCTTTTCTTTTCTTTTTTTTTCCCTTTCCTTTCTATTTTATTTGATAAGACAGAGAGAAATTGACAGGAGAGAGGTGGATAGACAGGGAGAGAGAAAGAGAGCCAGCTTCACTGCTTGTGAAGCTTCCCCCTGCAGGTGGGAACTGGGGGCTTGAATTCTGGTCCTTGCACATGACAGTGTATGTGCTTCACTGGGAGGAAATGATTGCTCTTCTGTGCTAGGTGTCGTGTCTCCCCTCTTTTAGGTAATGGAGAGGGAGAAGCCTAAACTTGCAGCTTGTTTTTTTTCTTCTTTCTTTCCACCAGGGTTATCACTGGGGCTCGCTGCCTGCATGACAAGTCCACCCACCACCACCCCCAGCAGCCATTTTCCCCTCCCTCGCTCCCTCCCTTCTTTATTTTTTACTTGTTAGAACAGAGAGAAGTTTCAAAGACGAGGGGAGATAGAGAGGCAGAGAGAAAGGGAGACACTTGCTTCACGGCTTGTGAAGCTTCCCCTCTGCAGGTGGGGACTGGGGACTTGAACCCAGGCCCGTGCTCATGGTAACATGCACATTCATCTAGGTGCATCACCACCTGGCCCTAAACTTGCATTTATAGGGCATCTCAGTGACTTCAATTGAGGGCTTGGGGTTCATTTTTCCTTCCTTACCACACTTCCCTTCCAAAATGGCATTGGGAGGCTGAGACTTGGTGTTGGCCTTGGCAAAGGAGTCCTGGGATCCTCCCTGGGCTCAGATGCAGAGTGGCCAAGCTGACCCGAATAGTGAACACAGCAGGGTTATGGGGCCCACCCTGCCTTTAGGCAGGAGACCTCTCCAGGGGCCTGTTGGCTTAACCCTGGGTATACAGTCTCTCCTGGGGAAATCATTGGTCCGTCCCCAGGCCTCAGACACTCCACCAGGCCTGGGGGCATGTGAGGGCCTAGAGTGTATGGCTTCAGCCTACTCCCATCCCAGGAGTCTCTTGAAGACAGATTCAGAAGCTTTGGCCTCCTCTGGGCACCCATTTAGATAGTTCCTCATGTCCCTCCCTTCAGACTCTGCAAGGCCCCAGCAGGACACCCTCTTTCTTTGGCCGTCTTTCTTTTTCAGCTGAGGCCAGGGTGGAAGGGACTAGTTTCCCACTTCCTCTTCCTCCTGCTGCAGACAGGCCCCAGAGATATTTTCTCCTGACTATTTGCATATGCTCCACAGCTCAGCCTCCACAGCCAAAACTGTGCTCAGTCTAGGCCCTGAGGCCTGGTTTCTGAAGCGTCACATTGAGGATGTCCTCTTCCAGCACCGGTTTAAATCCCACGGTTTAGGCTCTTGAGTAGGATTTCCAAGGACTCCTGTCTTTCTCCAGACCAGTCTGGAGCTATCTTAACCCTCTGTGAGAAAGTGACAGGAAAGGTCCGGGCAAAGGCGAATACGGAAGTCTGAAGTACCATCTGCTGGCTGTGGGCTGTGATGCCTGCCAGGCCTCTTGGGACAGCTGCAGCCTCCTTCACCTCACTTCTTACGGCCTCCCCTCTGCTCACCCCACCTGACACCCACAGGGATGCACCCAGGGACAGGAGCACAACCAGCCGTTCCTGTGTTGAACTTTTTATTTTATTTTATTTTTATTTGCCACTACGGTTATTGCTAGGGCTTAGTGCTGCCCTGGCTCCACTGCTTCTGTGGCTTTTTATTTATTTATTTATTTATTTGCTTTTGCTTTAACATAAGATGAGAGACACTTGCAACCCTGCTACATTGCTTGTGAAAGTTCCTTTCCTGCAGGAGGGGTCTGGGTACTTGAACCCAGGTCTTTGAGCATAGTAATGTGTTTGCTTTGCCATGTGTGCCACCACCTGGTTCCCAACTTTTTAAAAATGATTTTTACATGGATTTACAATATTGTGAAATTCCAGTTTTTTGGTTTTATTTGGTTACCAGGGCTCTACCATCCCAGGCTGACTTTTTCAGAGAGAGAGAGAGGGAGAGAGAGAGAGAGAGAGAAGAGCCAGGCGGTGGCACACCAGGTGGTGCTCACAGTACAGTGTGCAAGGACCTGGGTTCAAGCCCCTGGTCCCCACCTGCAGGGGGGAAAGCTTCACAAGTGGTCAATCGGGTCTGCAGGTGTCTCTCTGTCTCTCTCCCTCTCTATCTACCCCTCCCCTCTCAATTTCTCTCTGTCTCTATCCAATAATTAATATATCAGAAAAAAATTTAAGAAGAGAGATTGAACTCAGAACCTCATGCTTGAGAGTCAAACTCCAGAGAGAGAAAGAGAGAGAGAGATCACAGCACTGAGGCTGTGTGATGGGTGGGGGGCAGGGGCACACATGACAATGCAGGCCAAGTAGCCAGGTAAGCCATCATACTGGTCATAATATTATGAAACTTGAGGGCGTATTAATATTTCACACCTTTGTATGTGCCCCAGACTCAACTCACCCATCGCCAGAGTACCACTGCTGTCACCCCAAGAGCCCTCTGTACCCTTTCTCCTCCTGTTTCCAACAGTCACCAAAGTTCTCTGGCTCTAATAGCCTGCTTGGTTATAATAATTATTGTGGCAAATTTATTATTTTCTAATATTACCTTATTATTTTCGGTTTGTCTTGGATATGTAGAGAAATTGGGAAGGAAATGGGAGCTGAAAGACACCTGCAACCCTGCTTTACTTCTTGCGAAGCTTCCCTCCTGCAGGTGGGAACCAGGGACTTGAACCCAGGTCTTTGTACCCTGTAATGTGTGCACTCAACTGGGTATACCACCACCTGACCCTAAAAATTTATTCATTTACATTATTTGTGATCCATGCAGGTGAGATCAGTGTCTACATTGGATCCTGTATTGAATTTTCTATTTATTTATTTCTATTTACTTATTTATTTTTTTACCAGAACACTGCTCAGCTCTTGGTGATGGTTGGTGTGGGGGATTGAACCTGGGACTTTGGAGCCTCAGGCATGAGAACCTCTTTATAATCCAAGTGAGTGAGATGTCTGCATTGGATCCTGTGTTGAATCTTTCCAGCCAGCTCTGTTCCTTGCCTGGGCTGCCCCACCCTCCAGTTTAACACTGGCTTTTTTTTTTCTCATTTATTTATTCAATCTTTTTTTTTTTTTTTTTAACTGAGTTGATCCCAGTGAGGAGGCACCGGCTAAGTGGAATTCACTGAAGAGACAGAACGAATTTAGGATTGACCCAGGTGTGGGTGTGAACGTTCAACTATGAGAAGTGCTGGGGGGAGTCAGGCGGTAGCGCGGGTTAAGCGCACGTGCGTGGCGCATGGCACGTGGCGCACAGCTGCAAGAACCAGTTTAAGGATCCCTGTTCGAGCCCCTGGCTCCCCACCTGCAGGGGATTCGCTTCACAAGCGGTGAAGCAGGTCTGCAGGTGTCTGTCTTTCCCCCTCTCCATCTTCCCCTCCTCTCTCCTTTTCTCTCTGTCCTATCCAACAATGACGACATCAATAACTACAACAATAAAACAACAAGGACAACAAAAGAAGTGCTGGGAAGAAGTACGAAGCTGAGGAGGGTCAATAGTCTAAGGAGCCTGGTGGGGCCTAGGGACCAGGGGATGCTTTCCAGAGAAAGTAGAAACAAAGTTGACTTCTGGAGGAGAAGGACTAGCTGAGGTTCAAAGGCCCTGTGGTCCAAGTAGAGGAAGGTGTGTGGCTAGGGGAAAAGGCTGAAGGAAGCACAGGTGCTGGGGCGGAGCAGTGACTAAACTCACTTCAGGAACCTGTGGTGGCCCCTCCATGGATGGATCCCACTGAGTTTGTTTTCTCCGGATCTTGTTCATGTACATGAGGTCTCTAGAGGGCGCATATGAATGAAACCATCTGATAATTGTATTTCATCTCTCCTTATTTTGTTAAGCATAATCACCTCCAGTTCTATCTATTTTGTCCCAAAGGACACAATATCATCTTTTTTGATTGCAGAGTAGTGTTCCATGGAGTACGTGCCATAACTTCTTTTAGCCAGTCATGTGCTGATGGGCGTTTAGCATGCTTCTATTCTTCGGCTGTTGTGAATAATGCAGAGGAATGCACAGGTCCCTCTGAGTTAGGGGTTGAGTATCCTTTGAATAGAATGCCTGAGAGTGGTATCGCTGGATCATAAGGTAATTCCAGCTTTATTTCAAACCCCATCTTTTTTAAAAATTTATTTTATTTATTAGATACAGAGATAAATGGAGAGGGGAAGGAGCGATAGAGCAGGAAAGAGACAGAGAGACACCTGCAGCCTTGCTTCACCACTCATGAATCTTTCCCCATGCAGGTGGGGCCCAGGGGCTTGAACCTGGGTCTTCGCACACTGTAATGTGCGCACTTAACCAGGTGCGCCATCACCTGACCCCTCAAACCCCATCTTCTTACTTTTCTCAAGCTAAGGGATATTTGTTTGTACAGAGAGAAGGTATAACCTGCACATGGGATCTCCCCCTGATCACCCACCTGCCTCCCTCACACACAATGAAAGTCAGCAATGACATTATTTTTAGTAACTTAGTAATAGTCAACAAGATTGTTGGATAAGAGGGGTGCAATTCTATACAGTTCCCACCACCAGAGTTCTATATCTCATCCCCTCCATCGGAAACTTCCCTATTCTTCTTTCTTTTATTTTTATTTTTTTTAATTTATTTATTTATTGGATAGAGACAGCCAGAAATTGAGAGGAGGGGAGATAGAGAGGGAGAGAGACAGAGAGACACCTGCAGACCTGCTTCAGCATTTGCAAAGCTTTCCCCCTGCAGGTGGGGACCAGGGGCTCAAACCCAGGTCCTTGTGCACTGTAATATGTGCGCTTACCCAGGTGAGCCACCACCTGGCCCCTTCTTTTTTTTTATTTTTATAAAATGGAAATATTGACAAGACCATAGGATAAGAGGGGTACAATTCACACAATTCCCACTACCAGAACTCCGTATCCCATCCCCTCCCTTGAAAGCTTTTCTACTCTTTTTAAAAAAAAATTTATTTTAACTTTATTTATTGGATAGAGACAGCTAGACATTGAGAGGGAAAGGGGAGATAGGAGGGAGAGAGACAGAGACACCTGCAGCCCTGTTTCACCACTGGGGCCTTGAACTGGGATCCTTACGCCAATCCTTGCACTTAATGCCATCTGCGCAAGCTTAACCTGCTGTGCGACTCCCGATTTTACTAATTTTGCCTGCCCTATAGAAGAAGACACTTTTTAGACACCTGTCTTCCTGCAGAGCCCGATAGAAAAAGACACTTTTTAGGCACCCTTTCCAGGTCTCTACAGATATCTTTGTTTTCCTGTTGTAGCCATGGAAATAAAGAAGTGTTCTCCTGCCGGGGAATCCAGCTGGCCGTGGACTGGTTCAGGGACAGAGGACATCCATACATCAAAGTTTTTGTCCCATCCTGGAGGAAAGACCCCCCAAGATCTGACACTCCTATTAGAGGTATGCTGGACAGGACTGATTGTGACGTGTGTGAGCTATTTTACCAGCCCAGATGACTTTAGATTTCAGTGTGAAGGCTTACACTCTAAGAATAACTGTCCTGAGCTACAGAGATAGCTCACTGCAGTAGAGCACAGGATTGGCGTACCTGAGGTTCCAGAGGGCACAGGTTCAGTCCCTGGCGCTGCCAGGTGTCAAAGCTGAGCAGTGCTCTTTTCTTTCATAGAAGTAAATAAATCTTTGAAAATATAGTTGCTGGGGGCCGGGCAGTAGTGCAGAGGGTTAAGCGCACATGCGTAAACAGGGACCTCTGTAAGGACGGCGGTTCGAGCCCCCGGCTCCCCACCGGCAGAGTGGTCGCTTCACGGGCGGTGAAGCGGGTCTGCAAGTGTCTGTCTTTCTCTCCCCCTCTCTGTCTTCCCTCCTCTCTCGATTTCTCTCTGTCCTATCCAACAACAACAACAGCAATGACAACAAAAATAATAATGACAACAAGCGTAACAAGGGCAATAAAAATGGGAAAAATGGCCTCCGGGAGCAGTGGATTCGTAATGCAGGCACAGAGCCCCAGCAATAACCCAGGAGACAAAAAATCAATACATAAATAAATAAACAAATAAATAAGGGGCTCAGGCAGTAGCACAGAGGGTTAGACGCAGGTAGCGCGAAGCGCAAGGTCCGGCGTAAGGACCCGGGTTCGAGCCCCTGGCTCCCAACCTGCCAGGGAGTCGCTTCACAAGCGGTGAAGCAGGTCTACAGGTGTCTGACTCCCCCCCCCCCCCCCCCCCCCCGTCTTCTCCTTCTCTCTCCATTTCTCTCTGTCCTATCCAACAACGACGACATCATCATCATCAACAACAACTACAACAACAATAAAAAACAACAAAGGCAACAAAAGGGAAAATAAATAATAATAAAAAGTAAAAATAAATAAATAAATAAACAAAATATAATTGTTGTGGGCTGGAAAGACAGTTCACCTGGGTAGTGCCTGCTTTGCCATGTGAGAGACCCAGGTTTGAGCTTGGCCCCTGGGCACTAAAAGAAATTTCAGTGTTATGGTATCTTTCCTTCTTTCTCTCTGTGTCTCTTTCTACTCCCCCCCCCAAATTAGCCTGGACTAGTGAAGTTATGGTGACAAAATAAGTAATAATGGAACCAAGTGGTGGCATACCTGGTAGAGGGCATATGTTGTATTGTGCAAGGACCTGCAGGTCATCACCTGCAGAGGGGAAGCTTCATGAGTGGTAAAGCAGGCTGTAGGTGTCTCTCTCTTTTCTATTATTATATTTATTTATTGATTTATTTATTTTCCCTTTTGTTGCTCTTCTTGTTTAACATTGTTGTGGTTATTGATGTCGTTGTTGTTGGATAGGACAGAGAGAAATGGAGAGAGGAGGGGAAGACAGAGATGGGGAGAGAAAGATAGACACCTGCAGACCTGCTTCACCGTCTGTGAAGCGACTCCCCTGCAGGTGGGGAGCCAAGGGCTCAGACCCTGGTCCTTGTGCTTTGTGCCACGGGCGCTTAACCCACTGAGCCACCGCCCAACTCCCAGGTGTCTATTTTTTTATATCTCCCTCTCTATACCCTCTGCCTCTCAATTTCTCTCTGTCTTATCAAATGATGATGATGATGATGATATAATAAGGGGAAAGAAAATGACTACTGGGAGTGGTAGTCTTGCAGGCACTTAGCCCCAGTGATAGCCCTGGTGGCAATAAACAAATAAAGAAAATAAAAGCTTGCACCTTAAAAGATCTCTTTTGGGAGTCGGGCTGTAGCGCAGCGGGTTAAGCACAGGTGGCGCAAAGCACAAGGACCGGCATAAGGATCCCGGTTCGAACCCCGGCTCCCCACCTGCAGGGGAGTCGCTTCACAGGCGGTGAAGTAGGTCTGCAGGTGTCTATCTTTCTCTCCCCCTCTCTGTCTTCCCCTCCTCTCTCCATTTCTCTCTGTCCTATCCAACAACGACAACAACAATAATAACTACAACAATAAAACAACAAGGGCAACAAAAGGGAATAAATAAATAAAATAAATATTAAAATAAAATAAAATTAAATTAAAAAAATCTCTTTTATGAGAGAGTGAGAGAAAGAAAACGATGAAGAGACCAGAGAAGCCCCTGGTCACATGCAATGTGAGGGGTCAAACCTGGGGCTTCATACAAGCCAAACATGTGCTCTATCTGCTGAACCAACTTTCCAGCCTCTTCTTACGATTTAAAAATTCTGAACTCCATGCTCATAGCTGCATTATTCACAACAACTAAAATATGGGGGCAGCCTAAATGTTCATTGACAGTTGGCTAGACACACACACACACACACACACACACACACACACACACACACAGAGAGAGAGAGAGAGAGAGAGAGAGACTTTTGTTTTTATGTGAAATATGGAAAATTGAGGGGCTAGGTGGTGTTCCAGTTAAGTGCAAGGACCTGTGCAAAGCCCCTATTCCCCACCTGCAGGAGAGACACTTCACAAATGGTGAATCAAGTCTGCAGGTGTCTATCTTTCTCTTTCCCTCTCTATTACCCCCTAATCTTTCAATTTCTCTCTGTCCTATCCAATTAAAAAAAAAGGAAAAAAAAAAGATCACCAGAAGCAGTAGATTTGTAGTGCTGGCACTGAACACCAGCAATAACCCTGAAAGCAAAGAAAAAAAGAATTGAAACATATTGTCACATGTCCCTGTGCCCCAAAGGGTGATGCATGAACCTGAAAGATTACTCAGAGAGACATTAGTTATGTGTCTGACTGAGACACTGAAGGTGTCTCCATAGAAAATGTATTCCATGGTCCGGGAGGTGGCACAGTGGATAAAGCCTCTCAAGCATGAGGTCCTGAGTTCAGTTCCCGGCAGCACATGTACCAGAGTGATGTCTAGTTCTTTCCCTCTCTCTTCCTATCCCTCTCATTGATAAATAAATAAAATGCTTTAAAAATGTACCCCTAAAGGAGGGGGAAGAACAATGGAGCACCCCCTTAAAGGCCAGAACCTTTTTATACAGCAAGTTTTATATAATATATCAAGAATTGTAGCTTGCGAAGGAGTTGATTCAGCAGATTTGAGTAAACAGCTTTAGAATTTGGAGGGTGGTAATTAAGTCTTATAGATTCTAGATCTCATCTCAGCATCTTCGTGGCTACTGACCCCAATGAGTTAGTCTCTTTCCTCCTCAGGATAACCCAGGAGCTGTCACTTCCCAAGAGTTGTCACTTTTGTTTTTGTTTTTTTGCCTCCAGGGTTGTTGCTTGGGCTCAGTGCCTGCACTATGAATCCACTGCTCCTGGCAGCCATTTTTTCCATTTTGTTGTTATTGTTAATTGCTGTTGGATAGAACAGAGAGAAATGGAGAGAGGAGGGGAAGACAGAGAGGGGGAGAGAAAGATAGACAACTACAGACCTGCTTCACCACTTGTGAAGTGACACCCCCCCCCCCCCGTAAGTGTGGAGCAGGGGGCTGAACTAGGATCCTTAAGTCAGTCCTTGTGTCCCAGGCCCTGTGTGCTTAACCCAATGCGCTACCACCCAGCTCCCAAAGCTGTCACTCTTTAACTTGATCAATGTTTGAGGAACAAAGTAGATAGCTTTACTAGTTCCAGAGCCCTTCAGGTAGAGACTTAAGTATATATTAAATCTGAAATCATCATATTTCTAGTTGAAATGTGCCACTACAACATATGAACACCATAGCTTTCAGAAGCCTAGAGTTAGTTTTCTTATTCCTTTTATTATTATTATTATTGCTACCAGGTATTGCTGGGGCTTGGTGCCCGTACTACAAATCCACCACTCCCAGAGGCCATCCATTTTCCCCCTCCCTCCCCCCCTCTTTCATTAAGGTCAATAGTTATAGATATTTGTTTGTTTTTTCTTTTGGAGGGGATCATTTCTGTTTCCTATTACTCCATGCCCACACCTCCCAGACATCTCTCTCCTTCTTTCCTTCCTTAATTTTTTTCCTTCTTTCATGGGGCAGAGAGAAATTGTGAGGGAGAAGAGGAAGGGGAGGGGGAGATAGAGAACGAGAGAGAAAGATAGAAACCTGCACACCTGCAGGTGGGGACTGAGGGCTTGAACTTTTGTCCGTGCACTTGGTAACATGTATGCTCAACTGGGTGTGTTACTGCCCGGCCCCCTAAATGTTACCTTCGCAAGCTAGTTTTGCCTTAGTTTTTTACATTCCGTATATGTGTGAAACTATTCAGTAGCTATCTTGCACTTCCTTATTTGTTTCACTGAGCATAATCTCCATGGGTTCCTGGCCCACGTTTTATTTTCTGTTACTTTTTGAGAGAGTGAGGATGATAAAGAGAGACCAAAGTAGGGAGTCGGGCAGTAGCGCAGTAGGTTAAGCGCAGGTAGCACAAAGCGCAAGAAACGGCGGAAGGATCCCTGTTCGAGCCCCCGGCTCCCCACCTGCAGGGGAGTCACTTCACAGGCGGTGAAGCATATCTGCGGGTGTCTGTCTTTCTCTCCTCCCTCTCTGTCTTCCTCTCCTCTCTCCATTTCTTTCTGTCCTATCCAACAACAACAACATCAATAACAACAATAACTACAACAATAAAACAACAAGGGCAACAAAAGGGAATAAATAAATAATAAAATATTTTTTAAAAAGAGAGAGAGACCAGAGCATTGCTCCACCACTCATGGAGCACCTCCCCTCTCTCTTCTTGGTGGTGCCAGGGAGTGGAACCATGATGCCAGACATAGGAGACATTCACTTCACCCACTGAGCCACCTGCTGGGCCTCTAGGCCACAAGTAAAGAATATTATGGTTTAACTAAACTGAGTTTAGTTTGCTTTCTTGGTTTGGCTTTCCTATAATAGGAAGTCAGATGGTGAACTGTGGCTGGTGCTGTCTCTACTGAGTCATTGACCACAAGACTGAGTTCTAGGTGATTCAGGGAGATTTCTCTCTCTTTTAAAAACTTATTCACTGGGGGCCAGGTGGTAATGCACCGGGTTAAGCACACATAATGTGAAGCATCAGGACCAGTGCAAGGATCCCAGCTTGAGCCCCCAGCTCCACACCTGCAGGGGGGTTGCTTCGCAAGAGTTGAAGCAGGTCTGCAGGTGTCTATCTTTCTCTTCCCCTCCCTATCTTCCCCTCCCCTTTGAATGTCTCTATGTCCTATCCAACAACAACAACAGCAACAACAATGGATAAAAGATGGCCACCTGGAGCAGTGGATTTGTAGTGCAGGCACAGAGCCCTAGCAATAACCTTGGAGGCGAAAACAAAAACAAAAATACAACTTGCTAACAAGAGAGGTGTGTGTGAAGATGGGGAGGTGGGAAGAGAACCAGAGCATCACGCTGGTACACGCAGTGTCAGGGATCAAACTTAGGACCTCAGCTTGAGTCTGGTGTTTTATCCACTATGTCACTGCCAGGACCACTAGGAGAAGCCCCCTGCCCCTCAAAATATAGTGCTATTCTTTTCTCACGGATGCAGAATCTTCCTGACCACTTACTAAAAAAATTTTCTCCTATTCCTTTTTTTATAGAGACAGATAGAAACTGAGAGGGAATCCTAGCACATGTAATTTTTTAAATAGTTTCTGAATAAACACTTGATAACTATGTCAAAAAAAAAAAGAAATTGAGAGGGAGAAAGAGAGGGAGAGAAAGGGAGACACTTGTAGACCTGCTTCACTGCTTCTGGAATTTCCCCCCTGCAGGTAGGAACAAGGGGCATGAACCTAGGTCCTTGCACACGGTAATGTGTGCTCTCTACCTGGTGTGACACATCTGACTATGACCACGTCTATACAAATCTTAAAAATTCCATACAAATTTTAAAAATTTATTGATTTTTAAAAATGTCCCCTTTAGGGTGGTGGAATCAGATAAGGGTTATGTAAAAAGACTTTCGAACCTGAGGCTCCAAAGTCTCAGGTTCAATCCCCCACACCACCATAAGCCTGAACTGGACAGTGCTCTGGTTAAAAATATATTCTCCTAAATTCCATTTCCACTTTATTTTTTTCTGGGACCAGTTTCCCATGAGTCAGTCAGTCTTTCTCTCTCTCTCTCTCTCTCTCTCTCTCTCGCTGAATCTTCTCTTCAAAAGCCTGATGAGCTTTGGCAGTCTGTGTTTTTATTTGTGAATAAAGAACCAGGTGGGGCCAGGGAAGATTGCTCAAGATGAGAGCACAGTACTTGGATGCCTGAGACCCCAGAGATCCTAGGTTCAATTCCTGATGCTGCCATGTGCCAGAGCTAAGTGGTGCTCTGATACTTCTGTTTCTCTTTCATAGTGGGCAAACAAGTAAGCAAATAAGTAAACAGAAAAACACATCTTAAAAAGAAAAATCCAGGAGGCCAGGCAGTGGTGCACCAGGTTAAGTGCACACATTACAGTGTACAGACCCAGGTTCAAGCCCCCTGCTGGGGGAAAGTTTCATGAGTGGTGAAGCAGGGTTGTAGGTCTCTCTCTCTGCCTCTTTCCTTCGTTATCACTCCCCCCTCAATTACCCTCTGTCTCTATCCAATAATATATGTGTATGTGTTTATTTTTAATCCAAAAAAGATCCCTGATCTTAAAAAAAAAAGTGAGGGGAGAACCAGACCAGTTACATTTCTGCGCTGCTTTTCTGCGCTGTCTGTGGTCTTCTTGATTATGTGTGTGGTGGGGGTCTCTCCCTGAGGGCTGGTACAGGTGCTGTCTGCTTGGTTTCACTCGGGCACCCTGCAGGGAGCAGCCAACAGCTGGCACCTCTGCCCACCAGATGCTACAGCCATGATGGTTTTCATTTAGGGGGACAACAGCCTCTGGGGATCCTACCAGTTGTGTCTACCTCCCCTGTCCTCACAGCTACGGGGGAGGGGTGGCAGCCGGTGGCCCCCAGGGTGAGAGGCCCTCAGTTGGCTGCCCTCCTGCCCCCCAGAGCAGCACGTGCTGGAGGAGCTGGAGCGGCAGGCGGTGCTGGTGTACACCCCGTCCCGCAAGCTGAACGGCCGCCGGGTGGTTTGCTACGACGACCGGTACATCGTGAAGGTGGCCTACGAGCAGGACGGCATCATCGTCTCCAACGACAACTACCGGGACCTGCAGAGCGAGAACCCCGAGTGGAAGTGGTTCATTGAGCAGAGGCTGCTCATGTTCTCCTTTGTCAATGATCGGTATGTTGGCTTGGGGGTGCTGGGAGGAGGAAGGCCTGGCGCAGGACAGAGGGAGGTGACCGACGGACACTCCAGGTGACCGGGCCCAGGGGGACTTGTGGTCATGGGCACACCTCGCCAGAAATAAAGGACACTCAATTTTGGAAAAAGCCGGCTGAGGACACCCCTCACTGCAGCAGCTTCACTCTGCCCCTCTGGGTTTTGTGACTCGTTTTCCCCCAACTGGATTTTTATTGTTGGTTTACCAGAGCACTGCTCAACTCTGATTTATGGCGGTGCAGGGGATTGAACCTGGGGCCTCAGAGCCTCAGGCATGAGAGTCTGTTTGTATAACCATTATATTGTCTCTCCTGCCCCAATCCCCCCCCCTTTGTTTTTTTTGGTTTCAGTTGTTTTTGAGTTTTTGGTCACTGTGCCTACAGGTGGCTGAACCCAGCACTGAGTTGCCCAGTGGGTGAACCAGGTGTATACTATTCTGGTTTTTTTTTTCTTTTTAAAGTTATTTAATTTTACTTTAAAATGTCTTTATTGGGGGATTAATGGGTGGGTATCTTTGGGATTTATTTATTTATTTTTCCAGAGCGCTGCTCAGCTCTAGTTTATGGTGGTTTGGGGGACTCTGGAGCCTCAGGTTTAAGAGTCTCTCTGCATCACCATTATGCTATCCCCCCCTTTGTAAAGAAAATATCTTCTGCTTTTCCCCTATTTATACATGTTATTATTATTTTTTTATTTTTAAAAATATTCATTTATTTATTCCCTTTTGTTGTCCTTGTTTTATTATTGTGGTCATTACTGATGTTGTTGTTGTTGGATAGGACAGAGAGAAATGGAGAGAGGAGGGGAAAACAGCAAGGGGGAGAGAAAGACAGACACCTGCAGACCTGCTTCACCGTCTGTGAAGCGACTCTCCTGCAGGTGGGGATCCGGGGGCTCGAACCAGGATCATGTTATTATTTTTAAAGAATATGTTGGGGGGGGGTCAGGCAGTAGCGCAGCAGGTTAAGCGCACGTGGTGCAAAGTGCAAGGACAGGCATAAGGATCCGGGTTCGAGCCCCCAGCTCCCCACCTGCAGGGGAGTCACTTCACAGGCAGTGAAGCAGGTCTGCAGGTGTCTATCTTTCTCTCCCCCTCTCTGTCTTCCCCTCCTCTCTCCATTTCTCTCTGTCCAACAACAAATGACATCAACGACAATAATAACCACAATAAGGCTACAACAACAAGGGCAACAAAAGGGGGGGAAACGGCCTCCAGGAGCAGAGGATTCATGGTGCAGACACTGAGCTCCAGCAATAACCCTGGAGGCAAAAGAAAAAAAAGAATATGTTGGGGCAGGGGATAGATAGCATAGTGGTTATGCAAAGAGGCTCCAGAGACCAAGAGGTGAGCAGTGCTCTGGTAAAACAAACAAACAAACAAACAAACAAACAAAACCCATGTAAAATAGAGCACTGAGATGGTCATTGTACATCATGAGAGAAAATCTGAACTCTGTTGCTCTTCTTTTCACTTCTTTTATATCTTTGCAATTCTTTTCCCCCTTCTTTCATTGCCACTAAAGTTATCACTGGGGTTTGGTGGCTGCATGGCAAGTCTACTGCTCCTGGTGGCCATCCCCCCATTGTTTTTTCTTTCCTTCTTATATTTGACAGAACAGAGTAATTGAGAGTGGAAGTGGAGATAGAAAAGGAGAGAGAGAGGGAGTCGGGCGGTAGCGCAGCGGGTTAAGCGCAGGTGGCGCAAAGCGCAAGGACCAGAGTAAGGATCCCGGTTCGAGCCCCCGGCTCCCCACCTGCAGGGGAGTCGCTTCACAGGCGGTGAAGCAGGTCTGCAGATGTCTGTCTTTCTCTCCCCCTCTCTGTCTTCCCCTCCTCTCTCCATTTCTCTCTGTCCTATCCAACAACAATGACATCAATAATAACTACAACAATAAAAAAACAACAAGGGCAACAAAAAGAATAAATTAAAAAAATAATAAAAAAATTTTTTAAAAAAAGGAGAGAAAGAGAGACACCTACAGCACTGCTTCATCACCTGTCAAGCTTCTCCCCGCAGGTGGGGACAGGAGGCTTGAACATGGATCTTTGTGTGTGGTGATGTGTGCTATCGACTGTCTACTCCCCTTTTGTTTAATTTTCAAAGCAGTTTTAAAATTATTTTTATTTGTGGTTTAATAATGGTGTACAAGCTTATAAGATTAGAAGAGTATAGTTTCACACCATACCCATCACAAAACTTCTGTGGCCAATGCCCCCATAAGTATCACGTTTTCACAGAGACTGAGAGGCCGTTTGGTTACTTTTTTTATTTGTTGCAAAGTTGTATGCCTTATCTAGATTCCAATATGAGCAAAATCATCCGGTAACTGTCTTCCACCTCTCTACTCCTTTTGTTTAGCATAATCATCGTCAGGTCTATCCATTTTGTTCAATCCAAAGGATACAATCTCATCTTTTTAAATTGCAGAGTAGTATTCCATTGAATATATGCCCCACATGTTGGCTATTGCAAATTGTTTAGCTAAGAACATAGGGGTTCATAGATCCTTTCAAATTCATGTTTAAAGTCCTTTGGATACATGCTTAGGAATGGCGCTGCTGGCTCACCAGGCATTTCCATTTCTACTTAAGGACTCCACTGCTTTTCCACAGGGACTGTACCAGCTTGTATCCCCACCAGCAGTGTAACAGAGTTCCTTTTTGTCCAGACCTCTCCAACAGCTATCATTTCCTGTTTTGTTGAAATAGACCATACCTCACAGGTGGGAGGAGGTGTTATCTCAATGTGGGGAAGTTTTTTTTTCTTTTTCTTTCTTTTTTCCTTCCTTTCTTTCTTTTTTCCTTTCCTTCCTTCCTTCCTTCCTTCCTTCCCTCTTTCTTTCTTTCTTTCTTTCTTTCTTTCTTTCTTTCTTTCTTTCTTTCTTTCTTTCTTTCTTTCTTTCTTTATGTGATGCCAAAGATCAAACACAGACCTCATACCTTTTAGCACTGAGTCACTTCCTCGGCTTAGTACTTTTCCGTTTAACTGTACTTAGGGGTAGGAAACAGAGAGGAAGAAAAAGAATGGAGAACACAGAGCACTGCCCCATCATACATGAGTTCTGACTCATCTTGTCCTTGTTGCTCTTTTGTGGCGCTGAGAATCTTACCCAGGGCCTCCCTCACACATGCAAATCGCTATTTTGCTTTGTTGGCGCTTTGCTGATGAGCCACATCCCTAGTCCCTAAAAAGGTTTTGAGCTATACAGTGAAGCAGGAAACACCATCTTTATTTTTTTTGAAGGTCTTGAGCTATACATTGAAGCAGGAAACACCATCTTTATTTTTTGAAGGTCTTGAACTATACATTGAAGCAGGAAACACTGTCTTTATTTATTTTTTTTGGAGGGGGTCCTGTAAGAACCTTAACCTGCCTAGAAAATGGACTGTCTCAGCTGATCTGGTTGGTTTTCCTGCCCTGTAGGTTGGTCCCCCTGGGCTGGGTCCACTCTGCTAATCAAATATGGCAGAGGATCATGCATACAAACTAGCCTGTGCTGGGGAGGGCCCCTCCATGGAGTGAAGGTGGATTGAGGAAGCCAGGGCTGGGCCATCAGATTGATCCTCGGGCATGTCTGGGCGATCAAGGCTCGGAGTCTGACAAGGCAGGCAGTGAGCTGAGACCAGTTTAGCATGGGACAAGTGAGTGGGAAGACATGCCAGCTGGGATGCCAATCCCATGTTAATTCTGTTCCAGATAGGCATAGCTCATCCCTCAATCTGGACTCGTCACCCATGAATGTGGCTTCAGAGTCCCCTTGCTCTGTGAAGGCAGGAACTGTGGGTATCTTATCTGCAGTGGCCCCAACATAATAGTTGTAGATGAGTAAGTGATTGAGTGTATGAATGAGTGAGCAGACAAATGAGTGAGTGAGTGAATGTGAGAGTAAGGAGCGGGGTGGTGGCGCACCTGGTTGAACACACAGTTGCAATGTCAAGGACCCTGGTTTGAGCCCCCAGTCCCTGCCTGCATGGGGAAAGCTTTGAAAGTGGTGAAGCAGTGTTGCAGGTGTCTCTCTGTTTCTCTCCCTCTCTACCACTCCCTTACCCCTCGATTTCTGGTTGTTTCTATCCGATAAATACATGAAGATAATTAAAAAATAAATGAGTGAGTGAATGAGTCTGGATGTAAGAGTAGGTAAATAAATGAATGAATGAGTGTATGTGTTAATGAATGAGTATATAAATAAAGGCCTGAACTGAATGAATGAATGAGTGGATAAGCAAGTGAGTGAGTGAATGAATGAGTAGATGAATGAGTGAATGAGTGGATGACTATGGCTCTGGGGAAAGGAGGAAGAGACGACAGAGGTGACACATGAGACTGTGCAGAGCTGTGAAACGAGCTGGAAAGAGCCAGCTGTGGGAAGAACTTCTGTTCTTTACAGGCTGTGTATTGTGGGCTGGTCACCCACGCTCGTTGAAATGAACAGTTGTCACCTTGAGTGAACTGTCCTTGGAGGACAAAGTCTGTACCAGGAAGAATTGTACCCCTTAATTCTCAGGCCAAACATGGTGCACCAGGGGGCGCTCTTGTCCCCATTTCTACTTGGTTCCAAGTGTGGTTCCCAGGCAGATGTTGGAAGGAGGCCTGTGGTCAAGTACACACACACACACACACACACACGCACACGCACACGCACACACACACATGCACACACGCATGCACGCATAAGACCAGTTGCAGGAATGTGGAAAGAAGTAACCTTTGATTCCAGAAAATCCTCACTGGGGTCTGCTGGGTCCTGGCCGGCTCTGGTCTGGTGACAGACAGGTTATTGGGTCAAGTCCTCCTGATGTACTGGGTCCTAAGGGGCTGCTGAGAGGTCCCGGGGCTGCCAGGAAGCAGAGTCTGCCTGCCCCCTTGGGGGTGAGGACACATGCCTTGTGCCCAGGGCAGGTCCAAGGGGCCCTCTTACCCTGTGTGTGGAGACAGGGCGAAGTCCTTGGGGACTTTTCAAAACCTCAGAGGGTGGTGCCCGGGATTCTTAGTCAGGAGCCAACTCTGAGAAGCTGTGTAGCTGGGATCTGATCCAGGAGGCGGTGTCCTGAGAGCTGGGACTCTCCCAGCTTTGGTGGTGGCCTAGTAGTCAGCTGGGTGGGTCTCTGCTTGACCTTTTAAGCCTGAGAGGGATAGCAACTCACCAAAACAATCTCTTATCCCAATTTATATTCCACTACCCCTCCAGATGAGCGAGCCTTTGTAAGTGCTGAAAGTGTTTACTGGAAACAAATGTTGCTATAAAAAGGGACTTGTGCTCAACTAGGGGACTACATTCAAGACTGGAAAACAGTAGAGAGCCTTTTCCAAATAGGACCCAGAGAGGCCCGAGAAAAGCTAGGGGCTAACTTTCATGGATAAAAAAAAAAAAACTACCCGCACATTCTGGAATAATTTGAAGCAGGCCAAGTGTGGAGCCTAGAGCCTGCATATTTCTTTTCTCTTTCTTCCTTTCCTTTATTTCTCTCTTGCTTTCTTTCAAATCCATGACTTGACACATGTGAGTTGTGTGTTCTACAGGTGAGATACATCCCTGGCTTAGGACTGTGCATTTAAAACCATATGTTTGTGTGTGTGGTGGGGGTAGTTGTTGAGCTCTGGCTTATGACTTTGCCAAGGGTGGAACCTGAGCCCTTGGGGATGTAGGCCCCGTGCTCTTACTTGCTCAGCTATCTCCCCAGCTGGATCTTGTACTTTTATTTAAAAAAAATTGTCACCAGAGTTATTGATGGGGATCAGTGCCTTTACAGTGAATCCACTGTGGTGTGCTCTGTCTGTCTGTCTCTTTCTTTTATAAAGACAAAGAGAAGTTGAGAGGGAAGGGGGAGATAGAGAGAAGGAAAGAGAGACGCCTTCAGTGTTTCACCCTGATGAAGTCCATTCTCTCTCCCCCTGCAGGTAGAAAGTGGAAAGTGGGGTCTTGAACCAAGATCCTTTGAGCACTTACTTGATAATGTGCACTCAGCTGGGTGCCAGGAGCACCCAGTGGTGCACCCCCATGGGTGTGCGATCACCCCTTGTGCTTCTTTTCCAGGTTCATGCCCCCTGATGACCCCCTGGGCCGCTGGGGACCCACCTTGAGCAACTTCCTAAGCCGAAAGCCAAAGCCCCCGGAGCCATCCTGGCAGCACTGTCCCTACGGTGGGTGGTACCTGTGTCTTAAGGATCCTGGGGTCCTGTTCAGGGTCTTCTGTCCCCTCAGTGCAGCAGCCTGGGTTCTAGTCTCACTTCTGCCCCCTCACTGGGCTGTGTAACTCTGGAAAGGTAACAACTTCTCTGGTCAGTGGTTTCCTGACACAGTTACAGTTAGCTGAACTGGCGTGTCCTGGGTGGGGACATTTGTGAGGGCTGGCTGTGGGGATCACACACTGGCCAGAGGCTGGGGAAGGGGAGCAGGGAGGCTGTGTGCACACACCCAAAGCTCTCCATCACCTGAAGGCTGTGTCTACTTCCTGTCACCTACTCCTCTGCCCCTTGACCTTCTGGATTTGCCTCCGCTCTGGTAAGAGCAAAGGACTCTGTCCTCGAGCCCTCAGCACCTGCAGACTGAGAGAAAGAGAGAGAGAGAATCAGCAGGAGTAGATAGCATAATGGTTATACAAAGAGACTCATGCCTGAGGCTCTGAAGTCCCAGGTTCAATCCCCTGCACCACCATAAGCCAGAGATGATCAGTGTTCTGGTAAAATAATAATAATAATAACAACAACAACAACAATAATAATTACATATGTGAGGCGGTTGATGGATCCCCAGACCTCATGCTTGCAAGTCTGGGGCTTCACCCCATGTGATACCTCCTGGTGCCCTCAGGTTGTGTTAATATTACTATCTTTTTATTTTATTTTATTTATTTATTCCCTTTTGTTGCCCTTGTTGTTTTATTGTTGTAGTTATTATTGTTGTTGTCGTCGTTGTTGGATAGGACAGAGAGAAATGGAGAGAGGAGGGGAAGACAGAGAGGAGGAGAGAAAGACACCTGCAGACCTGCTTCACCGCCTGTGAAGCGACTCCCCTGCAGGTGGGGAGCTGGGGTTCGAACCGGGATCCTTATGCCGGTCCTTGTGCTTTGCGCCACCTGCGATTAACCCGCTGCGCTACAGCCCAACTCCCAACATTACTATCTTTTTTAAACCCGTGTACTGATCAGCTCTCTTGCGGTGTGGGAGGTTGAACCTGGGATTTTGGAGCCTCAGGCATGAGATTCTCTTTGCATAACCTTTATACTATCTACCCCACACCCGTTAATATTATTATTAGTATTATTCATGTGTGTGGGTGGGTATGTGTAGGGGTATTTAGAAGTCCAGTCAAGCCCTAAGTGGCCTTCAGGGCCATTTACACCCAGGTTGGTCCACCTTGCCTTCTTCCACTCAGAAGTGGCCTGTTTCATAACTGACTTGAGCACTTCTAAAATAGTCCTCAAACTGCCTGCGAGAGAGCTCAGCTGGGAAGGTGCCCACTCCAGGATGCGCTCCACCCAGGTTCCAGCTCTCAGATCTCAAGGCACTGGGGGAAGATTTGGCTTAATGGTGTCTCTTTGGGGGCTGGGGGGTGGGGGAAAAAGAGAGGGGGGAAAGAAAGAAATCATTAAGGAGAGGGCAATTTAGCGCCCAGATGTCCAAGGGAGGTACACCCCAAAGGCCACTCACCAGATCCTGAGATGTGGTTTCAGTCCCTGGCTAGACGGTGCTCCTACACTGAGAAATATGGGGTGCACTATCAGTACCCCACACTGTGGGGGAGGGTGCTGCACCTAGTGCGCCCTGCCGGTGCCCCAAGGCTCTTTTTACAACCTTAGTAGGTCCCCAAAGAGAAAGGTGTGTGTGTGAGGGGAGCATAGCTCACGCCCCGAGTCTCACCCCGCGCCCCCTTCCCGCTGCCCCTTCCAGGCAAGAAATGCACCTACGGCGTCAAGTGCAAGTTCTTCCACCCCGAGAGGCCGCACCAGGCGCAGCTGGCGGTGGCAGACGAGCTGCGCGCACAGACTCGGGCCTGGCGGGGTGCGGCCGCCGAGGACGAGTGGCCCCGGCGGCAGGGGGCTTCCCGGGGCGCCCCCGCAGCTGCCCCGCCCATCCCCCGCGAGCCCGGAGAGCGCACCCAGCTCCCCGCGCGGGGGGCGGCGGCCCTGGCGGCCCTGGCAGACGGCTTCTCGCGGCTCAGCTTCAGCGACACCTCGGGGCTCCTGGGGGCGCGATCCGCGGGGCCCTGCTGCAGCCTCGCGCGCCAGCCGCGCCGCCCTGACCTGGGGGCGGCGTCTCCTGCAGCCCCGCCCGGCCTGCCGAGCCCCTCGAGCGCGCTGGGCGGGTCTCGGGATGCTCCCGGTCTCGGGGACCCTCAGAGTGATGTGCTCCCCCATCGCCGGCTGCCGGCCGACCCGTGGGCCTCCCCGGAGGGGGCGGGCCGATTCTCGGGCAACCCAATCTGGACAGAGCCAGGCTGGGGCGACTGCCCCTTTGGGGGACCCTCCGATTCGGTGTCCCCCGCCGCACCCCGCGAGGTGGCCGCGCGCGCCCGGGCGCGAACCGCGCTCTGCAGACTCTTCCCGCCACGGCAGGTGGACCGCGTGATGGCGCTGTTCCCCGCGCTCTCAGATGTCACCAGGCTCAGTCTCCTCATCCAGCGACTCCAAGGATCTGGGGCGCCTTCGGGAAAGCCCTAAGGAGCCCGACAAGTCACCCCTCCCGGGGACGTCCCCAATTCTTCCTTGCAATTTAGCGAGGCCGCATGCAGCCTGTTCCAAGGTCGCCCCCAGCCCCTCCTTTCCCTTAGATATCGTCTGGGGAGCTTTCAGGGAGCTTTTCAGGAGGGGCCTTTATCTCTGGCCTGGAAGATTCTGGGTCCAACACAGCTCCAAGGGTGTGTCTGGAACTGTCCTCACCGCTGGAGGTGTGAAGCTGCAGTGGGGATCCACAACTGAGTCACAAGATCAATTTAGTGGGAGCATCCCAGAAAGGAGTGGAAGGGGGAACCTCAGACCATACCCTCAGGCACAGCATAAAACTCCCCGTAGCAAACCTGGGTTTGAATAGCCTTGGTGGCCACATGGACAGTGTGGCTTACGAGCAAACATTTGAAAGATCCTGGCAAGCGGCCTTGAATGACATTGCATCAAACCAGTACGTAGCCTTTTAGCTGATGAGGGTTTGGGAGCTGGGGGTCTTCACAGGATCTTTAGACAACCCCATGAGGGGAGCCCAGAGTTCAGACTTCCAAGGTGTGGGCTCCACCTGGGACTTTGAAACTGTGTAACTGTGCTGCTCTGTCTGTAGGGCACACTGTACTGAGGGTCTCTTATGTGTTTCATCTTTACACGTACACACACACACAGTCACAGCACACATACAGATAACCTAGCACACATACCCTCACAAGTATTAAGACACACAGACATAGGTCACATGCAAATGTCACCACACTTTCACACAGGTAGTGACATAAACAGGTACTCCACACATAACATCACGTCACACACAAATATCACAATTCACATACTACACAAATAGAACAGACACCACACACAAATATCACAATACACAGCTTTTTTTTTTTTAAAAAAGAAATGGGCCATGTGTATATATGATTTCATCACTAGGGGTCACTTTTTAAGAGAGACAGAAAGGACACTGTATAGCACCTCTCATGTGACGGTGTGGGGCGCAAACCTAGGTCTCAAATGTGGATCTTGAACATGGCAATGCACACACCCTATTTCTCTGGCTATACACACATCTCTTGACTTAGAGCTAAGTGTCTCTGTTCTTTTTGGGGAGAGGAGAGGGTTGTCACTGGGGCTTCATTACTCCAGGCTGACTTTTTCAGATAGAATGATGAGATAGACTGAGAGAGACACCACAGCATCAAAGTTTCCTTCTGTGTAGTGGGGGTCAGGCTCAAGCCGGGATTGTGTCCACAACCAAGCAGGTGCGCTGTTCAGGTGAGCGGGTCTTGCTGCCTCCCCCCCCCCCCCCCGTCAACTATTATGGAAGTTTCCAGGCCCTTTTCAGTTCTGGTCTTCCAGGCCAATATTCACACCTAAAGACTTAGGACTTTTGCTCAGCAGTCTCTCAGTGGGTCAGCAGAAAACTGGGATGAACTTGGCTGTGGAGGTCTGCTGTCACCTCCCACCATTGCTGTGTCTCCCAGCCAGGGACTGCTTTGAGTCTGGAAGAAGGGGTCCACCGTTTTCAGTAGACAAGAAATGACACAGAGCTACTGAAATAGGCAGTCTGTGTCCTCAGCAGCTGTCCACTCTCTCTGTGTTCTGAGTCCAGCTCTGCTGGTCTTGGCTGACTTGTTCATCAGGGGACTTTGTGGCTCTGCCACTGGGGAGAGTCACAGCGGAAGCTCTTATCCATGTATTATTCAGCTGAGTGCCTTGTTGGTGAGGCCTAGGGTGCACCCCAGGACAGTTTGCTCCCGCTCTCTTCATCCTAGAAAATGTGACTGCAGACACTGTGTCACTCTGTGACTCCTTTCTTTCCTCGAAACCTGATTTCTCCCTGACTCCAGCCAGGAGCTGTTACTTACCTGTTTCCCAAAAAGTCACTGCACCTACAACTGTATCTTAATATTTGGGGGCCTCGGTCCCAAAGAGGTCCCACTGTTTCTAGATAGGCTGTGTTACCCTATTTGCCTTTTTTCTTTGGACAAGCCAGGCCTCACAGTAGAGCTGCTTTGTCCCTTGGCTCTGCCTCCCGATGATGTGGCACTGTTGTATCAATTTGTAGTCAGAAGTGTTACAACTACTTCCCCTGGAGGGTAAGTTTGAGCTTCAGGAAGCTGTAAAACTACCTTACGGGGTTCACTCAGATGAAAACAAGCAGGAATACAAGCCAAGGGAGCACATTTCAAGTGTAATCCCTTTTGGAATTCTTTTTTTCCCCAAAGTCTTGGTATATCTTTGTGACACAAAACATGGATAAGATAGGTGGATAAAATGTACCTGGGGGTGGGGGGGGTAGGAGGGGTGGCGGTAGCACAGCAGGTTAAGCACACGTGGCGCAAAGTGCAAGGATCACTGTTCGAGCCCCCAGCTCCCCACCTGTAAGGGAGTCACTTCACAGGCGGTGAAGCAGGTCTGCAGGTGTCTATCTTTCTCTCCCCCTCTCTGTCTTTCCCTCCTCTCTCCATTTCTCTCTGTCCTATTTAACAACGACAACAACAGTAATAACTACCACAATCAAACAAGGGCAACAAAAAGGGAAAATAAATAATAATAAAAAAATTTTTTTAAATACCTGGGTGCCTGGCTGTTAACTGTGCTACTCAAATAAGCCCCCTTTTACTCTCAGCGGGACTCTTCATTGTCAAACTGAATATTACTTGCTCTGATGTCCAACCACCACCCCACCCACTTTGGGTTTTAACATGTGTGAGGACTCAGACTCTAGCTGTTTTTTTGTTTCATTCTATTTTTTTGGGGGGGTTGGGGGGGAGGCTAAGGCCAGGGCATGCCTTTGCTGGATGTTCAGTGTTCAGTAGGCTGTCTGCAAGGACACTGGCTTCTTTGCTAGAGTTTCAACATCTTTGTTACAGAACCAGGAAGAATGATCATCAAACAAGAAGCAACAATTGCTCAGGTCTGAGGAGCCTGGTGCCGGATGGCTTTTTTTTTTTTTTTTTTTTTTTTTTTTTTGGTCTTAGGGATCTCTAGGAGACTCTTTGAGGCAGAACTGTGGAGTGTCAGGAGTTGAGGGGTAGAAGCAAGAGAAGACACTCAGGTGGGCATTTCCCAGAGAAAATTCATCTCAGGGAGGACGCTTCACAAATGGTGAAGCAGGTCTGCAGGTGTCTCTCTTTCTCCCTCTCTATTGCCCCTCTTCTCTCAATTTCTCTCTGTCCTATCCAAAAAAGAAATAAATAAAGAAAAAGTGGCCACAAGGGGCAGTGGATTTGAGCCCCACTGATAATTCTGGAGGCAAAAAAAAAAAAAAGAAGAAGAAGAAGAGAGAACATTGATTTCAAGGGGGCCAGGTGGTGGTGCACCTGGTTGAGCGCACATGTTACAGTGCAGGGGGAAAGCTTTGCAAGTGGTGAAGCAGTGCAGGTGTCCCTCTGTTTCTCTCCCTCTTTGTCATTCCCTTCCCTCTCAATTTCTGGCTGTCTCTATCCAATAAATAAATAAAGATAATGCAAAAAAAATTTTTTTTAAAAAGAAAATTGATTTCAGCTTTCACGTTTCTACATAGGATTCAGGTGAGGAGAAAGGAACTCTGGTAGCTAGATAGGGACAGCCTCACCCCCCCCCCCTTGGAGGAGAAGTCAGAAGAGTGAGGGGAAGGGAAAAGGCATTAGAAATGGGTGGTGGGAGAGGAGGCTCCGGGAGCTGGAACACTGAACTGGAGTCACAAATCACCTATGTGGGAATGTGTGAAACCAATATGGGCCTCTTTGACTTGTGGGGTGCTGTGCAAAATGGAAATGCTGGGCTATTTGTTGCAGGGTCGACCAAGAAGTTTAAGATGGGGTTGGCAATGGTGCACCTGGTTGAGCACCCGTGTCACCAGCACAAGAGCCTGGGTTTAAGTCTCCAGTCTCCACCGGTAGGGGCGAAGCTTCACGAGTGGCAAAGCAGAATTGCAGATGTCTCTCTCCCTTCCTGTCCCCCTTTTCCCTTTCAATTTCTCTCTGGGATATCAAATTAAAAATAATGAATGAATTTCTATTTTTAAAAAACAAGTTAGGATGGTGTCAACAGAGCATTTGACCAGGTATGGGGTTCTTTGAAGTGAGGACTTAAGTTCATGAAGCCCCATGAAGTCACCTACCCCACACAAAATCTCCCAAAAGACAAGGAAGACAATATTCCCCACACCAAGAGTGTGTTCATAACAAACAAGGAGAGGGGGCTGGGCGGTGGCAGTGGGTTAAGCGCACATGGCAGGAAGCGCAAGGACCGGCCAGTTCAAGCTCCTGCAGGTGGGTCTCTTCACAGGCGGTGAAGCAGGTCTGCAGGTGTCTATCTTTCTCTTCCCCTCTCTGTCTTCCCCTCCCCTCTCCATTTCTCTCTGTCCTATCCAACAACAATAACAACAAAAACAGTAAACAACAATGACAACAAAAGGGAAAAAATTGTCTCAGGAGCAGTGTATTCCTAGGGCAGGCACTGAGCCTCAGTGATAAACCTGGAGGGGAAAAAAAAAAGACAGAGAGTCAGAGCCCAAGATAAAATGCACACGCTTTATGGCATCAGGGCAGGTGTGGTTCCAAGGACTCATAGCCGGAACCTCTCTCAGGAGCTGTCACGTTCATCTGAGGTTCTGATTGAGCCTCCCCTGCTTGCCCTGTCTACCACTGATGCAAGGGTTGAACATAAGTCAGGGAGCTCTGGTAAACCTCATACTGGGTGGGTCACCTCCACACGGGGGTAGAACTCTGTACTGGGAGCTCTGATGTACCTGCCTGCACAGATGGCAGCAAGTCGGGTGTGGAGCCCTCAGAGTGGTTGGCTGGAATTGGAGGCTCTGTTCTCTACTGTATGTGGGACTCTTGACTATTCTACTAAAGATCTTCCTTACACAAGAGCCGTGGGAAGGAGTCAACTTCACTGGTAGGTAAAATACAGGAGTTGCATGTCAGAAGTCTCTGGTTCAAGCCCCAGCAATGCATATATACCAGAGCTGAGTAGGGTTCTGTTTTTTCTCATAAAAATAAATGGATCTGGGGTCGGGCGGTAGCGCAGTGGGTTAAGCGTCCATGGCGCAAAGCGCAAGGACCGACTTAAGGATCCCGGTTAGAGCCCCGGCTCCCCACCTGCAGGGGAGTCGCTTCACAGGTGGTGAATCAGGTCTGCAGGTGTCTATCTTTCTCTCCTCCTCTGTCTTCCCCTCCTCTCTTTATTTCTCTTTGTCCTATCCAACAACGAAGGACATCAACAACAACAATAACCACAAGGCTCCAACAAGGGCAACAAAAGGGGAAAAAAAATGGCCTCCAGGAGCAGTGGATTCATAGTACAGGCACTGAGCCCCAGCAGTAACCCTGGAGGCTAAATAAATAAATAAATAAATGGATCTTTAAAGAAAGAAAGGGAAGAAGGAAAAAAAAAAAAACAGCGGGGGAAGGCACCATTTTGTTGATAGATAAGGGCACATCTTTGGCCAAACCCAGAGGCAGCCTTGGGAAAATCCTGGAAAAGTTCTGATTGGCCTGGCTGGATCACATGCCCATCTGCTGGACCAATCACTGTGAAGTATTCTAGTTGGTCTAGGCAGGTCTTGCTCAGTCTAACCAGGTCTGGCACTCCTGATGAGACTGAGCAGGTGTCAGCTCTGTCTGAACCCACTTTGGTTGGCAGTGGGTGGGTTACAATGTGAGAGTTCAGTCAGAGAAAGTGGGGGAGCGGTGTTGAGGTAGACAGAACAAATCCCCACTGCATTGTATAACTCTGGGGACTGGTACCATCTTTCTCCATCCCCAGGCCAACGCAACTCTTGTTCTAACTGGGAAAGTGTTTATTCTCTTGAGTTTATTCTCTTTTCTCCGTTAGTGGGGGAAAAGCCGCATAAACCCAGCTTTCTGTGGCAGGAGGTCGGAAGGGCCTGCTGTCTCAGAGCCTGAGATATGTAGCCTTGTGTTAATCATGCTAGCTCTGGAATTGCACCTAGATTCAGGTGGGAGGCTCCCACAAGTCCTGAAGGGGAAGTAGTGGCTCTTCTCAGTCAACAGGTGATCTTGTTCCCTGACTCACATCTGCACCGAAGCCTTCTGGATCAGAGAACTCTGGAGTCTCAGCAGCACGGGTCCTTAAACTGATACTCAGCTGAAAACCACCATCCAGGGCCGAACCTAATTCACAATAGTTTTGTTCCGAGTTCTGTGGCCAAGCAAGGTCACCGCTCTCTGGCCTTGAGGAAAAATAGCATCTCTATAAAGGAGCTGGGCAAAGAAACAGAATGGCGAGCAGACACAGTGCCCAGAAACCAGCTGAATTTCTGGACTAACTGACTGACAGGCAGCAAATACTGTGAGCTGCCAGAAAGATATTACGGAAGGACGTTAACAGCATGAAAAATATTGAGCATATACTGGGCATTAGAAATAGGCTGAGGGGATAGCCTAGGCTGTTAGAGCACACATTTGTATACCCAAGGCTCCAGAGTTCCCAGATTCAATCCCCACAACAACTATAAAACAGTGGAACAGGGATTGGGTCTCTTTTTCCTCTTATAAAAATAAATCTTTAAAAAAGAAAAGAAGTAAACTTAGGAGGTGGCACAGTAAATAGAGTGCTGAATTTTCAAGCGTGAGTCCTGAGTTGAATCTGTCACCTCAGTGCCAGAGTGATGTTCTTATCATTAATAAACTTTATTCAATATATATTTTAAAAAGATCTTAAAAACACACCATTATCTTGCTTTTTATTAAAAAATAAAGTATATATTATTAGAAAATAACCAAAGAGCCAGATAATATAACTGGATGGTAGGATTATAATTACAGGTGACTCTCTCTATGGTCTCTACTTTTCTAAATCTTATCTAGTGAATAATGTTGATTTTAAAAAAAAAGAAGGAGGAGTCGGGTGGTAGCACAATGAGTTAAGCGCACGTGGCGCAAAGCGCAAGGACCAACATAAGGATCCTGGTTGGAGCTCCCAGCTCCCCACCTGCAGGGGAGTCGCTTCACAGGCGGTGAAGCAGGTCTACAGGTGTCTATCTTTCCCTCCCCCTCTCTGTCTTCCCCTCCTCTCTCCATTTCTCTCTGTCCTATCTAACAACGATGACATTAATAACAACAATAATAACTACAACAATAAAACAAGGGCAACAAAAGGGAATAAATATTTTTAAAAAGATGAAAAGAAAGAAAACTCTTGAAAAAACAATGCTGCCTTAAAAATATTCATATTCACTACACAAAATTCAGAAGACTCAGACATCTTGAGTGGCACCTGCTATACTTGTAGGCATATTTCACTGAAAGAGAACCCTCACAGGTCAGGGTTGGGGAGCACGAGGCTGCTGGGTGGTCTAGGGGAGCAGTCAGCTGGTTCCATCACCAGGAAACCAGGTACAAGCCTGGGCTGCTGAGGGGGTGGTCGCTGAAGGATTCTGGAAGTCCCCTCCCACCAAAGTGCCACATCACCTGGCTGCAGTGACTGTTCTACAGAGCCCAATTTCCTAGTAGCACCCAGATCACAAATTATCTGGGGATTATGATATTGCAAGGGAAAGAAGCATCCAGAATGGGAGAGACTCCAGCCTGGGGCCTCCCCCCCCCCGCCTTTTTTTTTTTTTTTTTTTTGCCTTCAGTGTTATTGCTGGGGCTTGGTCTGCTCCTGGAAGCCATTCTCCAACACACACTCCCACCTGCCCCATACCCCCACACCCCACTACACACACACACACATTTTATTGGCTAGGACAGAGAGAAATTCAAAGAGGAGAGGGAGATAGAGAGGGAGAGAGAAAGGGACACCTGTAGATCTGCTTCACCACTTGTGAAGCTTTCCTCCTACAGGTGCCTGATGCTGGAACCCAGATCCTTGCATTGGTCCTTACACTCAGTACTATGTTTACTTAACCGGTTGTGCCAGCACCTGCCCCCCATAGCCTTCTTTCTGGAGAGAAGAGAAAGATGGACATTTCTCCATTCTTTGATTTTGACTCCAAGGTTATTGCTGGGGCTCGGTGCCTGCACCATGAATCCACTGCTCTTGGAGGGTGTTTTTTTTCCCTTTTGTCGCCCTAGTTATTTTATCATTGTTGTGGTTATTATTACTGTTGTTGTTATTGATGTCGTCCTTGTTGGTTAGGACAGAGAGAGATGGAGAGAGGAGGGGAACTCATAGAGGGGGAGAGAAAGATAGACACTTGCAGACCTGCTTCACCACTAGTGAAGTGACTCCCCTGCAGGTGGGGAGCCAGGGGATCCTTATGCCGGTCCTTGCACTTTGGGTCATGTGTGCTTAACACGCTGTGATACTGCCTGACTACCTACATTTTTTTTTGAGAGAGAGATGTCAGGTACACAGAGAGGAGAGACACCACAGCACCACTCCACTGTTCATGGAAAGCCTTGTGACCTCATCTTGTTGATGGTGCTCCTATGTGGTGCTGTCACTTGAACCCAGGGCCTTATGCATGATAAGGTGCAGGGTATCCGGGGAACTATCTCCCAATCCACCTGTTTTCTTTGAGTTGCATCAACTCCAGGGATTTTTTTTTTTCTTTTTGGGCCAAGTTGCTTTCAAAATAACTTTTCATGATTTGTATGGCTCAGTGTGCTTGATTTATGACTGTTGGCAAAGTGCTCTAGGAGTGGAAAGTTCTCTGCTTGTTTACCCAGAGCAACGGGGCCAATAAGACTTTTTTATTTCTTTCACCCTGGACCTGACCTCGGGGCCACTGCCCATTGGCTCACACCCTTATTTGACTCAGTTTCATTATTTATCCAGACTGACAGTTATTGCTTGGATGTCCTGGACCATGTCACTCAGAGTCTCTGGCTCATCGGTACTCGCAAGAGAGAGTCCCCAGATGGCTTTATCTCCCAAGGAGCTGAGGGGGTATGGATGAAGTATCAATATTATCAATCGTGGTGGGATAGCGTCTTCGTGGTGTCTGTGACACAACTAGAACTTGCGGTACTAATGTTGTTACTTTGTTACCCAGCATATTCTACGCACTTAACATAGTCTGGGTCTGTAGAAGGAGGCTGTGAAAGAGTATTAGACAGGACAAGGCCTGTGATGAGTTCTCTGCCTCAGCCCCACTCCTGTCCCCAAGCCCTGAAGCAGGCTGGTTCAAGAAGGAAGAGTCTCCCCAGGCTTCTGCATTCATTCCAGAGCAACCAAATTGTAGCTGCTACTATGATTCCATCCTGACCTTCCTTGGGCAGATGACCTCGACAACAAATCCTGGAATCTCACCTCTTCAGAGCCCTACCCCACTAGGGAAAGATAGAAACAGGCTGGGGGCATGGATGAACCTGCCAACATCCATATGCTATGGAGAAGCAATTACAGAAGCCAGAAGTCCCACCTTCTGCACCCCAAAAAGAATTTTGGTTTGTCCTCTCAGAGGGGGAAAATGTGATAGGGGAAGATGACCAGAGGACTCTGAACCCCAATTCCCAACAGGACCTGAAACATTTGTTACCAGGAATCTTTGTTTCTATACCATCACTGAAAGGGAAGAGAATCTGGGGAACACCAGAGGAAGTTAGGCACTGTTTTGCTTGTTGGAGAGGGAGTAGGAAAAGGGAAGGACACTTAGATATAGAAATAGGTGTAGCTGTGACTTGGAAAGGAAGTGAAAAAAATGGGCAGAAAAGGGGCTGGGCAGTGGTGTAAAGGGTTAAGCACACATAGTATGACACACAAGGACCCGAACAAGGATTCTGGGTTGAGCCGGGGAGGTGGTGCTATGGATAAAGTGTTGGACCTTCAAGCCTGAGGACCCAAGTTCAATGCTGGCCGTCACATGTACCAGAGCAATGTTCTGGTTCTCTCTTTCCTTCCCTGTGTCTTATTAGCAATTAAAAAATTTTTTTTAAAGAAAAGAGTTTTCAAGAACTCTCCATAAGAAGTGGCGCCTCCCTCCTTGAGACTGAAAGCCTTTGGGGAGGGGGTAGATGTAAATTTGGGGGCTACTCTTGGCTTCTGTTTTCTTTTGTTTTATATTTATTTATTCCCTTTTGTTGCCCTTGTTGTTTTATTGTTGTAGTTATTATTGTTGTTATTGATGTCGTTGTTGGATAGGACAGAGAGAAGTTGAGAAAGGAGGGGAAGACAGAGAGGGGGAGAGAAAGACAGACACCTGCAGACCTGCTTCACCGCTTGTGAAGTGACTCCCCTGCAGATAGGGAGCTGGGGGCTCGAACCGGGATCCTTATGCCTGTCCTTGTGCTTTGTGTCACGTGCGCTTAACTGGCCTGACTCCCGGCTTCTGCTTTCTTACTCTCACACACTTTTGCTCAAGCCTCTTCCCCGCTAATAGAATGTATGCTGTTATTGCTCTAATGTGGACTCTACCCACTTTGCTCAAAAAAATCAAATTGCCATTTTTTAAGGATTTACTTGTTTATTCATTCATTTATTATTTAGTATAAAGAGAACCAGAGCATCACACTGGGAACGTTGCAAAATCTGGTTTTCCCTGTTTTCTGCTCCAACATCGCAACAACCGCACCATCTCTCACAGAAGGTTATTATTGTTGTTGTTGATGTTGTCGTTGTTTGATAGGACAGAGAGAAATGGAGAGAGGAGGGGAAGAGAGGGGGAGGGAAACATAGATACCTGCAGACCTGCTTCACCGCCTGTGAAGCGACTCCCCTGCAGGTGGGGAGCCAGGGGCTCGAACCGGGATCCTTACAACGTACTTGGGCATTGCGCCACCTGCACTAACCCGCTGCGCTACTTTCCGACTCCCGAAAGGATATTTTCAACTGCAATTAATTTTATTTTGATGTCTTCCCTCCTACCCTCTCCCCCACCTTCTCCCCTGGAAGAAATACCAACAAATCCAGTTGGTACTGAACCAGTATCCCTTCAGATCAGAAGAGCACACCGCTACCTACAATGACCAGTAGGTGTCACTGTTGCAATATGCATTTCCCCTCTTCTGGGCAATTGCTAATTCTCGAAATTTATCTGCTCTTGATTTTCTTTACCATCCTGGGGTTTCCAAAAGTCATCCAAAGTCTGTCAGCCTGAGCCGGTAGTCAGCTAATGTAAACTATAAAATACATCCAAAATTCACCTAGAACTGCAGATTTTATGTTGCATTAAAAATTCATAATACATTATTTAAAAAATACAGAAGGGTTTTCAGGTAATTTATACTGATTGTCCAAACTGAGTTTTAGTATATTGTCATGTTTGCTTCAGTGTTAAAGAGATGAAGACTTCTCAGGCCGGGTGGAGCATACCTTGTTAGAATGCTCAAGGACTGGGGTTCGAGTCCCCGCCCCCCCCAGGGGGATAGTTTTGCAAGTGGTGAAGCAGGGCTGCAGGTGTCTCTCTGTCTCTCTCTCCCTCTCTATCGTCCCCCTTTCCTCTTGATTTCTGGCTGTCTCTACTCAATAAGTAAATAAAGATTAAAAAATAAATAAATGAAGATGTCTCAAACAGAGTTCTCTCTCTTTTCTGTCCCCAGAGAGAATCACTGTCCTGAATCTGGCGTTTATCTTTGCTGAGCATACCCGTGCGTTGCGTGTGCATGTACTCAGAAACACTGCATAGCATTTCTCTGTGTTTTCAAACTTTATGTCAATGTGCTCATTTACATTGCAAACATTATTTCAAAGGTTGTTTTCTTTTCTTTTCTTTCTTTTTTTTTTTTACGAACCTCAGCTATTACTTTCCATTCTAGAGGTTTCATGTTGACTTAAGTAGGTCTGCTTAATGCATCGGAACCGCTGCACTGTATGTAATGGCATCTGTACAATGACAAGTCTGGAACATACCTTGGGGTACACATTACCCCTAGACATCTGGATGACTTACAGGTGCTTGGGACTCAGCACATTCCAGCCTGAGCCATGATTACCCTCCCCCATCTCTACTTCCGGTGGCTGCCCTGCCAGAAGCCTGAGGACATCCTTGACCTTCCTTTCTGCACTTAACTTTAACAAGTATCCAGTATTTTCTGCCTCCCACCTGCTCATTATGGGACATACATTCAGTGGGATATGACTCTGCAATTTAAAAAGATGACATTGTGTCCTTTGGGACAAAAAGGGTAGAACTGGAGATGATTATGCATATTTTATTTTTTTAAATTATCTTTATGTATTGGATAGAGATGGCCAGAAATCGAGAGGGTAGGGGGTACATAGGGAGAGAGACAGAGAGACACCTGCAGCCTGGCTTCACCACTCACAAAGCTTTCTCCCTGCAGGTGGGGACCGGGGACTCAAACCCAGGACCTTGCACAGTGTAGCATGCGGGCTCAACCAGGTGCGCCACCATCCAGCCCTGAGATGATTATGCTGAATGAAGTAAGGAAGGAAGCAAAAGACAACTACTGGATGGTTTCTGTCATATGTGAACTATAGAGAATTCAAATACATGAATTTACAACAGAAAACGCAAAAGAAATGGCCAATTTGTCTCAAAGACTTTGTGAGAATGATGGTGGTTATCCTTGGGGGCTGGGGGCGCAGAACTTTGGTGGTGGGTACAGTGTGGATCTATAATCTGATTAATTAAATTATAAGATTATGCTCCTGCAATCGTTTAATCCTGTAAATAATCATTAAATCCATAATGAAAAATTTAAAAACAGTTAAAAAACTATGGTGAGACTCCTCAATTCCTGTCTTCCTTTTTCTCCCCAGGAATCATTTCTCTTCTGAAGTTGGTATCTAACTTCCCTTCTACCTTTACATAGACTCTGTGCTTTTCTTTCATTAAAAAATAATTTAGGGAGTCGGGTGGTAGCCCCGCAGGTTAAGCACACGTGGCACAAAGCACTAGGACCAGCATAAGGATCCCAGTTCAAGCCCCCAGCTCCCCACCTGCAGGGGAGTCGCTTCATAAGCGGTGAAGCAGGTCTGCAGGTGTCTCTCTTTCTCTCCCCCTCTCTGTCTTCCCCTCCTCTCTCCATTTCTCTCTGTCCTATCTAACAGCGACGATATCAATAACAACAATGATAATAACTACAACAACAATAAAAAAACAACAAGGGCAACAAAAGGGAAAATAAATAAATAGATAAATATTAAAAAATAATAATTTATTTGGGTGCCAGGTGGTGGCGCCTACAAGGGGGGGTCTCTTCATAGCACTGAAGCTGAACTAGCAGGTGTCTTTCTCTCCCCCTCTCTGTCTTCCCCTCCTCTCTCTATTTCTTTCTGTTCTGTCCAGCAATGGCAACAACAACAAGGACAACAAAAAATGAGAAAAAAAGGCCTCCAGGAGCAGTGGATTCCTGGTATAGGCACCGAGCCCCAGCAATAACCCTGGAGAAAAAAAAGTATATATCTATTGGATAGAGACAAAGAAATCTAGAGGGAGAGGGGCGACAGAGAGAAAGGGAGACATATAGCACTGCTTCATGGCTTGTGAAGCTTTCTCCCTGCTGGTGGGGACTGGGAGCTTGAACCCAGGCTCTTGAGCACTTAAACACATACACTCATGTTCTACCGGGTGAGCCACTGCACACCCCGTACTTGTGCTTGTCATCATTTTGTGCCCTGATGTGGCGTATGTACCACGCTGACTGACAGGGATAGTCCAGCCCCGCACCCCTTGGGTGAACCCCGCTTGATTTGGATGGACTTTATCTTCATAGGCTGTTGGATTCGACTGGCTGAGATTTTTATTAAGACCACTTACCTCCATTCCCCCCCACAGTTCCAGGATTTACATGTAAGTCTGAAAACATATAATATTTCACATTTAAAATTGTACATGGGTGGTACCAAATGCAACATCCTCCTTTAAAAAGAATGTCCCCCCCCATCAGCATTATTCCTAGGGCTTGGTGCCAGCACTGTAAATCCAGCCATTAAAAGTAAAAAAAATAAAAAGGTAAAAAAAGGTTCTCTGGCTATTTTTTTCTTCCCGCTACCCCCCCCCCCTTTTAGACAGGACAGAGAGAGACTGAGAGATGACTGGGATATAAAGAGAGGGAGAGAGAGACCGATATCTATCTGCAGACTTGCTTTCCTAATCTTCACTTTCTTTCTTAGTTTCTCTCCCTCTCTTTTCTTTCTTTCTTTTTTTTGCTTTCCCCCCCTTTTGTTACCCTTGTTTAATTTTTGTAGTCATTATTATTGTCGTCATCATTGATAGGACAGAGGGAGAAATGGAGAGAGGAGGGGAAGACAGAGAGGGAGAGAGAAAGACAGACACCTGCAGACCTGCTTCACCATTTGCTAATCTACTCCCCTGCAGGTGGGGAGCCGGGGGCTCGAACTGGGATCTTTATACTGGTCCTTGCGAAGCAAAGTCCGCTTAACCCACTGCACTACCACCTGACCCCCTGAAATTGAGAGGTGAGGGGAAGAGAGAGAGAGAGATAAAAAGAGAGAGAGAGAACTGCAGACTTACTTTACCGCTAGTGAAGCACCCCCTCAGTAGATGGGGAGCCGGGGTTTGAACCTGGATCCTTGCACATGTTAACATGTGCACTTAACCTGGTGTGCCACCACCCACACCTTTCTTCTTCCTGCAACTTGCTCTTAAGACGACACAGTCTGAGCTGAGGCTTTGTTAGCCTACCTAGTCACCTCCTAATTTCTTTTAGTCACTGTACAGATTCTCTGGCATGAACCTGCCCAACCCCTTGACTAACTGCTCTTCCCCCTCCTCCTCTCACTCCTCTTTCCCCTCTTCCTCTTCCTCCTCTTTCTGTTTTTTAAACCAGAACATCGTTCAGCTCTGGCTTATGGTGGGGTTGGGGTTGGGACTGAACTGAACCTGGGAGCTCAAAGCCTCAGGCATGAGACTGTCTTTGCGTAACCATTATGCTAGCCCCTTCTCCCAACCCCCACTAGCCCTTCTGACACACCAGATTTCCTGGCTCCTCCTGAGAAATGGAAGTGTTAGGCCTACCCAGCCTTGTTATCCCTGGATCCTGCTGCCCCACCACCCTCCTGCAGGGACTGAGAACCAGGTCCCCGACATTTCACTGAAGAGGTAGTGAGGGCAGTCGCACTTGCTCCCTGGGTGTGAATCTGTGCTGTGGTTTTGATTTGCACTTTCCTGTTGACAAGTGAGGCTTCTCCCCATTGTGGGAGGTGCTTTCAAGCCTGCTCTGTGAATTGCCTCTTCTCTCTCTCTTGCTTCATATTTTCATTTTTTTTTTTTTTGGATGAGTTGCAGAATTCAAAGATTTCAGGGGAATAGTTTCATACCTGTGTTTATGTGTGTAAAAACCCACCACTAGGGAGTGACGCAAAGCGCAAGGACCAGCGTAAGGATCCAGGTTTGAGTCCCCGGCTCCCCACCTGCAGGGGAGTCGCTTCACAAGTGGTGAAGCAGGCCTGTAGGTATCTGTCTTTCTCTCCTCCTCTCTCCATTTCTCTCTGTCGTATCCAACAACAACTACATCAATAGCAACAACAGTAATAACTACAACAATAAAACAAGGGCAACAAAAGGGAATAAATAAATAAATATTTAAAAAGTAACACCACTAAGCTCCCTGGGTCCCCACATCATTTTAAAAACCACCACAGTTTCCTCCCCTCCTTTCCCGTTTTTTTTTTTTTCTTTTTGTAAAATTTATTTATTTATGGGCTGGGCGGTGGCACTTCCTCCTGAGAACACATGCTACCACCCATGTCTAAGGACCTAGCTTCAAACCCCCCCCCCCCATCTGTAGGGGAAGTTGAGTGGTGAAGCAGTGCTGTAGGGGCTGTTCTTTCTCTCTCTCTCTCCTCTCTCACTTTTTCTTTGTCCTGTGTAATATCAAGTAAGAGGGAGGAAAAGAAAAATGTATGAAATAAGATCTGTTTATTTAGTTATGTGACGGAGAGAGAAGGAGCAAACACCAGAGCATCACTCTGGCACATGTGATGTTGGGGGTCAAACTCAGGACCTCATACTTTTATTTATTTATTCCCTTGTTGTTTTGTTGTTGTGGTTATTATTATTGTTGTTGTTATTGATGTCGGCATTGTTGGATAGGACAGAGAGAAATGGAGAGAGGAGGGGAAGACAGAGAGGAGGAGAGAAAGACAGACACCTGCAGACCTGCTTCACCGCCTATGAAGCGACTCCCCTGCAGGTGGGGAGCCGGGGGCTTGAACTGGGATCCTTATGCCGGTCCTTGCGCTTAGGACCTCATACTTGAGAGTCCTGGACTTTACCCACTACACCACTTCCCGGATTGCAACAATAGTAGTTTTCAGAGTCTAAGAGACAGGTTGTTGTTGTTTGCTTCACATATTTATATTCCACATGTGATTGAAACCACATGAAGATCTCTTAATTCCATTAAGTACAATCACCTGCAGGTCCACCCATTTTGTTCAGAAAGATACAATACCATCTTTTTTTTTTTTTTTTTTGCCTCCAGGGTTATCGCTGGGGCTCGGTGCCAGCACTTGGAATCCACTGTACCCTCTGAGGACAGGGAGATAAAGGGTGGAGGGCTGGGCGGTAGGGCACCAGCACAAAGCACAAGGACTCACGCAACCATCCTGGTTCGAGCTTCAGGCTGGCCTGCCGAAGGCGGGTGGCTTCACAACTGATGAAGCAGGCCTGCAGGTTTCTATCTTTCTCTCTTTCTCTCTCTCCCCTCTCAGTTTCTTTCTGTCCTATCCAATAAAATGGACAACCAGGATCCTTACGCCGGTCCTTGTGCTTTGCGCCTCTTGCGCTTAACCCACTGTGTTACCGCCCGACCCCTAGGAACAGCAAATCTTATACACACAGGTATGAAACTATACCCCAACAGTCTTATTCTATTGTGAACCGATACTAAATCAGTGAAAAAAAAAAGGGGAAAACTCCTAAAGAAACATCATAAATGGGGGAGTAATGCTCTGGTCTCATTTTTTTTTTTTAAATTGAGTTTTAACTGTCAGAAGTAGAGACATCTGATAGCTATTTGGGATTTGACAGATGGCATAAGATATAGCACAGTATATTTAACCAGTGATGTAAGAGAACTATGAGAACCAACCTGTAATCACAAGACACTCAGACCTGGGAAAACTCAGATGGGCAGTAGCCTGGGGAACATCTGTCTGCACAGCTGAACTCAACAGGCCAGAAGGTCATGTCCACCTCAGCTGTGGGTGGCCCTTTGTGGCACTGGTGGGAGAGGCACTATCAGACTTCGGGGCGGCGCTTCCCTCCTGGAGAAGAATATCTTGTGGGAAGGGTCATGAGACTCTGAGCACTAAGGAGAGGCTGGTCTTGGTGTCAATACTTCAGCCCTCATGACCTCGGGCTGTTCTCCTTGCATGAATTCAGTTTTGCCTTGGTTTAAGAAGAAACTGGAGGACTAGGCGGTGGCACACCCAGTGAAGCTCACATATTACAGTGTGCAAGGACCTGGGTTCAAACCCCTGGTCCCCCACCGCAGGGGGGAAAGCTTCACAAGCAGTTGAAACAGTGCTGCAGCTGTGTCTACTTTTCTCTCTCTCCTCTCTTCCTTCCTCTTTCTTTCCTTTTTCCTTCTAACATTTTATTTATTTTATAAGAGGGGCAGGAGGTGGAGACTGAGACCAGAACACTGTTCAGCTGTGGATTGTGAGGGGTCTGGGAATTGAACCTGGGACCTAGGAGCCTCAGGCATGAAAATCTTTTGCAGAACCATTACACTGTCTGTCCAGACTCCCCCCTTCCTCTTTCATCTCTCTCTGCCTTTCACCTTCTGCAAAAAAAAAAAAAAAAGACTACTAGGAATGATGGGGTTGTAGAGGCACTGAGACCCAGTGATGACTCTGGTGGTGAAGAGGAAAAGGGCCTGGAGACAGCATAATGGTTCTGCAAGAACCTTTGATGCCTCAGGTACTGGGGTTCCGGGTTCAATCTCATGTCCTACAGGTCAGAGCTGAGCAGTGCTCTAGCCTTTCTCTCAGTGTGTCTCTCTCATTAAAAACAGATAGTGAAGAAGGAAAAAAAATGTCCCCCTTTGTTGTCCTTGTTTATTATTTTTGTTGTCATTATTGCTGTCATTGTTGTTGGATAGGACAGAGAGAAACCGAGAGAGGAGGGGAATACAGAAAGGTGGGAGAGGAAGACACCTGCAGACCTGCTTCACCGCCTGTGAAGCCATACTCCTGCAGGTGGGAACTGGGGGCTCGAACCCAGATCCTTGCTCCAGTCCTTGCGCTTTGCACTATGTGCGCTTATCCCCCTGCGCTACAGCCCAGTCCTGAAGGAAAATATTTTTAGATGAGAGAGAAAGAGGGAAGAGTGGAGAGGTTGAGAGAGAGAAAGAGAGAGGAGGGAGGGAGAGAGAGCCAGAATCACTTTGGTATGTGCTCTGCCTGTTGTGTCACCTCCTGGCCACTCTTCATGGACACCCTGCATTCAGAGCAGCAGACCAGTAGACCCACTTCAGTGAGTGCTATATCTGGGGGTGGTGATTTTAAACAGTAAATCTGCTGACAAAAAAGTCCAGCAAATGCACATCAGGTAGAGTGTGGGGTTGGAGGGCGGCCCCGAATATTGAGAGCAGCTGTTGCCAATTGTTCCTTGTTCTGTGCGGATATTTCCACCTGTGCCCACCCTGTGATAACTATAAAAAGGTGGGACGAGAAGTGATTGGGGTCTCAGACTCTCCCCTTGCTTGGAAGGGTGTTGGCTTAAGCTTAAGCTTCCCAATAAAGGCTCTTGCTATTGCATGTGATTCTGGTCTTTGCGGCGTGAGATCAGGACTCGAACTTCTGGGCATAACAAGAGCACATGTCTTATTGTGAGCTGGCCCTGGGTTCCAGACCTGACCTCACGAGAATATAGCAGAGGACACGGGGCTGGGGGTAATGGGAGCTCCGTGAATGGTGGAGTGATGCTGTGTTAACACTTAGTCTCTCAAAAAAGTAAAAAATGTGAACAAATAAAGCCAAAGCATGGCAATTAGTAGACTGTAAAAGAAAACAAGCGTTTCTAGTAGAATCAAGATGGTGGGCTGCTTTCACCTTCTCTGACCTCGGTAGAGAATGTGCCAGCAGACTCTCAAACTGTAACTAATTTCTTCCCAGATGTATGGCATTCAAAGGTTGTGCTCTGCTGTTGACTAAACTGGAGAAAGTGTCAACATGCTTTTGATAACTTTGGGTTCAAACATGACCGATGGCGGCCAGCTCCTTCCAGATGTTGAGTGCTGGCCCTGAGTCCTTTCAGCTGGGACCCCGGGTGAAGTTCTGAAGCCCTCTGCCTTGCTTTCTCTCCCATAAAGTCGGGAGAGCATGTCCTTCAGAGACCCTGTGGCTTCCTTGGGCTAGTATTTGCAAAGGATTTCCAGCAGTAACAAGTCAGCAAGCATGAGTCAGTGGCATTTAAAATGTGACACAATGGCCCTGCTTTGAGGTGCATGGTGTCAATCATTTAGATGAACTTTGTGAGGGGAAATAGATGAGGGGAGTTACTGCCTCCTGTCTGTAGCTGCAGGGGCAGTTCGGGTCGACAGACTATGACCCACATAGTCAATGACTGCCACCTCTCCAGATTCAAAGGAGGTCTCGAAACTTTACATCAGGCTCAACCTGACGCTGTTGACTGGCTACGGAAGAAGGGCAAACGCTAGAAGAAGAAGACTGCCTCCTGGATTTGTCTGTATCCAGCCAGCAAGATGCTGCCATGTCCACTTGGGAGAGCAGTCTAGCTCCTCACAAGCTCACACGTGGGGACCCTTGAGGGGGGGCCTGAGGCTAATAATCAGCACCCCTGATCTCCCCAGCTTCTAGGGGAACAGGGCGCACATCCGATGAGAAAATGATCACATACTCGGAGGAAGGTTTAGGATAGATTGTTAACTCTGAAAGAGAATGGAAGATTTAGGTGTTCTGAGAGATTAGGAGAAAATGGCTTCCTACAAAAATAGCCTAAGTTTAATAGCTACAGAGTAAAGGTACCAATAAATTAAACACACACACACACAACTGAAACCTGAAAGGACGGCACAGTTCAGAGGTCTGTTGGGGTGAAGCCACATCAGAGTTCAAGAATTCTGTGATGAAGGTCAAGGTGGCAAACTAACCGTCTGCCCCCATCACCACCACTGGTCCTGGTGGTGGCGTAGTGGATAAAACGTTGGACTATCAAGCATGTGGTCTCAAGTTTGCTCTCTGGAATCACATGTGCCAGAGTGATGCTGTGATGTTCTCCACCTCTCTCTCTCTTTCTCTCTCTCTCTATATATATATAGACACACAGAGAAATCGGGCAAGAGACGGGCAGGGACACCTACAGCCTCTACAGCTCGTGAAGCTTCTCCCCACAGTCGGGGATGAGAGCTCAAACGTGTCCTCATGCATTGTAATGAGTGTGTTTTACTGGTCGCACCACTACAATCCTACTATTTATTTATTTATTTATTTAGTTTTATTTTTGCCTCCAGGGTTATCACTGGGGCTCAGCTCTGGCACTACAAATCCACTGCTCCTGGCCACCATCTCTCTCTCTCTTTTTGGATAGGACAGAGAGAAATGGAGAGAGGAGGGGAGGACAGAGAGGGGGAGAGAAAGATAGGCAGCTACAGACCTGCTTTACCGCCTGTGAAGCGACTCCCCTGCAGGTGGGCAGCTGGGGGAGGAGCACTTCAAACTGGGATCCTTGTGTGGGCCCTTGTGTTACCTACTATGTGTGCTTAACCTAGGGGACCACGACCTGACCTCGTCCCCATTTTATTTATTTATTCATTTTTAAGAAAGTACACACACCAGAAAGAAGCATGAAGGTGATTTTCTGAACTAAAAGTCCTGTGTCTAGTTGCAGTTCTCCAAACACAGCAGCAGAAACTGGGCCCTGAGGAAATGAAACCAGATTGTAGGAGGCAAGAGTCACAGTAGTTGGCAGGTACAGAAGAGAAAGCTCAATGTCACTGAGAATGAAAAGGGAGCTTTTTTCCCCTCAGCACTGGGAATAAAACAGAATCAAGCGGGGTGTGTGTGTGCGCAGTGGTTTAAACACACATGGTGCGAAGCGCAAGGATGGGCGAAAGGATCCGGGTTCGAGCCCCCGGCTCCCCATCCGCAGGGGGGGTCACTTCATGGGTGGTGAAGCAGGTCTGTTTTTCTCTCCCGCTCTCTCGATTTCTCTCTGTCCTATCCAAAAATAACAACAGCAATGGCAACAATAATAATGATAACAAGGGTTACAATAAGGGCAACAAAATGGGAAAAATGGCCTCCAGGAGCAATGGATTTGTAGTGCAGGCACTGAGCTCCAGCAATAACCCTGGACACACACACACACAAAATCTTTAAAAAAACAAAACAGGGAGTCGGGCAGTAGCGCAGTGGGTTAAGCGCTCATGGCGCCAAACACAAGGACCGGCGTAAGGATCCCAGCTCGAGCCCCCGGATCCCCACCTGCAGGGGAGTCGCTTCACAGGTGGTGAAGCAGGTCTTCAGGTGTCTTGTCTTTCTCTCCCCTTCTCTGTCTTCCCCTCCTCTCTCCATTTCTCTCTGTCCTATTCAACAACGACATAAGTAACAACAATAATAACTACAACAATAAAACAACAAGGGCAACAAAAGGAAATAAATATATTAAAAATAAATAAATAAACAAAACAACAGATCAAGGAGATTCATTAACGAAATCCTTCGACTTGTACGCATGGATGATTTGTCAAACTTGAGGAAACAACAGTCTCCTCTAAATCTAAGGGCTAATAGTCACTCTAGTTACAAATGCAAATTCCAGAGCATATGTTCAAAAGCAAAAAGCCAAAGCCAACAGTTAGGCTAAAGTTTTTTTTCCTTCCTTCCTTCCTTCCTTTCTTTCTCCTTCCCTTCCCTTCCCTTCCCTTCCCTTCCCTTCCCTTCCCTTCCCTCATTCCCTTCCCTTCCCTTCCCTTCCCTTCCCTTCCCTTCCCTTCCCTTCCCTTCCCTTCCCTTCCCTTCCCTTCCCTTCCCTTCCCTTCCCTTCCCTTCCCTCATTCCCTTCCTTCCTTTCTCTCTTTCTAGCTAAAGTTTTGGGAACCCTGCTTAGTCTTTATTTCTTCGGTCTCAGAATGTGTGCGCGCTTGTGGGCATTTTATGTAATGTGAAGCCAGACACTTGAGTGAGAACATGAACCACCACGCACAGTAGAGATGGGCAGGACTCGGGTCAATACAGAGAGGAGTGCAGGCGGTGCGTCTTGAAGACATGGCCGTTTGCACCATTTGACCGTAACTAGAATCACGCTTCCTGACACCTCACAATCCTAACAAGTCATTCACCGTCTTTGGGATGAGACTGTATATACTGCTTTTCACAAGCAGAACTTAGATGTCTGGGGTAGTGTCCTAAGATGTCTCTATTCTATTACAAAACCATTTTCGAAGGACCTGAGAGTTGGCACAGTTAATAGGAGGCTGAACTGAGAAGCATGAGGTCCTGAGTTCGATCCTTGGCATCCCAGATGCCAGAGTGACACTTTGGCTCTCTCTCCTCTGCTGCTATATTAATAAGATCATTAAAGAATTTGGAAAATGGGTTTGTGGAATAACTCTGTAAAACATCAAAAGGAGATCCGAGTGCACCCAGTTGAACGCACACATTACCATGCACAAGGACCTGGGTTCAATCCCCTGGGTTCCCACCTCCAGGGGAAAAGCTGCTCAGAGCTGACATTTTTCAGGAGAGTGGGAGGGGAAGATACCACAGTAACAAAGTTTCCCCCAGTGTGGTGGCAGTTGGGCAGGTACCCAAGCTATCTTGCTGGCCCAGTTCCAATTCTCTTGGAATCAGAACATATATTGTCATGTTCTTTGTAGCGCTTCTCTTGGTCAATTTTTTTTTCCCAGGATAAGTACTCTTTCATGTCTCTCTCTTAACTGAGAGTTAAAAGAAAAAAATCATTTGGAGCCAAGAGATAGCTCACCTGGTAGGGTACACGCCACAGTACATTCAAGGCCTTCGATCCTCTGAACCTACTGGAAGCATAGTGGGTAGTGCCAGGCAGGGGTGCTTCAGGGATGATGGCATGATGAAATGGTCTTGTTCCCCTCAGACACAGAATAAGGCAAAGGACATGGGGTGACTGAGCAGTGGTACGGCATGTCTGAGGGTCATGGCACCACATTAAAAAAAAGTCAATTCTCAGCACATCTAAGAATGAGAAGTCACTAATTCTTTAGCTTTAAAACTTTAAAAATATATTTATTTTCCCTTTTGTTGCCCTTGTTTTTTTTATTGTTGTAGTTATTATGGTTGTTGTTATTGATGTCGTCATTGTTGGATAGGACAGAAAGAAATGGAGAGAGGAGAGGAAGACAGAGAGGGGGAAGAGAAAGAGAGACACCTGCAGACCTGCTTCACCACCTGTGAAGGGACCTGCCTGCAGGTGGGGAGCCGGGGGCTCGAACTGGGAACCTTCCGCTGGACCTTGCGCTTTGTGCCACATGCGCTTAACCCATTGAGCTACCGCCTGACTCCCTAAAGGCAAATTTTAAGCTTTGAAGTGAAGCCGGATGTAACAGAATCAGGAGCTTCAATTTCTGAATTTCTCAGAGCACCCACGAACACCCCTAACTTCTGATTTCAGAACCATACAAAACAGTCAAAACATCTTATTTCATTGCATTACAAACTCCCAACGACCCCTTATTTAGTATTTCAAAGGCACAGCATTCTAGTCTAGCTGGTTGGCTTTTGAAATTACCACTAGTATGGCCCCATGGGAATACACCAAGATCATTAATGGCTGCTCCCATGGGTTAATTTGGAGTCGTTAGAAATGAACTCAGTCCTCAAGAATCATGACCACTACCAACAATTAGCCTACTTACTCACTGTGGGGTCTGAAAGAGGTAGGTCAGAACACCCACCCTATCACAGTAAACAGAGGTTAAAATATTGATAGCAATGGGTGCCTTATACACAGAAAACACAAGGGAGTGCTGTGAGGTCATATTGTAAACTACTTCAACCTCCATCTTTGAAGGGTTCAATGGAAGCACAAGGCAGTAAATGGGGGCAGGGGAGATAGCATACAAAGATTCTCATGCCTGAGGCTCCATGGTCTCAGAATCAATGTCACCCCCAACCTCATTTCCCAAGCCCAAGATGAGCAGTGCTGGGGGTGGGGAGTACATTAGTGGGGTGATGCCAGCTCCATTAGGGGAAGTAATTGGACTAGGCTAATTTTCTGAAGAGAAATTCCGTTGGTAACAAACCATGCTCAAAAAGAACAGACCACAGAATCCTGAAAGTCAACTCAGTGAGAAGCTAGGGAATTAACATTTTTAAGCTGGAGAACTGAACATTCTGCTGTTTACTCTTCTGAGGCTACCGTATGCAGGAATTAGAGGTTGGAGGCAGAATTAGAACAGTGCAAAAAGACGCTAAGTCTATTAAGGTACAGTCGGGTGAGCGCATACTTCTTTTTGAAATTTCTGGGAAGAATTTCCATGTGAAGGCAGTTGTTTTTTTTTTTTTTGCTTCCAGGGTTGTTGCTGGGGCTCAGTATCAGCACTACAAATCCACTGCTCCTGGCAGCCAATTTTTCCATTTTATTGGATAGGACAGAGAGAAATTGAGAGAGCTGGTGAAGATAGTGAGAGAGAAATACAGACACCTGCAGATCGGTTTCACTGCTTGCGGGTTTCACTGCTTGCGAAGCGTCTTCCCTCCAGGTAGGGAGCTGGGGGCTTGAACAGGGATCTTTGTGCAGGTCCTCGTGCTTTGTACTATGTGCACTTAACCCGGTGTGCCACTGCCTAGTCCCCATGAAGGCATTGTTTCAGGGGCTTAGAGGGATGTTATTTCTGCCCTCAGAGAAGGAAGAATAAAGGGGTAAAAAAGGACTTGTAGAGAGAGAGAGGCTAGAAGTGAATAATATCAATTTTAGACATAGAATAAATAGGCAGATTTGTAAACACTGGAGTAAATCCTTTCAAGAAAGTGTTTATTTCACTGGAGAAATAGTTTGCTGCACTTCATCATAAAACATATTAATACATTTTTAAAAAAAGATAGCTGGACAGGCAGTGGAAATAGAAATTCTCTCAACCTTCAGGTGAGTCTTTTGTAATTTTATAACCTTTGCAATCAACCTTCTAACATTAAAGGGGGGGAGAATCCATCACAGATGCTGAAATACTGGATTCTTGATTTAATGAGATGAGATGTCCCCTAGAACAATTCAAAGAAACAACAGATTCACTGCTTCTGTCCACTAATAGTTAAAAGAAAAAAAAAGTGCAATAAAACCCATTTATAGAAAAACACGATCCACTGTTTTAGGATTAGTTTCTGGAGAGAAAGGGGGTTGGCTCAGAGACTCACGCTAATCCCTTTAGTGTGGAAATAAAACGGGACCATTCCAAGGTTACAAAGCAAACCTGAGGAGGTGCTTGTCCTGAGCCCTGACTGTTCAGACTCCCAGATGAGTGGCCTATCTAGGGACAACAAGGCTTCACAGCACTAATATACAACTGCTTCCATCAACTTTTAAAGTAACTAGGTACATCACTTAACCCAACATGGTAAGCAGTATATATAGTTATGAAGATAATGTATTAGCAAATGCTTATGAGTAATCACTCACTTAAAAACTACCTTCAACTCACTTAAAAACTACCTGCTCCATACTGGGTGTGTGTCTGTGTAGTGGTGGTAGTGGTGAACACTCCAGTCAAACAAATAGAATGCTATAAAATTCTGTTCTTTGTGGCTTCCAGTAGTATTTCCAGAAGCAATAATACAAAAAAAAAAACAAAAACCAAAAAAAAAAAAACTAAGTCATTTCATTTTCAAGTAAGATGGATATAGTAATTGTATCTTTCAGAAACTGGAGCCCAAAATATGTTCATTGTCATAGAGAAACTGAAGCACTTTACAGTACTATGTAGTTAGCCAACGATGCTAAAACCGAGCATGGAGATATTAAATCTAAAATGACTGGTGTCACTTCAGATTTGATGTTTTCTAAGGCAAAGTAGCTACTCTGAATCACTCATGAGCTGAACAGTGTATTTCACACTATTCTTATACCTAGCATTTGGTAGAGAGGAAGCCGGTGAAATGTCAGTTATCCCTACGATTTACAAACATGCTCTGATCAAAATATACAGGTTTAAAGTTCATAGCTAATATTGCTTTCAACTATCTATGGATATGATTTCCAGCACAATTTCATCTCTCTAATTTAAAGTCACTTAACATTAGAGTTAAAACAGATTCAGATGGATCACTTGTAAAAGTAAATGGAAACTATAAAGGAAAAATAAAAGTTCACATTAAGAAAAATATAACTTGAAATACAATGTGCACCTCTATAGAATGTTCCGTCATAGTCAATTATGATACTTTTCAACATTTTCCTAATCTAGAAGTTTTCTCAAGCCCAGTTTATAAAGTATTAATTACCCCACCCCATTAAACACGATGTTGCCACCCAAGAATAATCAGTGGTGATAAAGTTCTATCTGGGAAGGTAGGGAATTGAAATACATAAACTCACCAAAAAAGGGGGGGGGGGGGCTGGCAGATGGGCAGTGATGTGCAAGCCCTGGGTTTGAGCCTCCACTCTCCACCTACAGAGGGGACACTCCTGAGTGGTGAAGCAGGTCTGCAGGTGCCCTTCTCTCTCTCCCTCCCCTCTCAATGTCTCTCTGTTATATCAAAATAGAAAGACTTAACAGAGAGAGAGAAAGAGACAGGGAGATGGCTGCCAGGAGTGGTGGATTCAGAGTGCTAGTACAGAACTTCAGTGATAGCCCTGGTGGCAAAGAAAAAATAGTGACTGAACTGTCTCTTAAGACTTTGTGGTTAGTGTTGAGGTAGGAGAGGTCAGGAGAAAAGGATCACAGAACTTTGGCGGTGTGTGCTGTGTGGAAGTATACAAAGTACTGCTCAGCTCTGGTTTAGGATCGTGCTGGGGACTGAACCTGGGGCCTTGGAGTCTCAAGCCCGAGAGTCTTTTGCATAACCATTATACTGTCTTCCTAGCCCTACCACTGTAATCTTAGAATTTTGAGAGCTTGTTTGGAGGTTCTAGCAGGGGAGCACAGCTACTGGGATGCCTTCGACAGAAGACCTGCCAGTCTCTATGCAGGGAAGGCCGTCCTCTTTGACCGAGCGCGCAGCTTCGGACGAACGCACATGGAGTGGTGAAGGAGGAAGGGGACAGACGCCGCCTAGCCAGCCAGATCAGCCGAATCAACTCTGGTGATCAATAGGTTGACAGACGCCGCAGCCAGATCACCCTCACATCCTAATCTTATAATTCTGTAAACCATTATTAAATCACTAATTAAAAAAGTATAGAAAAAAAGAAAAGCTCTCCTTAGTTACTGTGATTCCAGGTTGGTGCAGTAATTCCTAAAGGTGGACTCCAGACCACGAACATGTCCAGGCCTGGCACAATCCCTGGAAAATAGTATTTCTGTCCCACTAGACTTAAAAGAACCAATCAAAGTAAGACAGGGCTTTCTATAATTCATTATAAAAGACATCAAGTCCTACTATGCTGTTTTAAGTTCAGAAAAGATGCATTTTGTTTTGCCACTGTAAGTATGAGGTGTTTTTTTTCTATTAGTGATTAATATTATTATGAGATTATAAAATTATATATATATATATATTTTTTTTGAAGACCCCCTAATGAGAAGCACCACCATTCTCATCAAATACACATTAGAAAAATACTAACAAAATGACTACACGGGCCAACTGACTCAAGAAACTGTGTTTTAACCACGGGGAAACAAAACTCCAAAAGAAATGAAAGGAAGAAAAAAATATATGTATACATGTATTTTTCTGGCCCAACTTGAAAATGACTGCCTTGCTTTAAAAAAAAATTTTTTTTTTAGTCATCTTTATTTGACAGAGACAGCCAGATGCCAAGAGGGAAGGGGAGATAAGAGAGAGAGACAGAGAGACACCTGCAGACCTGCTACACCAATCGTGAAGCTTTTCCCCTGCAGGTGGGGACTGGGGGCTTGAACCTGAGTCCTCGTGCCCTGTAACATGCGCGCTGAACCAGACAGGCCACCACACAGCCCTGCCTTCCTTCTTTCTCTGCCTCTGTTTCTCTCTCTGCCTTCTTTCTTTTGTCAAAAGCAAGTTGGGGGAATTGATAAAAAAATTCTAGGAATGCAACTGCATGTCACAAACAACTCTATAGAGGTTACTTTGATCTTCATTACCTAGCAACTACCGCTGGGCTATCAACTATCTCCTACCCCACACATACTAAAAATGAGTCACAAATCCACATTAGAATATAAGTTTTTTTAATTTTTATAAATAACTTATCTGTTACAAAGATAGTTTACCCAGCTAAATCACAAAACCATGAACTCAAGATATCCAAATTATGTTTTATTAATAAAACAAGTAAAAACTGATTTATCAATCTTCACATAGAACTGCAGCTGAAGCTGAAAAACAAGGCCTACTTTTCAAACAAGACGCATAGGATGTTAAGGGCTTTGGGCATATGGCCCGATTCACTAGGACTGGCACAGTTCTCCCCGTATACAGAATATGTGAAGCCTGAAGTCAAGGCTTTGCCATCCATCTAGCTCACTTGTAAGAATCCCGTTCATTTAAAAAAACAGCCATTTGTGAACATTTATAGGGGCGACACAGTCGACATTTTCTCCTGTCTTCTGCTACATTTCAGCACTCCCCTTAACCCCACCCTAAGCGCTGATATCATTTCATGATTCTTTTTAAATGCACTGTTACTTCTTTTTCTTGATTTCATTTAGTTATATACATTCCTGATCATCTGAATATTTATCTTCCTTATAAAAATATAACATCAAAATAAAGAGATGCTTGAGGTTGCTTCAGTGTTCAAGTTTGCTTGTTTTTCTTTTTTTTCTTCCAGCTTTTCTTTAGTTGTCCTAAGTATGACTAGCCTTGTTTTATAAGTACACATGATACCGCCACCGAGTCAGCTTTAGAAAGGGATTGCCCCAGCGGTAAAGCATTTAAAAAATTCTCTCCCCCCAAAAAGGGCTGCAGGTACCGCTGCTGTTGCTGGTTTTGAAACTGCACTTTCCCGACACTAAATCTCTTATGGAAGTTCTGTGGGACACTGGGCATCTAGATGAAGCAAGCTTTACCTGCTGCTCTGTCAGTGGGTTAAAAATACCTTTTGTTTGAGCCTTCCCTGCGGAAGAGAAACACTGGGCTAGGTCGCCCACTGCTAAGTCAGTACAGACCTACAGACAAAGGTCTTGTTAACATTTGCTGTGATTCACTCTGCAGCATCTGCGTGTCTTCACAGAACATCAGCGCTCATGAGGGCAAAGTACAGAATAAGTAGATGAAACTTATTTTGTGCATAGTTTCATTTCATTAATGCTTTTGTATTTTAAGGCGTTGCTTCTCTCAGATAAGGCTTAAGGGCACATGACTGTGCTTAATCACTAAAAGAAAAAAAGAAAATTAGTTAACAAAAGACTATAACACTATACATGTAGAAATATAAGAAAATAATAAAAGAGGAGGAGGAGAGATCATTTAAAACAGACTTGAGAGATCTGTACAGTAGGAAGAGCTTTGGGGGGTTTCACTTTGTACAGACAATGCATGCTGCTTTCTTTTTCATCTTTAGATCTAGATGCTGGTTTCACAGAGTGGAGACGCGTTCAGGGAAGACAAAGACAAGGCCAAGAGTACCACAGATTTGTGAAGTTCTTCCCCAATCGACGGGCACTATGCGGCAGCAAACCGTTTTTTTTTAAATAGTTAAACTTTGTTCCATTTCTTCATGTTTGTAGTGTTTCACCAAAAGTTAATAATAATAATAAAAAAAAGCCACTGTTCTCTTCCTTCCTCCTGTCAAAATTCAGTAGTGACATGAGGGGGAAAAGGTATCAGGAACACTTAGGCTTAATATATTGAGAAGTATCCACAATGGGCTACCGGTAACACTGTACATGGCCAGGCAGTGGGCAACCAAGTCTTGCAGTAGATTACCTCTCGTGTGATGAGTCTCCACTGCCCATGACACTAGACTGAGGTATTATTAGCTCTGTGGGCTGATATTTAACATTAACACACCATCTGGTCACACCTTCAATCTGACCAAATCCTATGTAGCAGTGAAACTTTGCCCCTGATGACAGACTAGTTCCTTCAACTTCCAACGTGGCTTCAGAGAAGGAAAAGGGCCTTTTGGCTCAGAAATGCCTTGGCATCTCACACTGTTCGCAGCGGATTAACGCTGGATGGTTCAAAAAAGTACAGGCAGTGCAATTCCACTGAGCTCCCTCATCGTCTTCTGCATCTTGAGTTTTTGGTGTTTTGATGGTGGGCCTTTGATCTGTAAGGAAGCAAAAGAATTATTTTAGAAATAAAAGCCAAGACTCATCAAGGACTAGCAACTTTAAACAATATATATATATATATATATATATATATATATTTTTTTTACTGCACAGCACAAAGCAATTGTTAATAACCAAACGAAACATCCAAGTGAAACCGACAGTCATGACTTGGTCCTCACCAACCTCTATCTCAGAGTCCACAGGCAGAGCCCCTACCTAGGCCTGACAGTGTGTCAACCTCTCTCTCTCAAGATATTTCTTTACTGGGGGATGGAGCATCATGTCCTCCCACTTGCAGGAGAAGCGGAGTCAGTTCCTATAATAACTGACAGCAAAGATTCCCTGAAGGTCACCTGAAATTGTGAAAATGCAGTACTGACACTGAGCTTCTGTCTCAGTGCCTCATTTCCCACTGACAGAGTTATTGATTTTCTACCAAAATAGACCTTCTTATTAAATATTCTCTATCTGCTGGAAATACAAGACTTGAACACAAGTAACATAAAATGAACACATTTCTCAAAATCTTAACTAGGTATCAGTGACAGGCCCTGGAGAAGAAAATCAGGTGTAGAATTTGATCATACTTTATTTTGGAACATATTCACTTATGGGACAGTAAAAAGAACCTTAGACTGAGAGCTATTTGAGGTCGGAGTCTTGCTCCCGTCCGGCTCTGCTACTATCTTCTTTCCTTGCTTCCCTACTATTTCCTTGCTTTACGATTTTAGGCGATTCACATTACCTCTAGGTCTTGTATGTCTTAATTACAAAGTAAAGTCACTGCCATCTTAGAGGCCCAACGTTTGAGAGCATTTGAACGGACTGAAGTTTCTTAAACAAGGAGTTGTGTGCTTTTAAGGCTGCTTCTAAGATGACAGTAAATGGGGATCGGGTGGGGGTGCACCTAGTTGAGTGCACATAATACTATGTGGAAGGACCCGGGTTCAAGCTCCTGTTCCCCACCTGCAGTGAGGACACTTTATAAGTGGTGAAGCAGGTCCACTCCCTCCTCCACACCCAATTTCTCTCTGTCTTAAAAAAGAAAAAAGCCACCAGGAACAACGGACTTGTAGTGTCAGCACCACAGCAATAATCCTGGAGGCAAAAAAAAAAAAAAGACACAGTCTATGATTATTTTTTTTTGAGGGGGAATGTTTAATTATTAATTTAGAATAGCATTCCTACAAAGTGGCAAGTAGGAATCGGGTGGTAGCGCAGTGGGTTAACGCACGTGTTGTGCAAAGTGCAAGGACCAGCATATAAGGATCCTGGTTTGAGTCTCCGGCTCCCCACCTGCAGGGGAGTCACTTCACAAGCGGTGAAGCAGGTCTGCAGGTCTCTGTCTTTCTCTCCCCCTCTGTCTTCCCCACCTCTCTCCATTTCTCTCTGTCCTATCCAACAATGACGACATCAATAACAATAATAATAACTACAATAACAAAACAAGGGCAACAAAAGGGAATAAATAAATACATATAAAAAAATAAAGTAAAAGGGAGTTGGAAAAAAAAGGGAGTTGGGTGGCAGCGCAGCGGGTTAAGCGCACGTGGCGCAAAGTCTAAGGACCGGGGTAAGGATCTCCGTTGGAGCCCCTGGCTCCCCACCTGCAGGGGAGTCGCTTTATAGGTGGTGAAGCAGGTCTGCAGGTGTCTGTCTTTCTCTCCCCTTCTCTGTCTTCCCCTCCTCTCTCCATTTCTCTCTGTCCTATCCAACAATGACGACATCAACAACAATAACTACAACAACAATTAAAAAAACAAACAAGGGCAACAAAAGGGAAAATAAATAAAGTAAAACAAGTATCCACTGTTAGATTTCTCCCATCAAGATTTAAAGATTCAAATTGGTGATGGATAGAGACTAGACTTCTGGTGGTAATCACAAGATAGATGCTGTACAGAGATGCTGAATTACCCTGTCCATGCTGTAAACTAAGATTATCTCAATGAAAATTCACTTGTATCAAATATTTAAACCAGGTTAGGAGTGGGGACACAGAACTTTGGTGCTAAGTACAGTATAAAAATACAATCTTGTAACCCACTATTAATCACAAATAAAAAAAATGAGAAGTGATTTAAACCATGTTGAAATAACCAGTACTAATTTGAAAATATACAATCTTACAAGATAAACTATTGTATGTTCAGCATGTGAACATGTAGGGTGTGTTTGTACAAATTAAAAAGTGATATTTAGTTTTCTGTACTTTGGAAACAACATCTGATTTAGTGATTAGTCTCAAAGAACACTTATTTCATTACAGAATTCTTGTCTTTCGGCACTGCTCACATTTGTGCCATATGCACGAGCAACCTGAGATCAGGATTCATATATGCTTCTGTTTAAATGATTAACAAATGGATAAGAAAGTCTTATCCAGGTAAAAGCAGCATGAGTCCTGAGTTCAATCCCTGGCACTACATGTGCCAGAGTGATGCTCTGTCTCTCTTCCCTCCTCCCCACCCCAATAATAAATAAACACAACTTTTTCAAAAGTCATTTTTATCATCTAAATTTATTTCATGCTTCATAGTCAAGAATCATTATAGAATGATTACCTTAATCTGGGGAATCTAGCTCATTCACCCTATAGGACTGACTTAACTCAGGTGTGAGAAAATGTTCTTACCAAAAAAAAAAAAAAAAAAACCCAAAACAAACAAACAACAACAACAAAAAAAACAACTTCATTTTTGCAGGAGTGTGTGTGGGGGAAGGACATTCAATTGATACTGATATCTCAATTTTTTATTATATGTTCGCAACTGCCTCAGAAATGTCTAATGCAGTCAATAGGGAACACATTTTCCTTAAATGAAAAACTTTAGAATTATGAATCATCTTATTAGAGCTATAAACAAACATTAGAATTGATCAGAGAGGAAGTTAGAGAGCAAAGGACTTAATTTTAGATATTTAAAAATATTGGCACTGTGACGCTAATTTAAAGAAGTAAATAAAAAAAAAGTTTTTAAATAAAACTTTTTCACAGAAAAAGGGGCATTTTTCTTTATTTCTTACTTTTCATCATGGAAACCTTCAAATTTATATAAAGGTAACGAGAGCTGTAAAGCCTCCAGGTAACTATCCCGCCATAGCAATCTTATCTGCATCCCCCTGCCTTGTATTTGCAACACTTAAGTATCAGATTATGTTGAAGCAAAGCACGCATCTTTTTTCAAAGAAAACTAAACAAAAAAACTAGTTTCTGAAAGACAGAATGTTATATTAGGGGAGCACTCAGGCTTAAGTACTCACTTTGCTTATTTTAAAGAGGTAGGTTGTGCTACTGCTGCTTCCTTTATGCCTTTACTCAACTAACAGCAAATGCAGCCAGTGTCTGAATGCCTGTTTATGCTGTCAGAAGCCCCTAGTCTCACTTCTGACTCTACAGTAACAGTTCATTACATTCCAGATAATGATGCTAAGGAGCATTTAAATATAAAAAATAGTGAATACGCAGCTAGGCCTATTACATTATACATAAACAAAAAAGGGAAGTGTGCAAAGAACAGGATGCTGAAAGAGAACAAGAAGAGCCTTATAACAGAGCAATGGGACTAGTGGCATGCTTCTTTCTTCTTGCTGCCTTTTCTCTTACGTTTTAATAACGAGAACTCCCCTATATATTTAGACATCTTTAGCCTGATGTGCTTTATTTAGTCTGCATGTCAGTGGTGCCAAATGGCAGACAGTAATTTTTAAAAGCCATTCAGCTAAAATTCAGGGATTTTGACCATACAGGAATATGCACAATTAAATGAATAGGAGCTCTTGAAAAATAAATTTTTGTATTTAATTTATTTTGGGAGGACAGACTGAATCCGAAGGATGTAGATACTACTTTTAAAGAACTAATGACATTACACTTTTGCATCCTCCCCAATGCCCCCGCATGTAAGTTAAACAAACAGCATCTTCCTAATGAATTCAACCAAGAGTGACAGAGTTAGAAGTCCTGCTAAGAAAGGAAGGTTGCTAAAAATGAAAATTTCTAAAATCTTGCTTTTCAAAATGTAACAGTTTTCACACTTAATGGAAACACTAACCTTTGGGTTTTGGTGGCAAAGGACCTACAAATCCAATATTGTCATAAAAGTTATGAATAGCGCTGGGATTAAAATGTGGTCCTGAAATATATAAAAAGTAAATATGTCAATGTTTATAGCTCAAAAAGACCTTATTCTGTTTTTTCAAAAGCAAATACTTTCTTTCTAAAAAATTTCACAGTTTATAAATAGGAAAAATGCTTTCATTTTGTACCTCTAATCTCAAATTATATGTAAGGATTTCAAAACAGCTGAGGGAGTTATAATATAGTACTCAGAACAGGGCTAAGCGGTAAACCGAGGAAGAAGTAGAATTAGTGTAAGACAGTAACAGAGTTAGAAAGAGAAGCCTATTCTATGTGACAAGCTGAAATGACTTAAAACCTAATACAAAAATTGTCAAACGTGGTCTTAAGCGATGAAAACTTAAACTCAAGTAAGCTTGGCTTCAAGTACATACAAAAATCTTGTTCTATGCAATGTCCAGATTTTAAACAAGTTAAAGGGTTACAGTTTCTAAATCGTCACTTCCTATTAGTCTACCAAGTTAAATGTGGCATTTTCTATGACTATCTCAAGATAAATAGCTTACTAACATTCAAACAAGTAAGACAAATCATCTTTCAGTTTAATGGATTCCGGCACAAAGTCCAACCTACGACCAAGGACTTCTCTTTACTGGCTTCCTTCTCTTTTCTGACCTCGCCATATAGCCATCATTTCCCTAATTTTGAAATTAGGCTTATTTAAAATATTTTTCTACTTAACTGTTTATGGAAATGAATTATTCTGTAAATACCTTATCTACAATAAGCACAAACTGCCTGCCATGAATAGAGAAAGCATATTAAAAATGAATGCTCTAAAACGTATAATTCATATTTCTATTCTGTTTTATCAATTATGATAGTGCCATTAGACTGCATGAATTTGAATTTTTCTTTTCTATGTTCTTAAAAGCATAACTGTCTAAAGGCAAAAGAGAAAAAAGGCATATGAAATAGTAACAAATAAGCCTTGCCTTAACATCTGGCTGAAAAATATTTGGAGGATATAAAATGTATCAAATTACTTTTTAACAAAATATATGATTCTCTGGGAGGTGGGGAAAGGATATAACAAAATATATCAAATTACTCCACAAAAAATATACATTTTTTTGGGGGGGGGAGAATAAAAGCCCAATAAGTATCTGGCTCCAAAATTAAATCTGAGACAGTAAGAAATCTGATTAATAAGACTGTTTTCAGTCACAGAAAAAGAGTTGGTAAGTTAACACAATGAATTTCAGCTGAGTGTGCACTGAACTTTACCTCGGGCTTGAAAAAGATCAATTTCTTTGGTTAAGCAGTCAATGTCAATCTGGAGTTGTCTATTACAACTTCTCAACTGCTGCATTTCTTCGAGCTGAAAAATAATTCCACGTGAGAAGGGTCTACATTAAATGTTATCAGTTAGGAAAGAGTGGCGTTTGACAGGAGAATGTAAGGATGGAAAAGCAAGTCATGAATTAATAAAGTGATCTAAGAAAACTAGATCAAATTTTTATTTTTATAACAGACTGCTTATCCTTATGTTCAAGCACAGAGGTTACAAAAGCTACAGAAAGACTCACTGAAGGTATCTGGGATATAGAATTTGATCTCTTCAGACGCCTTCGAGTAAGATTATTTTCCATCTCATTGACCTCAGATTTTAGTTTATCCAGCTTTTTCTTCTGAATCTCAAGTTCCCTTTGAAGCCGTTCCATTCTGGCCTTCTGGTGTACCAACAGAGCTGTAACACATATTAGAAGACAAACATGAAAATCTACCCATTCAAGACAATTAACCTTTAAGTTGCCTTGGGAAAACAAAACAAGTATTCTGTGCCAAACAAGAGCTTGCCAAGGATGCCAAACAAGACAAACTGAAACAAAATACTTTTGAGTTTGAAACTTGAAAATTTAATTATTTAAGCAGACAAATGGCATTCAATTCCTTTTTAGAGTCTAAGATAAACCCAAGTTGTTGTCAAAGACTGTATTTTTAGCTTTTTAGGTCTCTAAGGTTTTTGTTTACTCACTACTTTGTATTTAGCCCTCTGAAGAATAATCCTATTTCAAGTCTGACATGGTTAGACTATGCACGAGCTATTCTAATACGAAGAACTTATAGAAGGGAATATGGGATGTACTAAATTCACTTTAATATATGTTCTAAATAAAAGACTGATTTCAATCTACATAAATAGTAACATTACACAGTTTAAATTGCAAAGTAAAAAAGGTATCATTCAGGGATAGCAAGTCAAACACTTGTATTTCCTTCTTTCTTTCTTCCTTTCTCTTTCCCTCCCTTCTCTCTCTCTCTCTCTCCCTCTCTCTCTCTCTCTCTCTCTTTCAGATAGAAGGGGAAGGGGGAAGAAGAGACCATCACACTAAAGTTTCCTTCAATAGGGTGGGGCTGGGCTCAGACCTGTGCTGTGTGCACGGCAAAGCGGCACACTATCTAAGCATATCCCTACCTAACAAGTTTGCACTGTGGCACTTTTAATAATTTGACTTACTATTAGATGCAGAAGTTTATCTTTCTACTATAAAATATGAGAATTCTGAATTAGGGTTTATCTTCTAAGCAGATGCAGGCTGTTGTTATTATCATTTTAAATGGAACAAATGAGTGAAGGGTAAAACAGAAACACCTTGCAGTACTTGTCACTTCTGAACTTCAATTACCTACCAAAAAATTTCAGATGGTACTGATTAAAAATCTGTGCAGACTAGTGATCATCTTGAAGGATTTATGAAAATTAGCATGGAGACTCCCCCCACCCACCAAGCTTTTATTTTAAATGTGGAAAACAACAGAAATCAAATTTATTTAATGATTTTAATGACCAAGTGAGTGATAGCTTCTTATGTTTATGTTAAAATGAGGAAAAATGGGAGTCGGGCTGTAGTGCAGCGGGTGAAGCGCAGAGGCGCGAAGCGCAAGGACCAGCATAAGGATCCTGGTTAGAGCCCCCGGCTCCCCACCTGCAGGGGAGTCGCTTCACAGGTGGTGAAGCAGGTCTGCAGGTGTCTTTCTCTCCTTCTCTGTCTCCCCCCGCCTCTCTCGATCTCTCTCTGACCTATCCAACAACGACGACAGCAGTAACAACAGCGATGATAAACAAGGGCAACAAAAGGGGAAAAAAATAAAATAAAAATGAGGAAAGACACACATTTATGGTATTATTTAATACAGCAGGGGGAGGTGGTATGACCAGAGTTCCTGAGAAGTTAGATCAGATTCAAAATGTATACTCCAAGGACAGGACAGAGAGAGAACATCAGCTTGAGAAACCAGGGTACCAGCGTCGGGTGGTAGCACAGAGGGTTAAGTGCAGGTGGCTCAAAGCACAAGGACCGGCAGAAGGGGATACCAGGGTGTCAGCGAGCTCCAGGCTTGTCATTTTCTTGGCTGCCCCACTGAGACAAGTGCAAACTGTTATGGCAATTCCCTTCCACTACCTGGGTGTCACTAGATGGAGTTCAGAAAGGGGAAAAAAAGTCCTTGATGAAAGGAAGCTCTCAACAGGAAAATACGAACATAAAAAACAATCGCCTAGCTGGCAGGATAACTCACTTGGGTAGTGCACTTGTTTTGTCATCTGCATGACCTAGGTTCTAGCCCAGCCCCCACTGCACTGGAGGAAGCTCTGGTGTTGTGAACAGCGCCCCCCCCAAGTGGCTTCAATGTGACTTAAGTCACTGAACAGCTGAAATAAGCAATGACGATCTAAGATAATATAGTCGAAGAGACAAAAACCTAACCAATAAAACATGGAAAATCCCAGACATATTTGGAAGGGTACCAAAAACACACTCTAGAAATGAAAAAGTCATGAAATTCAACATTAGATGAGATACAAAGATAGCCGCTCAAAGACAAGCTCTAAGCTCTTACCAGGGCACAAAGGATAAAGTGACAGAAAACATGAAAGAGGGGACAAGAGATCTCACACAAATCTAAGAAGAACAGAATCGAATGAAGGAGAGGCAAAATTCAGAAATCTTTGCTATTTTTTCCCTCAAATAAAGGAAAATAAATAATAGACTACAGAGATAATAGAATAATTTTTTAAAACTAATTATCAGAGTGTTTTCAGGCAATGCTTAGGAATTTTCCCATCACAGACTGCTGACAGAAGCATTAAAAATTTTGTTTTAAGGAAACTGGTATAAAAGCTACTGTTTAGTACTGGCTTATGGTAGTGTTGAGGGCTTGAACCTGTCCTACCCAACAACAATGACAGCAATAACAATAAATACAAAAACAAGGGCAACAAAAACAAGGGGGGGGGGAGTGGCCACCAAGAGCAGTGGATTTGTAGTGCAGGCACTGAGCCCCCAGCAATAACACTGAAGGCAAAACAAAAACAAAAACAAAAACAAAAAAAAAAAGCTTTAACTGTTCAGCAAAGGGTAACAAGGCCATGGTGATGAGATGGAGTGACAGACTACTGAAAGTAAAGTAAAACTAAAATATTAAAAAAGAATAATAAGAAATTGGGGGCACACAGTTTAGATGAGTTGCACTTAAGGCTTTGAAAGTGTTTAGAAAGGGTGCCTGTAACAAGGTGGCAACTGGTAGAGAACCCATCTGAAGGGGGTAAGCTTCATGCAGAAGTGCTGCAGGTCTCTCTTCCTGTCTCTATAGAGGTTAAAACAAACATGTCAAAGGGAGCTACACAGAATTTAGTCTCTACATTGTAACAGAACAAAGGAGAAATAAAAGAAAACTTAATTAAACTTCAGATAGAAGGAAAAGGAGGCAAAGAAGGAAGCAGACAACAAAATATATGATGGGAATAATTCCAAATAAACCAATAATCACAACTGCAATCTGTTTAAATATGAGCAGCAGACTGACTAAACAAACAGCGAACAAACAACAACAAAAAGAACCCACTATCAGTTGTTTATCAGAAACAAACTGAAAGCATGATTCATAACTTATCCATCTAAGTCATATACTAAAAGCCTAGTCCCTGTCAAGCAGTGTTGTAGTATATAAAACTGGCAAAAATCCCCAGGAACGTGAAGCGCACACGACAAGGGGAGGAGAGACAGTGACAGTGGCCAGAACACAGCTTAACAGGGAGGGGTTAGCCAAGTCTGGCCCCTGCTGGCTTTGTGAATAAACTATACTAGAATATGGCCACACCTCTGTTTACTTATTAACTATGCTGCCTTTGGGTTGTGTATCTGAATCGAATAGCTATAACGGAAATCATGTGCTTGCAAAATCCTCTTATCATTTACTATCTGGCTCTTTATCAGAACATGCAGAGACTTTTCAACCACGTAAGGACACTGAGTGAGTACCTGGGGACGGACTGCAACACAGAAAGAAAGGTTCAAAGTTAAAGGACAAACGTGAAATAATCATCTTACACTCCAACAGACACACAAGAAGAGCAGTCGAGTGCTGAAGGTATTTGAAGACTGGGAACTAAAACAAGACCCAAACCTGGCTCCACTATGACTAAAGTGAGTCAAATTCTCAAGCATCCTGCAGAAAAACAGGTGTTCATCAGGCCAACCCCCAAGGAAAAACTTGGAGACTCCTAGCAATATTAGAAATGGACCTACTGGGAGTTGGGCGGTAGCGCAGCGGGTTAAGCGCAGGTGGCGCTAAGCACAAGGACCAGCGGAAGGATCCCGGTTCGAGCCCCCGGCTCCCCACCTGCAGGGGAGTCACTTCACAGGTGGTGAAGCAGGTCTGCAGGTGTCTGTCTTTCTCTCCCCCTCTCTGTCTTCCCCTCCTCTCTCCATTTCTCTCTGTCCTATCCAACAACAATGACATCAATAATAACTACAACAACAAAACAACAAGGTCAACAAAAGGAATAAATAAAAATAAATAAATATTAAAAAAAAAAAAGAAATGGACCTACTATATATATTATCCAACAAATTTTCTCCTAGGGACCTATGCAAAGAACGTAAAGACATATCTGAAGCAATCTATGCATATCTATGTTTACTGAAACGCTATTTATAACTGCTTATATCTGGAAGTAGCTCAGAGGTGAAAATATACACACAATGGAATACTACTCAGCTATGATATATGATGAAAGCTTCTTGTTTGCTACAATAAGGACAGACTTGAGGACTCATGTCAAGTCAAATAAGCCAGAGGAAGAAAGATGACTATCTGTTTTACTCAAAACACAGGCGGGGCTTAAAAAACACACGAAAAAAGCTAATTATTTAGCATCTGTTGCAGCAGCTCCAAGGGCATATTCATTTCTGGGTATAAATGTACGTCTTGATTTCTCTTGGTTCCTTCTCTCCTTTAAATGTTTTTTTATTATCTTTATTTATTTATTGGATAGAAAACAGCCAGAAATAGAGAGGGAAGGGGGATAGAGAGGGAGAGAGACAGAGAAACACCTGAGCACAGCTTCACTACTTGTGAAGTTTTCCCCTTCAGGTGGGGACCAGGGACTCGAACCTGGGTCCTAGCGCATTGTAACGTGCACTCAACCAGGTGCGCTACCACCCGGCCCGCCCCTCTTTCTCTCCTTTCAAAAAGACTCATTTTGGGAGTCAGGCAGTAGCGCAGCAGGTTAAGCACATGTGGCGCGAAGCGCAAGGACCGGCATAAAGATTCTGGTTCAAGCCCCGGGCTCCCCACCTGCAGGGGAGTCGCTCCACAAGCGGTGAAGCAGGTCTGCAGGTGTCTCTCTTTCTCTCCCCCTCTCTGTATTCCCCCCCTCTCTCCATTTCTCTCTGTCCTATCCAATAAGACGACATCAGTAACAACAATAATAACTACAACAATAAAAAGATAAGGGCAACAAAAGGGAAAATAAATAAAATTAAAAAAAATAAAAAGACTCATTTTATTTATTTATAAATGATAGAGAGGACCAGATCATCATTCTGGTACATGCAGGGCTGGCTGGGGAATCGAAGCCAGGACTTCATACTTGTAAGACTCTATTTCTTTTTAAACATGTCTCTCAATTATAAACAAGCTGAAGAATGCTCAAATGCAGTAGGAAGGAGAGATGACTCTATTTTCGAGCAGTCCTTTCCGAAGAAAGTGCCTAAATTTTTCGTGTTATCTAGTTCACTTTTCAGTTATGATTAAGGATTTTTAGATAGTCTGAGAAAGATAAATTGCAAATACAAAGGGGGTATCAAAATGAGTTTCAAAAATCACTACGAAAATTTGGCTGAACTTCCCACCAGCTGCTTGCAACATTACCTTTCACCACAGATTGCACAGCACATGCCACTGTGAAGCCTTGGTAAAGTAACACTGGTGAAGGTAATTAGTCTTCCTAAAACAACAAACACCTTTGTTCTCAGTGTAATGCCCCGCACTAAACAGAAAAGGGCTGAGTGCTGGGTAGAGCAAAAGAAAGATGATAATTAGTCTTCAAGGGCTGAAAAGGGGATACCTTGCAAACAGATGCCAAGCTTAGAAAACCAGAGCTCCAGTAGTGGAGTGAGGCTAGCAAATGTCACCTTTATTATGGGAACCATAACCAGAGAGGAAATTCCTCTGCTCAACAATTGAGGAAATCAGGGGCCTTTTTGTCTTTTGCCTCTGTTCTGGCATGTGGATAAACTTAGAAACAAAGTCATATTGGTAACAGATGAATTAGGTACATGTAGTGTACTTATACAGGATGATTTGCTACAGACATTAGTGGGTAAGTCAAAGGGAAATCTATCTTTGTATCTATTTATATTTAGACTAGTCTGGACTTAAAAATGGCGGGGGATTACAACTTTCTTCTTCTAGCGTTTGCCCTTCTTCCGTAGCCAGTCAACAGCGTCAGGTTGAGCCTGATATAAAGTTTCGAGACCTCCTTTGAATCTGGAGAGGTGGCAAGAGGGATTACAACTGATACTATCTAACAATGATAAAATAGGAAGAAGGTAACTGACAGGAGATTTCATAAAGCTTGCTTTAAAAAAAATTTTTTTTGCCTATAGGGTTATTGCAGGGGCTCGATGCACTATGAATCCACTGCTCCTGGAGTCTATTTTTCCTTTTGTTGCCCTTATTGTTTATTGTTGTTGGACAGGACAGAGAGAAATCAAGAAAGGAGGGAAAGACAGAGGGGGGAGTGAAAGATAAACACCTGCAGACCTGCTTCACCTCTTGTGAAGTGATCCCCCTACATGTGGGGAGCTGGGGCTCAAACCAGGATCCTTATACCAGTCCTTGTGCTTTGCAACACGTATGCTTAACCTGCTGCGCTGCCACCCAGCCCCCCTCATTAAGCTTTTTTAAGGCTGAAAGTCAATGAGATGGCATAGACTAATGAAAAGGGTGAAGGAAATGGCAGTGTTGCAAGACAAGAAGGGCACTGCAGACCAGGAAACGGCAGTGTTGCAAGACAAGAAGGGCACTGCAGACCGAGGTAGCTAACCTGCCCGGCAGGCTCTGAAGAAGGCAGGTAACAACAGGAAGCAGGAGTCAAGAATGGGCCAGAAAGCAGTGTAGGAGAGTCAGCCTCTTCTCCATCCCCACCCCCAGACAGGCAGGGATATACTGAGATGTGTCGATGACGACAATGTGAAGTAAAGTTGATCTGGGATAAATGGCTTATGAAGAAATGTTCTAAAAAGCAACAGCAGGGAAACTAGGAATCAGGAGGGAATTTTCCAGGGCTGAAGGGAGATACTAGTCTTTAGAAAGATTCTACTGAATGTGGAACAAGGATGTGCCTACATCTATAAGCCTGTCACTGTACTAGACATAGGCGCTACATATTCAATACAGCTACAGACTACATAAGAGTATGTGTACCTTGATGAAATATCCAGTTCTCTGCAGCTAGTTACCCCATAATAAGGCAGGGGGTAAAGACTGCGCTGCAGTCTGACATTTGCATTGTAATGATTATTTTAGTTATTTAGGTAAGAACACATTTAACTTTTATTACCCGGGATGGGGAGGGCGTTTAAGATCATCTAAACAGTAATGGAGCTTAAGCTAATTTTTATGCTATCTATTCAAAAGGTACTAGATAAATTAATGTCATAAATCAAGTGTTGGGGACACAAAGAGGGAGCTTACAAATTATTTTCAGACTTTTTTTTTCTTTACCCAGAGTACTATTGCTTAGCTCTGGCTGATGTGGGGGACTGAATCTGGGACCCTGCAGCCTTGGGCATGGGAGTCTTTTTGTATGCTATCACCATCATATTAAAGGATGATTTTTTCCTTAGATGTGTTCTTTTCATTTCACATTTGGAAAAATTCAGCATTTTAGATTTTTTTTTTTTATGATCTCAACTGAACCTCGACAGAAACTGAACTCAGGTTTGTACTACTTAGAATCTAGCGCTACCCTATGAGACCGTAGGCTCTCTATATGCACCTACAAACAATACAGTATGACAGAAACTGAACTCAGGTTTGCACTACTTAGAATCTAGCGCTACCCTATGAAACCCATAGGCTCTCTATATGCACCTACAAACAATACAGTATGACAGAAACTGAACTCAGGTTTGTACTACTTAGAATCTAGCGCTACCCTATGGAACCCGTAGGCTCTCTATATGCATCTACAAACAATACAGTATGACAGAAACTGAACTCAGGTTTGTACTACTTAGAATCTAGCGCTACCCTATGGAACCCGTAGGCTCTCTATATGCATCTACAAACAATACAGTATGACAGAAACTGAACTCAGGTTTGCACTACTTAGAATCTAGCGCTACTCTATGAAACCTGTAAGCTTTCTAAATGTATCTACAAACAATACAGTATGACAGCAATCTGACTTAGAACACTAATTTCAAGTCTAAGAAAAAGAAATATTGATACAACAAAAAACTTGATAATTTCAAAGTCTCCTTGAATGCTTTAGGTTCAACATATTTCACTTAGTTATAGTTAACATGTTTTGAAATATGGCAAGACTTTTAGGTTGCTGACATTGTAGATACATGGCATTTTTAATAATCAAGTTCTACCAAAAATTAAAGTAAATTATGTATGTATTATATGTTAGACTTTCAAAAAAATCATATATTGGATTTGTTTATATATTTTTTATTCTCTTCAAAATAGGCAAAAGAGAGGAATAATAGAGAAAAGGCTCAACAATTTAAAAATTGTTTCAGTAAAAATTAAGTTTTAATGGTAAGACAATTTAAGTATGTAACTCCTCATGTGGTTGTTGAAATATTTATTAGTATATAATACTAGGGATTTTATTTTTTATTTTATTATTATTTTAAAATATTTTATTTATTAATGAGAAAGATGGGAGGAGAGAAAGAACCAGACATCACTCTGGTACATGGTGCTGCCGAGGACTGAACTCAGGACCTCATGTTTGAGAGTTCAATGCTTTATCCACTGTGCCACCTCCTGAACCAAAATACTAGGGATTTTAAAATCATTCCTAAAGGTATTTTTTATTTATTTATTTTTAAAATATTTATTCATTCCCCTTTGTTGCCCTTGTTTTTTTATTGTTGTTGTAGTTATTGCTGTTGATGTCGTTGTTAGATAGGACAGAGAGAAATGGAGAGAGGAGAGGAAGACAGGGTGAGAGAAAGATAGACAGACACCTGCAGACCTGCTTCACCGCCTGTGAAGCGACTCCTCTGCAGGTGGGGAGCCCATGGCTTGAACCAGGGTCCTTCCAGTGGTCCGTGTGCTTTGAACCATGTGCGCTTAACCTGCTGAGCTACTGCCCACCTCCCTCACTCCTACAGGTATAAAAGATATTGCAATTAAGAAAATTAAGTCTTTACTCATATTTTTTCCCCTTACAGATTAATTTATTAATGAGAGAGATAAAGAGAGAAGAGAGAAGAGAGAAGCAGCATCGTTCCAGCACATGTAATGCTGGGGTTCAAACTTGGGGGCCTCATGATTCCAAGTCCAACACTGCCAGCGATCAGGCCATTTTACTCAACTTATGTCAATTTCCAGTGAACAACAGAAGAAATTTTCTTAGTCACTCAACGTTATCTGAAATTAGGAAAACGTACTTGAAGTTCCAGATGGTGTTGACTATACTAATTTTAGGTATACTAATTTCTCCAGAAGTTAAAAAAAAATAATGGGGGGTGAGGAGGCAACATTTAAACGTGGTAGAACTGTTCCTCCCACTTCTTATTAATTAGGTGTGGTTACTTGTTTGCTTTAAAGAATAGTGTGTCCCGGTAAAAAGTAGATGTCAGTGCATATCTGCGGCCTTCTCCTTCGTCTCGCTTAAACAGTTAATGGAAGCATGAGATGGTACATCTTTCAATTTGGGTTCAAAACTGAGTTTGCCAGCTAATCTATGATGGCAAAGGAGGAGTGAGCTGGGAATAAATGCTCGTGACTTTAAAGAGTTTGTTGTTGTAGCACAACCAAGACTAAATGACAAAATGCACTTAGAATGCTTTGATACAGCAGTTTAGTCCTGGCTATCTTCTCTGCCCACATACTTAGACACAGGTACAACATACACACATAAGGATTTTTACTACAGAATTAAGTAAAAGCAAGATTATCAACTAAAGATGAAAATTTATATGGAGTAGCAAGAGATTTCAAACTTAATCTGGAGAAAGAGTAGAACTCACATGTTATTTATTTTAATAACAAACATGTCAAAGGAAGCTACACAGAATTCAGTCTCTACATTATAACAGGACAAAGGAGAAATAAAACTTAGTGAAACTTAAGATAGAAGGAAAAGAAGGAAGCAGAAAGTAAAATATATGACAGGAGTAATTCCAAATCAGCAACCACAGTCACTGCAATCTGCTAAGATAGGAGCAGCAGACTGACTAAACAAAAGACAAAAGACAAACAACAACAGCAAACAAAAAACTCTATCAGTAGAACTCCCATGTCCCTAGTAAAAAGCTTATCAAGTAGTAACAATTAAGACTGTGCTGTACTGAGATAAGGGTAGGCATGCAGACCACTGGAAAAGAAGAGTCCAGAAACAAGCTCACGTGTTGATGGTCACCTGATTTTCTATAAGGATACAAGACCATGCACTGGGGAAAGAATTTTCTTTTTTCAGCAAATGGTGCTGGGACATATTTAAAGTCATATACAAAATAATGAAAGTGAACTCTTCCCTCATATTATTATACAGAAGTTAACTCAGATTGGGCAAAAGACCAAAATATGAGCACTAAAACTATAAAATCATTAGGATAAAAACATGGGATAAATTCTTGACAACGGATTCAGAAAGAACACCAGTAAAATGAACAACAACAACAACAACAAAAATGTAACTTGACTTTAGCAAAATTAGACAGTCTGTGTTTTGACAGACATGAGGAAGAAAGTAAAAGTACAGAATGGAGATAATAATTCCAAGTTATCTGAGGGATTTCAATACTGACTAATCTATAGAACTCTATATAATACAAACAGATGACCAACAATCACGCGATCCTCAGTTATTAGCCACCAGGAAAATATGAAACACGATATGGAATTGCTTTATGAATGAACACCAACCCAACAGAAACAAGCACTGCAGTCAGACAACAGCAGGTGCTGGTGAGAAATCGAAATCCTCACACCATGGTGATGGGAGGAAAAAAAAAAGGCCAAAGAACAGTAGTCACTTAGAAAATTAATCCACTGGAAAAAAGTATGTGCTGTGTGGGATTACAAAAGAAGGGAAATAAAGACTGCTGTGGAGATTATTCTTGATTAGTGTTAAATAGTGGAAGGGATGTGTGGGGGAAGGAAAGGAAGACCAAAAGCTAAAAGGAATCACATTTTATCAGAGCTTCCTCTTTTAGGTTAGAATTTCGTTTTCCTTGTATTTATACTATTTTCACAATCCTTTAAAGAGAGATCAGTTCAGTATAGGAAGTAAGTCACGAGTAAGTAGTCTTTAAAAAATGGGATGTGTTACCTCAGGAGTCATCACACCTCCTAAGTTACTGAAGTCCTGGTGGAAAGTGGGTCAGTGGCCTGGCTAACCTCTAGATGACCCCACAAGTCTCTTTCAACCCTGAGGTTTATTTCACGTTAATGGTTAAGACTGGGCCTGTCCTATGACAAATTGGTTTGAAAAGAGTTTTAAATGATGTTAATTATAATTACCTAGTTAAAATCTGATGTGATTTCTTTCTTTTTCTAATGAGGCACCTGGGCCTCAGATATACGGATAACTGCCTCAGTCAGGTTCACCCAGACAGAGAGAGGCACTGGCACAGCATTGCTCCCCCGCCATGGGTCCTTTCCCAGCACCAGGGAGCTCCTACAATGGTCTTGAACCCAGGTCTTGTGCATGGCAAGATGCACATTCTCCCAGATGAGCTATTTCTCAGCCCCTGATGTGGAATTCAATGTCAACCCAGAGAGCTAATACCCTTAAGACACTTTAAATCACCAGATGCATTAAAAAAAATAATAAAAAAGGTGAAAATTTAAAAAATTGAACTAATTTAAACTGTAATTCCTTTTAAAAAGATTATCTTAGCTGCTTAATGTTGGCGGCATTTTTAAAATATTATTTATTTAATTTTTTAAAATTTCTTTATTGGGGAATTAATGTTTTGGGCGACATTTTAATTAAATCTTTTTAAACAAAAATTTGTTGTAATTTGAAAAAAAAAGACAAGCAATGAGAATTAGTTTAAGAAACAAATTTCAACTCATATTTTGATCAATATGCCGAAATCTGTGAATACATAAAGCATAACACACATTAATATGAATGATGCATTTTTTTTAAAGAAAGGAACAATTCTTTGATTTGACTAAGAAGTCAAAAACACCAAGTTAATGGGTGATATATAAATCTGAATCAATAAAAAGAAACCAGGAGCCAGGGGGCACACCTAGTTAAGCAAACATATTACAGTGTGCAAGGACTGGGGTTCAAGCCTCTGGTTCCCACCTGGAGGGGGAAAGCTTCACAAATAGTGAAGTAGGACTGCACGTGTCTGCCTGTCTCCTTCTCTATCTTCCCCTACCCTCTCAATTTCTTTGTCTCTACCTAATAATAAATAAATATTAAAGAAAAAAAATGAAAGGCTGCAGAACCCTACTGACCCCACCTAACACAGTGCACACAAACAAGGATATATCCACTGTATGATAATTATAAAAATTTCCAAGAATACAGGTATGTTCAAAGCAAGTGCTCACAGTTACAGATGTCTTGAGGCCGTAAGTGAAGACAGGCAACCTGAGTGGCATATTCGGGAAAACCATATATATATATATATTTTTTTTTTTAAAATTTATTTTATTATTTTTTTTTGGTAAGCTTTGAGTTCTCAAATTTGTATGAGCTTTTATTTACTGACATTTTTTTTCAAACTTTTAAGTGCCTTTAGAAGGTATTCCCTATTGCCAATTTTTTCTAGTTATTTTAAATTATGTCTACATGTTGTGTGATTTCTTTCCCTACTGCTGCTGTTTTATTTTTTTGAGTGATCTTCTAGCTCTGGTTTCTCAAACTGAAGCACATATATAGCCATCACAATGGTATCCCAGGGATTGTATGAACTCCAAGATAAAATGAGTATTTTGCAGACTTTTATCACAGGGAGATGAGAAACTACCCAAGTGAGAACAGCTGTACACTGAGTGAACCATCAGCTATTTTATGGGAATAAAATAATAGGAAAAGAAAGCACACCATCCAAACTTGAAGCATCTTTCCAGAGGGCTTATTTTAAAAATTTGGAAAGATACTATCTATAATATTATGATAAAGAGTGTGGGTTCTCATCCAGAAAGCCTTGTGTACACCTACGTTCATAGCAGCACAATTTGTAATAGCCAAGACCTGGAAGCAACCCCGATGTCCAACAACAGAAGAATGGCTGATTAAGTTGTGGTCTATATACACAATGGAATACTACTCAGCTATAAAAAATGGTGATTTCACCGTTTTCAGCCCACCTTGGATGGAGCTTGAAGAAATCATGTTAAGTGAAATAAGTCAGAGACAGAAGGATGGATATGGGATGATCTCACTCTCAGGCTGAAGTTGAAAAACAAGATCAGAAGAGAAAACACTAAGTAGAACTTGGACTGGAGTTGGTGTATTGCACCCAAGTAAAAGACTCTGGGGAGGGTGGTGGTGGTGGGGGCAGGGTTCAGGTCCTGGAACATGGATGGCAGAGGACCCAGTGGGGGTTGTACAGTTAAGTGGAAAACTGGGAAATGTCATGCATGTACAAACTACTGTATTTACTGTCGACTATAAATCAATTTCCCAATAAAAAATAAATTAAAAAAAGAAGAATAAAAGAGCATGGGTTTTGTTGTCATCTAGGTTAGAATCTTGACTCGATATATTAGTCTGTAATTATAGCTGGATGTGAGAAGGGAATTGACTAGTGACTTGAAGGGAGTGAGGGGATTAACTGTGGATAGAGGGGCAAGAAATTTTTCAGACTGCAGGAACAGCAAAGATCCCAAGGTAGCCTTCCATTTTTAAGGACCAGCAAGGAGGTCAGTAGGGCTACAACAGAGTGACTGAAGTGGTGATGAAAAGGAAGAGGTGGGATCAGAGGCTTTGCAGCTGTTACTAGGAATGAAAAAGCCACCACACGCAGAGAAGTGCTATGATCTGACTTGGTGTAAACTGGATCTGAGAGCAGCTGAAAAAGCCTGCGAGGAGACAAGCTACTGCAGTTTTCCACTGACAGGATGGTGCCGCACACCAGAGTGGTGATGAATGAATGGGCTGGTGAGAAGAGTCAGCTTTCTTGGAGTCAAAGGTGTTTCTGGGAATTCAGGTCTACTCATTGAAGAAATTAAGTTAAATTAAGCTGCCTAATATTTGAAAAATTAATAAGAGATGGGAAGACAAGTCATAGGAAGAGTTGGTTGGAGGACTATCAGATGCTGTTTCCGACATGAAAACCCGACATGCCTATTAAACACTCAAATGGAGATGTTAAGAAGCTCACTTAAAAACAAAACAAAACTGGCTTGCAGTGGGTTAAGTGCACATGGTGCAAAGTGCAAGGACCTGTGTAAGGATCTTGGTTCGAGCACCCGGTTCCCCACCTGCAGGGGGATCGCTTCACAAGAGGTGAAGCAGGTCTGCAGGTGTCTATCTTTCTCTCTCCCTCTTTCTTTCCCTCCTCTCTCCACTTCTCTCTGTCCTACCCAACAACAATGACAGCAATAACAACAAAGATAAACAAGGGCAACAAAAGGGGAAAAAGTAGCCTCTAGGAGCAGTGGATTCAAAGTGCAGGCACCAAGCCCCAGCAATAACCCTGGAGGCAAAAAAAAAAAAAAAAAAAAAGGCTTGAAATCCAGAGACTAGATTAACTCCAGGCTAGAGCTACAAAAAAAGTTTAGCATTAAAAGATATTTAAAGTTATGAGATCACATGGGTGATAGTGCAGACAGAAAAGAAGTTTAAGGATTAGAATTTGATTTTCTTTGGAAAAAATTAAAATAACAAAGAAGTGAGCACTCAGAAAGATGGGGGAGGATTTAGCAAAGGATAAAAAGAGAGTGACTTTCACCATTCAGAGACTCTAACAGAAAAAATATGGGCTGGGTCCTGGACACTTCTAGTTTTGAAAGTTCCATAGCAGATTATGGACTCTCAAAGTACCACAGCCCAACTTGAATTGAGAATCACCAGAACATAACCATTTAAAATTTGAAATAAGCCTCAGAGGAGACAGCATAATGGTTATGCATCATTCAGTGTCTCTTGCACTACTAGAACCCAGAGCTGAGCAGTGCTCTGGTTAAAAAGAAAGAAAAAAGAAAGAAAGAAAAGAAAGAAGAAGAAAAAAAAACCACCAACCACTAAAATAACCAGGGCTTTCTAAGAAACTTCACAGTAAAATCATTCTTTTTAAAACATTTTTAGAAGGACAAGTGGTACTAGCAGTTGTAAGGGCTACAAGCTGCATGGGGGTGATGGTTAAGAATATTTTTCAGCCTACAACAATTTGTTAAGGATGCAAAGACAACCAAGATATGTTGTTTAACCAAAAGACAATCTATAACTTGTCAAGATACAAGAAAAGAAACCTTTATCCTCTATATCTTCTGAATACATTTAAACTTCCTATGAAGATTAGTCAAGGGGACAAATATAATGTATGACAAATTGCCTTTTCTTAGGCTAATACATACATATGTAAACAAGCTAATATCAACTAGCCTATTTCAAAAAAGTGTGAGATCAATTTAAAACTAATATTCATAATTCCAAATAAAGTGAAGAGTTGTATTAATTGATGCTTAAGGGAGACTGAGTTAGATAAGTATCAAGAACAAAATTCAGATTTCTCTGAATTATTCTAGGACCTACAGCAATTTAGACTGACAGAAAATAAGGAACAGTGTTGCACTAGAAGGATGAAAAGAATTCTTCTGGTTAAAGAAGAAAGCGGACTTCCTGTGTTAACAACTCAGCTAAGTAATCTTGGTCAGCCAACCAGTGTTCTTAAAATGTGTCTTTACGAATTTTTATTTGCAGCAAATTAAAAGGGCAAACAATATCACTGTAGGCAAAAGAGTAAACACAAAGTAATGAACATTAAAAGAAATCAGAGTTCTAACTGGCTCTCTCAAACTTCCAAGTTCACAATAACACAAATGAAATTCTCTGGATAGCAATATATGGGGCAACATCTAAAAGATACATTAGTAAGGCTTAACAATCATTTCTGCAGAGAAACCAAATGTTCACCAATAAACCCAGCACAGCAGCATAGAAAACAGTCCCAGCGTCAGTGTTATCATTACCTTGTGTGTAGGCAGCATCATCAGAGCCCATACTCAATTTCCGTGCTTCACTTATTCTGTCCACATGTGCTAAAGCAGGGTCTGTGAACTGCTGAATGTTCTCTGTTTCTACATAATGATCAGGGTGGTTTAAAAGATTTGTAAGTTCAAAGGTAGGGGACACCACCCCTGGTGAGACGGCAGGGGGTTTGTTGGGAGAAACTGTGATTTTGAAAGTGTATTTTGTGTTGGGCTGTGTGACCACCACTCGAGGAGAAGTTGCAGAGTTATTGCCCAAGGCTCGACTTTTGGGAGGGTGGTGATGAATGAAGGCAGGGCCCATGCTCACTTGCCCAGACATATTCCTGGAGGCAGCAGATGCTCCAGGGTTTGTGGAAATGAAGAGGGTAGGTTGATTCCGCATGACCTGGTCATCTCCGGTGGTGGCATTAGCTGAAATATAGACCTTAGGTTGGCTACGGGATATCATCTCATCCGTATTTGGGGGACTGGCAGCTATGTAAACAGTGGGTTGATTTCTATTTAAGGTCTGGCTATTGACTGAAGAGGAAGTATTAGAGGTTCGAGGACCAGAAGGTCGTAATTTTGAAGAACTGTTTCTTTGTGGAGGTTCAAGTTTGATCTCAATCTGGTTTTTTCGAGGTCCTGTTGAAATATTCTGAATGTTATACTGGCTATGGGCAGAAGACTGTGAGCTACCAGATGAGTGAACTGTTGGTGGCTGTGGAGTAGTAGGTGAACTGATGGGCATATAGACATGAGAGGTCTGGTGGCCTTGCTGATTTGGCTGCTGGGCTGAGGTATGTGACAGAGGATTAGATGCAGGATAAGTAGTCCAGGGACCAGGCTGTGAAGGCTGATAGACTTGTTGAGGGTTCATGGGATTAAACTGAGAAACCCAGCCAGAATGCTGCTGTGTTTGTCGAGTTGTACCACTAGGAGTTGTAATATAAGGCCTAATATAGATTGAATTTCCCTGTGGACTGTTAAGTACAGGTGGAGGTACACCATGGATGTGCAAAGAAGTAGGAGTATTACGACCAGTCTGGATATTTGGGGCTAAAGTTACCATTATGGGATTAAATCTGGGAGTCTGAGAAAGGTTAGATGTTCCTTTGCTGCCTAAGTGAAATCCAAGATGTGGTGCTGAATTTGAAGCACCAGATGTACTGGAAATTCCAAAAACATTGAAGCCTTGGGGGACTTGAGCTGGGGCTGTCTGTGGCTCCTGCTGGAACAGTTCATTATTGGACTGACCACCTTGAAGGTGTCCATCACTAATGCTGTGGGTCAGAGTCCTACTTCCATTCATTCTATTTCCTTCTCTTCCATGGTGGTAAACATTCTGTGACTGCAAGTCCAAGTTGAGAGAAGTCATGTGATTGCGTAGACCTGAAATTCCAGAATCATCCGAAAAATTCAAGTCTCCTTCACCATAAAGGTATCTTGTACTCTCCTGAGAGAGAACAGCACAACAAGCATCCAGATTATTGTTATTCTGTAAAAGCAAATAAAAAAAGGTTGATGTTAACTGCCAGAAGTTAATGCTTACAATTATATTACTATAAATTACGATGTAATCAATAAGTGATTAATATAGGTGTAACAGATAGCTGGATCTTTGGGGGACTTTTCTTCTTCCCTTTGGAGTATGTATTTTTAAATTTATGTACAAAGAGCTGCTGCCACTGTTTCTGCTATAATGTAGCTGTCTGGGGTGACCAAGTCAAGGAAGTCGCCTAATCTCCTCTGAATACTGTCAGAAACATACGCGGCACATGCTGAAGAAATCTTTCTCATTCGGACTGTATTTTCAGGGAAGATAATGTCTGACTGAGCAGAAGTGGCAAGAATGGGAACTCTATATTTTCTTGAATGGTTCCATCAGAATTGCTGGTGATTTATTTCACTTTCTTCAATGCAAGGCGAAGGAGAAGACCAATGTTCTGCAGATGGCACCAGAATCCACAGATGCTCAAACTTCTTATGTAAAATGACACACTATCTGCTATTACTTACATATCTATATACTTTAAACCATTTGGATTCCGTACAATACCTAACACCATGTAAATGCTATGTGCAAATAGTTCTTACACTAAATTGTCTAAACAACGTGCCAAGGAAAGAATGCTGTTATGTGTTCAGCACAGATGCGATCACTTCACTGTAGGCACATCTTCCACCTGTAGTTGGTTGAACCCAGAGATGTAGAACTTGCACTTACAGAGGGTCAGGTATAACAATGTATAAATATTTCGCACATTCAAGTTCTATACAAATTCTATTAAAACAATGACATTTAACATTCTCCTTTATACTGAAAACAGTTCTAAACTTCATAACAACGTCATTTCAATGATTTAATTCCTCCTCTTGTGTAAAAGACTCCAAATGTGTAGACATATATGAACGCATACAATATACACGTGTGTGTGTATATCTATATCTATATCTATATCTATATCTATATCTATATCTATATATACATATATATATATGACATATGCTTAAAGCAGACTCCAAAGCAGCAAGCAAATCTACTCCTGAAACATTAAAATAATAAAAGGAAACTCCCCAATGAGATTGTTGTTTCTAAAGAATTCTCAAAAGAGACTAATCATCGCTCACTAATTAGTCATAAAAATGTCTACTGAACACCCTACGTGTGCATAATACTGTGTAAGGCTGTCTAAGGCCAGGGATCAATAACACGACCCCCAAAGGAAATTGCAATTCAAGTTAAGATTTTGAAAAGGTAACATTACTAAAACATGAGTAAGTATCAAATTGAGTGAATATGGGCTGTAAAAGATACTGTTAGTAAGGAGGGTATGGTCGTCTGGGCTTCAGGGAATATACATGTAGGACAGGGAAAGGAAAAGAAAATCTCTGTGAAGAGAGTATCATGGGTAAGACAGTCATGAATAGAACAAATATAACTGGAGTTAATATTGTGGAACACGTTTTCACAAAAATAGATTAAGATTAGATATTGAAAATTCAAGTGCACTCGAGTCTGGCTATTATAGGCAAAGCAGAAAGTCAAAGAAAATGACTGAATACAGAAGGGAAGAAACAATGGTGTTTTGCAAAGGCAAGTCTACTGATACTTAAGATAAAAGAACAGAGGGGAAAATTGACTACTTAGAAGTCTTGAAATAACTCGACTATGGAAACAAATGATGAACAGCTACAAATTATTAATTAACATAATATGATTATAAGAGTAAAAGAATACAGAGACTCTAAGAGTAGGAGAATAATAGAAAGAGAATAGATTCAGACATAGAAAAGATGAATAATCAAGTTAAAATGTCTATAGGTAGTTGCCAAGAGATAAAATCTTACTAGACAAAATTGAACTGAAAAGACATCTTGGGGGCCTGGTGGGGGCACACCTGGTTAAGTGCACATGTTACAATGAGCGTTACAATGAGCGCTACAACGAGCAAGGACCTGGCTTCGAGGTCCCGGCCCCCACTGCAGGGAAACTTTTGTGAGTGGGGAAGCAGGACTGAAAGTGTCTTTCTGTCTTTCTCCCTCTCTACCTCCCCTCTACTCTCAATTTCTAGCTGTCTCTATCCAATAAATAAAGTTAAAAATAAATAATAATAATAAAAAGAGTATGTTGAAATCTTGTTAAGAAATGACAGTTCATGTCCCAGAACCACACCTCTCCAGAGCCCTACCCTACTAGGGAAGGACAGAAACAGACTGGGGATATGAGTCAACCTGCCAGTATCCATGTCCAGCAGAGAAGCAATTACAGAAGTCAGATCTCCTACCTTCTGCATCCCATAAAGAATTTTGGGATGCAATTTCCTCTCGTATTCCCAGAGAGGAATAAAGAATAGGGAAGCTTCCAAGGGAGGGGATGGGACATAGAACTCTGGTGCTGGGAACTGTGTGGAATTTTACCCATCATCTTACAATCTTGTTAGTCATTATTAAATCACTAGTGATAAAAAAAATTAAAAAGAAATGACAGCTCTTTAAAAAAAAATTTATTATCTTTATTTGCTAGAGACAGCCAGAATCACAAAGAAAGGGGAAATAGAGGGGGAGACAGAGAGACACCTGTAGCACTGCTTCATCACTTGTGAAACTTTCCTCCTACAAGTGAAGACTGGGGGCTTGAACCTGGGTCTCTGTGCATAATTAACGTGCACTCAACCAGGTGTGCCAGCACCGGCCCCCATTAAATTGTCGTTCTTACATCAGTAACATCTCCCCTAATAAAGTGATCTAAAAAAAAAAAAAAGATAGTTCACATTTTTGAGCAGGTAACACAAAAGAAAATGTTAGTAAAACAAGGTTTGATTTTTTCTTCCCCACAACTGAGTTTGAATCTTTCTTGCCATAAAAACTTCTTAGCTTACTCATAACTTTGAATAAAAATTTGTCAAGTAAAAATTTTAAATTCATCAAATCTTCATCAACTATTTACTCCTCAGAACTTATCTTTTATCAAAGCTAGTTGGGGCTTTTGTTTCAAGTTAACATTACTGTAATTCCTAGGAAATTCTCCCTTCTAAGTCAAAGCTCAAAAAGGCCCTCATTTCTTATCTTTTGCCAACATTTCCAATTAAATCTTGTATTTCCTAACAAACCCAGTCCCATCTTCCTTTTTGAAAGCCAGTGCTCATATTTAGAAAGCCTTTCTCCTTAATTCTCTTGAGCTCTCAAAAACCCCTTCAGTTCTTCAATTTCTGATTACTTAATATTTTCTAGTCTGAGCTATGCCATAACCCATAAGCTCTTGGGTGACTTACCCTTTAGAAGACACCATTCTCTACCAGCAAAATGTACTTACAGGGACATTTTAAGGCTGTAAGTAGGATAAGCATAAATGTACTTTGAGGGTCAGGTGGTAGGACACGTGGCAGAGCAAACACATGACAGTGTGCAAACACTAGGGTTCAAGCCCCTGGTCCCCAACTATAGAGGGCAAGTTTCACAAGTGGTGAAGCAGTGCTGCAGGTGTCTCTCTGTCTCTTTCTCTTTCTCTACTACCTTCTCTCTCAAGTTTTCTTTGTCTCTAAAATAAAATGAAATAAATGTATTTTAATCACTTTATTTGACTTACAAAGCATGCAAAAGAATCAAAGAGTAGCACTTCATCTCACAGTCCACGGAAGTCAACACAAAATGAATCATAGACTTAGTTATTAGAATAGAAATCATAAAATGCTAGAAGAAAATAGTCACAGAATATTCCATGAAGTCTGCTGCTTTGGAAATGTCTTCAAAGACATGAATGCAACAGTGTGAAAAGCCAAAGCAAAAGTGAGAGAGAGAGAGAGAGAGAGAGAGAGAGAACAAAAACAGAACAACAGAATTACACCAAATATAGAGCTTCTCTACAGCAAAAGGAAACAAAAGCAAAACAGTAAGAGCAAAATTTCACATGATACACGTCAAACAAAGGGCGAGTAACTAAAATCTATAACAAACGCATGAAACTTAGCCACACACACACACACACGCACACGCACACACACCCCAAACAACTTCATTAAAAAGTGGGGACAAGATATAAATAAAATCTTCACCAAAGAGAAAATATTCAGATGGCCACTAGACATGAAATAAATGTTCAAAGTTACAGGGTATCAAAGAAACCTAAACAAAGACAAGAATTAGATATTACCTCATGTAAAAGAAAAGGCCAGAAACAAGTGCTGGCAAGGGTGTACGGAAAAAGGAACTCTTCCACATGCTGGTGGGAATGGCTTAGCTCCTGTGGGAAGCAGCTTGGAGATTACTCAAAATATTAAGTGACATACAATATAACCCAGCAACTCCTTTCCTAAGAAGCTACCCAAATACAAAAACACATAAAGAGAAAAAACACATAAAGAGATCTATGCATACCTCTGTTCATCACACAGGTATTATCTGTAATAGCTCAAATTTGGAAACAATCTAAATGTTCAACAAAAGATGAGTGATTAAATAAGTTGTGGTATATGTACACACACACACACACACACACACAGGAATATATTCGCCTGTAATAAATAATGAAATCTTTTTGGCTACAATTTGGATACAGCTTGAAGGAATCATGTTAAATGAAGTAAGTCAGGAGAACAGATAATCTCACTCATAGGTGGAATTCAGGAGGAAGCTGGCTTTCTCCTCTTTCACCTCTCCCAGCTCACATTCCTTGCTACAAAGTTTATTACTTGTATGTCCGGAATGACTATCAGCTCAGTCCATCAGAGTGCAGTCTAGCTCACAGGCAGTTTGTAAGCAAAACAGACTTCTTACTGGATACCCAAAGACAACTGAAAAACAATCTATTTTCTATGTATAAATTGAAAACATGATTAAATTATATTTTTCAAGAATAGGCAGTTCATTTATACAAATCACCAACAGTATGGTAAGATGCACCCTGAGAAGTTTCATTCTATTTTTTTTTTTCTAAGAATGAGATAAACAGTGGTCTGGGAGGTGGCGCAGTGGATAAAGCATCGGACTCTCAAGCATGAGGTCCTGAGTTCAATCCCTGGCAGCACATGTACCAGAGTGATGTCTGGTTCTCTCTCCTCCTATCTTTTTCACAAATATATAAATAAAATCTTAAAAAAGAAAAAAAAAAAAAGAATGAGAGAAACTCTCAGGGAGAGCTAGAGAGAGAAGGAGTGGGAGAGGGAGGAAAAAAAGTACTAATTTACCATCCATAGAGTTCTACCTGTTTTGTCTTTGTTGCTCTCATGCTGTTCCAGGAAATAAACTCAGGGCTTTACCCATCGAAGCTCAACTACTGGGCTATCTCCCTGGCCCCTAATTTTGCTGCTAATCCTTTGGGTATTTCATTATGCAGACAGGGGCAAATACATAGAATTATACATATCCTCTCTGCTATCAATGACATATACTTCTGTTTTATTTTCTTAACTTAGTTTGTCCTGAGTATCACACAGATTATAAAAATCTTTATTTCTTTATAAAACATTTTAAATATTCTATAAAAGGCTCTCTGTTATACTCTTAGTTAAAGGTACTTAAAATTCTCTACAGCTATGTTACTAGGAAAAGTGTTTTGGACAGTTCTTTCAATACCAAGCCATAAACTTTTAAAGAAGAAATAATTGGGTTTTTTTCTTTTTTTCTTTATTGGAGGATTAATGATTTACAGTCAACAGTAAAATACAATAGTTTGTACATGCATAACTTTTCCATATAACAATAATAATTGTTTTTAGTAAAAAAATATTCACTTTAGGGATTTGGGCGGTAGCACAGCGAGTTAAGCTCACATGGTGTGAAGCACAAAAACCAGCGTTAAGGATGCTGGTTCAAGTCCCCAGCTCCCCACTTGCAGGGGAGTCGCTTCACAAGCGGTGAAACAGGTCTGCAGGTGTCTTTCTCTCCCCCTCTCTATCTTCCCCTCCACTCTCCATTTCTCTCTGTCCTATCCAACAACTACGACATCAATAACAACAACAATAATAACCACAACAATAAAAAACAAGGGCAAGAGAAGGGAAAATAAATATAAAAAAATTTACTTTATTGGGGAAATGCTGATTTACAGGATTGTTTTGTTACACATCTCCACAGACAGGTACCAGTACACCTCACCCTCTGCTAAAGAATTATTCTCTTTCACTCCAGCATCGCTAACAAGAATTGCACACACAGGTTGCATAGGGTGGTGATTTAATATATGTGTAACAGTGAAATGATCACCACAACCACATCAATACATTCACCACCTCATAAGGTCAACATCAAAACTTATTCCATATGTCCTAAACACTATACTTTAGAAAGAACCAGGAATGTTCACAGAATCCTGGTCAACTGAGGAAGATTACATTAGCATAGGGTGTAAGGAGGGTGTACAGGGCTACAAAAAGCAGGATTCCAGATTCTAGATCTCATATGCCCTAGTCAAGGTACACTGACTTTTCTGAAGGGCGCAGGGAACTTCCAGTCATTAGGTTTAAAAGCAAGAAAACATACAATAAGTCCTGTGTTTAGAAAGACATTTTGGGGCCGGGGAGGCGGCTCAACATAGGTGGCAAGTCTGCCTTGCATGTATGTAACCCTGGATTCAATCCCCATAAAATCCTACATAAAAGCAAGAAAGAAAAAGAAAAAAAAACCACTCTAATTGGCAGAGCAGTTTTTTGATCTTCCTCTCCAAACAACAAAAGACAAAACAAAATAAACTCACAAAAATCACCTCCCACCCCCCTGCCTGGAAAAAACAACAACAACAAACAAACCCAAACAAACTTAAAACACTTTGTCAGAAGTAAGGACAGACTGAAGAGACCAAAGTTGGAGGAGACCAAAATCTAGCAGACCAATTAAATGAAGAGGTAGAGAGTGATGCTATTAAGTATATGTATAGACCGTTTTTAGAAATTTCATGTAATTTTAAATTCAAAAACATTTGTTATGAGTAAACATATATGAGCCAAAATTTCATTTTATCTGTTTCAGCAAGCTGAAAAACTGTTTCTGATAAAGATTTCCAGTTTAATCAACTGAGAAGGCACATCTATCACTAAATACAGAGAAAGCACATTACTTGCCAATTCTGCTTAGGCTGCCCGTTCAGAATTAGAATCCAAGACTCCTTACTCCTCACTGTCCTATGAATAACTGGAAAACTTAAATGTTCTACTGGCAAAATGAGAGAAGGGAAAATGAAATAAGATTTAAATATGGACCATGGACCCATGCTTTATAGTGAGAGCTCATTTAAGTCTCACGTCTACTTTCTAAGGTAGGTATTGTCCATATTAAGACTCAAAACAGTCTGTAAAAGTCCACTTGATTACTATACGTAGAAGCTCATCTCTTCCACATAGCAAACGAGTCCTACCAAGAAGATAACTTACAAGAGTTTTCTTCTGATACCATGTCTGTATTACTAAATGCAGAAATCATTGAACACTGACCTGTAACATGCACCTGGAAACAACAACTTCAGGTACTTCAGGGAATTTTTGTCGCAGGTCATGTAAAACCTGAAAATCAATTTGGTGGCTTCCTTGGGCCATTCGTATATTGCCTGATCAGGACTATTGTACAGTAGGCGATTCTAGGCCTTAGTGGAAATAGTACTCATCTCTTCTGTCCAAGCATTTTCTGTGAAAGAAAAAAAAAAAAGAGTTTTAATGAAAACTGATTATAGAATGATTATTTTTGTGGATTTGAAATTTCAGCACAAAGTCCCTTTAGTCCCTAACATTTCATATACATTAGATATTTATGCCTCTAAAGTTTTCTATATATTTGCACTGCACTGTCATTTCAGTTTATAACTCCTGATGGTAAACTTTTAGACTAATTCATATGTATTTGTATGCTTTATAATGACAATGCCAGAAGACATTCAAATAATGAATTACTGTGAAGGCTGTTTTCTTTTATTCTTCTAAAAACGAAAAACAAAGAACATTACTGCTTTCTGACCTCTTGATGATTAACAAACACTCTGAGGTATATAACCTCATTTATTTAAAATCCTTAAATTCTGGACCCTGAAACGGCTTGAGTCTATAACTGACTTTGCCTGGCTTATTTAGAAAATATCTATATAATTCAATGAATATAGAATTTGATATTTGGTCTTACTGTACAGATATATTTAATATTTAAACAGGCCATACATTCAGCTCCAGGAGTTCAGTAGTGTATTACTCTATTAAAAAAACAACAACAATTTTTCTGTTGCTAGTAAATTAGTATTTAAAAAATATCAATGCTTGAGTTGCAAACTGAGAATCTGATTTAATTGGTAGATTTAAAAAAGTTCCTAAAGTGGTTCTTGTGTATGGTTAAAATTGAGATTGACCTATCTTAGTTTTATTCTTAATGTTTCCTTTTTTTAGATTTTTATTTATAAAATGGACATATTGACAAGACCATAGGATATGAGGGGTACATTTCCACACAATTCCCACCACTAGAACTCCATATCCAATCCCCTCCTATTCTTTATCCCTCTGGGAGTGTGGACCCAGGATCACTATGGGGTGCAGAAGGTGGAAGGTCTGGCTTCTGTAATTGCTTCCCCGCTGAACATGGGCATTGACAGGTAGATCCATACTCCCAGCCTCTCTCTCTCTTTCCTTAGTGGGGCAGGGATCTGGGGAGGTATTCTTAATATTTCTAATGTATGCCATGTTTATTTTTGAAATCCCTTTAGGATATAAATCATGTAAATATATTAAACTGCCTTTGCTTAACACTTAAAGTATACTCCATTTATAAATTTAACAGTACAAATCTCTTTAAAACAATTATCTTTAGCATCTCTCGCACCCTCACTAACAGTGAGTCACTAGACTACATGAAAATAGCAATTAGATCTGCAGTGTTGTTCATTACTGGGTATACAGCACTTTGCAGTTTTCTGCATAACAGTAAATTATATTTAGTTGTGATAGAAATTCTGAGTCCGAGATAGAATAAAGGCTCATGTAGACATCATAGATAGTAAAACATTTCAGCTTATTATCATTTGACTAAACTGTACTTATTTCCTTTGTCTATAAGACTTCAGCTTAGCCATATCTCATGGGTAAAAGTTCAGCTGAACTTGGTTCTTTGCATTATAATATCCCAAATATATTTTGATGTACAGACGCCCAGTTTTGGTGCTCACAGTAGTGCCTCTACAAACGGGTTCCAGGAGCAAAGAGGACAAGTACTGGAAGGTAGGAAATGATGTCTGAACAGAATCTAGGGGCTGCTCGAGTGCTGTTTACTTTACTCACTAAGTTCCCTTGACTAGCTACTCCCCCTATAAACTCATTTCTCTACTCCTTCCATCTTTGGGGCCAGAACTCCTCGACAAAATTGTTTATACTCAAGTGTCTTCATTTCCACCTTCAAATCCTGAATTTTATAGCCTCAGCCACCCTACACAGTTTTTCTATGAAACTATACTTAGCAAAGCCTCACATCGTCAGAGAGCTTCAAGTTGTTAAGCCTAACTTTGGGCACTCAGCTCCCATCTGGGCAGACCTCTCCAACCCCTCCCGTACTACTTAGACAATTTTCTCACTTTGGCTATGGCGATGTGTATTTTTCTGGTTTTCTCCCAACTGCTGGCAGCTCCTTTCTAGTTTTGTCAGATCTGTTTCCTTTTCTGGACTTTTCAATGCTGGTGAGCTACAGAACTCAGATCTAGTTTCTCAACCACATCTACATCCCCTTCAAAGTCACCCCATCCAAACACACATTAAACAGAAGCTTTGTGATTTCTACCTTCAACCCCAATGGAGTTCTTTCCCTTGAGTTCCTGATTAATATAGCCAGCTGCCTTAAAATCACACGGGTATTTAAGTTTCACCTCAAACTCAGGATACATAAAACTGAATTCTATTTTTCTTCTTCATCCAAACCAAGTTTTTCCTTTTTTTTTTTTTTTTGTCATCTAGTCAATGACGATGTATCTATCTAGTTGACCCTGCTGTCACACCCCATTTATTTAGCTCATCATCAAGACCTGTTGATTATATCTCAGAAAAATACCTGGATCTGACCACCTTTCCCCATTTTTATCCAAGCCACCACCAGAATTCACCCAGACTACGTCTGCAAAGGTCTCCTTACTGCCCTCACTCTTCACTGCACTCTACCTCCACTTTAAAGAACAGAGAGACCTTCATGAACCGTAAATCAGAGCAATTGTTCCTCCTTGCTTACAGTCCCATAACACAAGGATCTAGGCTAACTACCACTTCTTGAAACTTCATCTCCCATCAGTCGCTTTGTTGTCTCAGTTCTGGTAGGGACTGTGAACTTGCAGCTCTTTCTGACTAGAACAAGCTTTCCCCTTAAGATTCTTGTATGGCTCCCTCTCTTCACTAAGACTAGTGACCAAATGTCACTTCCATTATCTCCAATTAAAACGTCACGTGTCTGTCTACAAGTAGACCTCTCCCCCATCACTTCTCCACACCCTGCTTTACCTTCACAGCAATTACAAATAAATATCTAACATCTGCCAGTCTGACTATCTCTGTATCTCCACGGTTAGGCCAAGGATGCAGGATGAAACCAAGATTTTACTGCATAGCATCTTCATGTTTCTTTGCTTCCTTCCAAAAATACATTTAAAATTACAACTATTTCAAGGCAGAAAGAGAAATAGGGTGTGCACACTGAAGGTGAGCAGAAGGGGACAGCATGGAGGGAACTTTCATTTTCAAGAGATTTAACCAGACGGCAGGCTGCATTCGATTTGTGCAGCTATAAACCTGGACTGAACAAATGCAGTCTCGGTGTAACCATAAGAACTAAAAACCTAGGAAATGAACCACAGAGAGGACAGAAGTCCAAACTCTATGTAGGCATGCTGCTTATACTGCTGGCTCCAAAATTATGGCACGTGTTGCAGGGTAACAGAATTATGTTCAGAAAAAAGTACGTTATTTGGTGGCTTTTGTCATCAGGTGGATGTCACAGAGAGAAAATGTATACACAGCTCTGCATGCCTAGGCTACATGCAGAGATCACCACATTGTGTGGTTGGGTGTCACTAAAACATTACTTGGTACATGGCCATATATGAGAGAGTTGAAGCAGCCAGGTCAAGCCTATAATAACTGAACACTGAATAACTGAATATCCCAGAATTTGAAGGCTGAGCTCAGACAAGTTACTGGCCTGCAAAAATCAAATAAGCAAGCAAGCTATCAAACCAGCCAAAATGCGTAGCAATATTCATTGGAGGAGCACAGGATGTTGAGTCTCAATAGACCATGCCAGCCTATACTCATACAGATATGTGCAGTAAGAAACAGGAATAACCCACTTTCAAGAGAAAAGACAACAAAGGGATGCCAAGTCCAAGGTGACATAGATGCTAGGTTAGCACATAAAATGATTCATTCGAAAGCTGCTATCTTAATTATGAACAAAGATGTAAAAGGCAAATATGAGTCTCTCAGGAAAGAGAAAGAAACGCAACTAAACCAACAAAAAACAAGACAAAAAAAAACCCCAAGTGCAAACTGAGATGTCTAAAAAAAACTGCACATCAGATGGACGTGCAGACTGGAAATAATAAAAGTCAGTGAATGTGAAGAGAAAGCAGTAAATTGCTTCACCCTGAAGGATGGAGGAAAAACATTACTGTGGCCTTAGGCATGAAAGTCTCCCCCAACCCCCCATAACCATTACTGCTCTATGCCCAGTCTTGTTATTCTAAAAGCAAACAAACAAACAAAAAAACAAGCAACTCCCCAAACTTCACCATACAAAGAAGAACTGATAGCACTAAGAATAGTTGGAAGGCCAGGTGGTGGCGCCTGTGTACGTTAGCATGCACTAGGGCCTGAGGGGTGGGGGTGGGGACAGCTTCATGGGCAGTGAAGTGGTGCTATGCTATGGGTGTCTGTCTCTCTTTCTCTTCCTCTATCTCTCCCATCCCTTCCAAGTTCTTTGTCTCTATCCAATAAAAAGTAAACAACAAAGAATCGTTTAAGGATGCGATGTATGTAGCAATTTAAATCAGGTCTTGAAACCTTTCACCTCCCTATTAAGATTTCAGAATTACAACAGAACAATATATAATCTTACTACCTAAGTACACATACTTATCTGATATACTTTTTACAGTAATAAAATATGCATTTGTTGAGAGAAGGAAAGAACCAGACTCACTCTGACATATGCAGTCAGTGTTGGGGACAGAATATTGGAGCTCATGCTTCAAGTCCAACTCTTTTTTTTAAATTGTCTTTATTTATTGGATTGAGACAGCCAAAAATCAAGAGGGGAAGGGCAGATAGAGAGGGAGAGAGACAGAGACACACATGCAGCCCTGCTTCACCACTTGTGAATTGTGAAGCTTTCCCCCTACGGGTGGGGTCTGAAGGCTCAAACCCAGGTCCTCGGACACTGTGACATGCACTCAACCAGGTGTGCCACCACCACCCGGCTCATCAAGTCCAACTCTCTACATGGCATCACTCCCTGCAGAGTCAAGACCCAACTCTAAGGAAAGATGTACTTAAAAAAAAATTTTTTTTTAATCTTTTATTTACTGGATAGAGACAGCCAGAAATCAGAGGGTAGGGGGAGACAGAGCGGGAGAAAGAGAGACACCTGCAGCTCTCTGCTTCAGCACTTGCAAAGCTTACCCCCTGCAGGTGGGGACTGGGGCTCTAACCCAAGTCCCTGAGCATTGTAACGTGTGCTCCACCAGGTGCGCCACCACCTGGCCCCCCCCAAAAAAAATATATATATATATATATATATTATATATATATATTTATTCCCTTTTTGTTGCCCTTGTTTTATTGTTGTAATTATTATTATTGTTGTTGTTGTTGATGATGCTTTTGTTGTTGAATAGGACAGAGAGAAATCGGAAGAGATGGGGAAGACAGAATGGAGGAGAGAAAGATAGACACCTGCAGACTTGCTTCACCTGAAGCAAGTCCCCTGCAGGTGGGGAGCTGGGGGCTTGAACCGGGATCCTTAAGCTGGTCCTTGTGCTTTGTGCCACCTGCGCTTAACCCGCTGCGCTACCACCCTACTGGAAAGATGAACTTTTTAAATGGAAACACTGCTTAGCTCTAGTTTATAGTGGTGTCGGGGATTAAAATCTGGGACTTCCTGAGTCTCAGGCATGAAAGTCTTTTTCAAAAGCATTATGTTATTTCCCTGGTCCGTCCGTTCTTTCTCCCTCCTTTCTTTCTCTTTCTCCATTTTTCTCTTCCTTTCTTTTTCTTTCTTTCTCAGAGCCTCATGATTGCAAGCCTGGGCACTGTCCCTTGAGCTAACTCCCGTCACCACATTATTGATATATTATATAAATATCTTTATTAACTTTTAAAAAATTTTTATATTTATTTTCCCTTTTGTTGCCCTTGCTTTTATTTTATTTTATTGTTGTTGTTATTGATGCCGTTGTTGTTAGACAGGACAGAGAGAAATGGAGAGAGGAGGGGAAGATAGAGAGGTGGAGAGAAAGACACCTGCAGACCTACCTCACCACTTGTGACACCCCTGCAGGTGGGGAGCTGGGGCTCGAACTGGGATCCTTATGCTGCTTCTTGCACTTTGCGCCATGTGCGCTTAACCTGCTGTGTTACTGCCCGACTCCCTACATAAATATCTTATGTGCCGGCCAGGTAATAGTTCAAGATAACTTTTAACAGTAAATCATTGGAGATTTATTTATTTATTGTCGTCACTGGGGCTTAGGTGCTCTAGGTCAACATTTTTTCAAATAGAGACAGAGGGAGAGAGAGATAGAGAAAGAGGCAAGAGACACCACAGTAACGACACTTTCCCCAGTGCAGTAGGGCAGGTACTCCTGCCAGAGCTAGAAGTTCTCTTTCTTGAACCATGTTATAATTCTACTAAAGGAAAGAAGCACCCTTCCAATAGCAACATATTCTTTTCATAAGAATTCTTTTAAAAAATATTTATTTTATTTATTTATTCCCTTTTGTTGCCCTTGTTGTTTTATTGTTGTAGTTATTATTATTGTTGTTGTCGCTGTTGGATAGGACAGAGAGAAATGGAGAGAGGAGGGGAAGACAGAGAGGAGGAGAGAAAGACAGACACCTGCAGACCTGCTTCACCGCCTGTGAAGCGACTCCCCTGCAGGTGGGGAGCCGGGGTTCGAACCGGGATCCTTATGCCGGTCCTTGCGCTTTGCGCCACCTGCACTTAACCCGCTGTGCTACAGCCCGACTCCCTTTTCATAAGAATTTAAATGCAAGAATTACAGCCACACAACTAAAACCTAAAACTCAACACCGCCTCTTAAGTTTAAGAAAAGATATAATTATAATCCATCTACAGCTATAATGCCAAATCATTTAACAAATATACTCTACTAAGAATACTACTGCCTGGCTCTCAAAACACTGAAACAGCCAGTTCTTTGCAAAAATTAAATAACAGAAACATACCAAATCAGTCTTTTAAAATGATACTTTAGGGGAGTTGGGCGGTAGCGCAGCAGGTTAAGTGCAGGTGGCGCGAAGCGCAAGGTTCGGGCGTAAGATCCCAGTTCAAGCCCCTGGCTCCCCACCTGCATGGGGGGTTGCATTACAAGTGGTGAAGCAGGTCTGTAGGTGTCTATCTTTCTCTCCCCCTTTATGTCTTCTCCTCTCTCCATGTCTCTGTCCTAACAACAATGACATCAATAATAATAATAATATCTACAATAAAAAAAGGTAACAAAAGGGAAAATAAAGAAATAAATATAAAAAATGTTACTTTAAGTTAATTGTAACATTTGGAGCAAAAGATTATGCTAGGAGACTATGAATTTCTCACCTTTACTAACCTGTGATAATTTCCTTTCTAAAGAAAACAGCGAGGGCAGGGTAGATAGCATAATGGTTATGCAGAGACTCTCAAGCCTGCACCACCATAAGACAGGAGCTGAGCAGTACTCTGGTAAAATAAAGAAAAATTTAAAAAAGAAAACAGCAAACATTAATTGCTAAGTAGTAACAGTGACAATTCTAACTCATCAAAAGCAAACACCCCCATCATCTTATTTAATGCACTGCCTGAAGTCCAAGAATATCAACTGCTTCTTATGATTAAAAGGCTTACCAGTTACAAGTTCTTCTAAAAGGAATGTGCAAGTCAGTCATATTTGGCAATTTATGAATTGTGGTTTTGTGGTGAGTGCTACCATTTTCTAAAGATTAAGAAGAGTGCAATAAATCTGAGACTAGATTGTTAAGATTCACCAAAACATATTATATAACTACCTTGTATGTTTTTTCCAATTCCTACCTCATTATTTTTCAATATGTTAGGGCTTTAAGATGGAAACAAAGTTACCTTTCAGTGCCCTTTTGTATTGCATTTTTTTGGACAATCCATTAAGTGCATAAATATTTTTAAAGAAAAACCAGAGGAGAAAGTAAAACAAACGCACTTAAGCAGTTTTCATCTTATATCAATAGCACAGCTTTTGGAATGAATAACTCAACCGTGCAGAACTGTAATAATTTGGTTAAAACGTTATGTCCATGTCTAGCTTCTCCTCTGCCAAGTAGGAAAGTCATGCTGTAGGTAACTAACTCTCTTTCTCCCTCTTTATCTCCCCCTTTCCTTCTCAATTCTCTGTCCTAGCAGTAAAACAAACATTTAAAAATATTTATATATGAAAGTGATGATCTATTTAACATTCTGATTTATGAGCTATTCTCTAATGTATTATTTTTACCTATTCTCACATGTACTATGTATGTGTATTTTTTAAATTTTTTAAAAATATTTATTTTCTCTTTTGTTGCTCATTGTTTTTCATTGTTGTTGTAGTTACTATTATTGTCGCCGTTGTTAGATAGAACAGAGAGAAATGGAGAGAGGAGGGGAAGACAGAGGGGGAGAGAAAGATAAGACACCTGCAGACCTGCTTCACCACCTGTGAAGCAACTCCCCTGCAGGTGGGGAGCCGGGGGCTCGAACCGGGATCTTTATGCTTTGCACCACCTGCGTTTAACCGGCTGCGCTATTTTGCATAATCATCATGCTGTCTCCTAAGCCCTGTATGTCTATTTTCTTACTCGATAAACATCCGCTGTGTGTTTGTTACTTATTATGTACTGTAATAAACTGGGTGCTAAACTCCTTTTGGGTGCTGATTTTTTAAATCAAAAACTTGTGAAGTGCACAGGTGCTCACATTTTAGAGACAGTATCAGTAATGCATAGGAGTAGAAGATGAACATATCAACATGTAAGTGTATTAACTCAGTTGTTAGAGTTGCAGAGGGGCAAGAAGGAGAGACCAGTCAATTCTGAGGGAAGGAGAGGTGACACCTAAGCCGGGTCATGGGGAAAAAAATGTCACTAGGTGGACAGGTGAGAAAGTAGATGCCGGTCCTAAGCTGCTGCCCAGGGATACACTTAACATATTGAAACAACAAGGACATTTTGGGAAACCACAAGTGCCTGGCTACAGTTGAGGTGAAGAGAGTGATACTTATTTATTCTTAGGAGACCCATTTTTTATAACAGAAAGAAAGGCTGAGAGAGGGGGAAGGGGCAGGGTGAGACATCGCCCAGAGACCGCTGCTCAGCTCTGGTATAAGGAAATGCTAGGATTTCAAGCTGAAGTCCCTGGAGCTGCAGGCATGCAAGTTGACACCCTAACAGGCTGAGCTATCTCTCTGGTGGGAGAGTGAGCCTACGAGAGAAAATATGTGATAAAATACAAGGGTAGGTGAAGGCACATAATTGAAGATCTTAACCGTCCTCCCTGCCACCATACATGCCTCATTCAACAGGCTAGCAAAAACAATATTCCTCTCACTTTCTCCATTCAGATAATTGGTCTATGATGCTTCAGGCTGTGCTAAGCAACATGTGTCAGGTATTCTAAGTTAATTTTGGTTAAAGACTATTTTTTTGTTGTTGTTTTTGCAGTGCCAGGGCCTTGTAAATTTGTGATTTTTTTTTTTTTGCCTCCAGGGTTATTGCTGGGGCTCGGTGCCTGCACCACAAATCCACTGCTCTTGGAAGCCATTTTCTCCCCTTTTGTTGCCCTTGTTGTTTTAGCATTGTTGTGGTCATTACTATTATTGTTGCTGTCATTGTTGGATAGGAAAGAGAGAAATTGAGGGAGGAGGGGAAGACAGAGGGGAAGAGAAAGATAGATACCTGCAGACCTGCTTTACCACTTGTGAAGCTACTCCTCTGTAGGTGGAGAGCTGGGGGCTTGAACCGGGATCCTTATGCCAAATTTGTGATTTTTTATATTACATATCCACTTTCTTTCAGAAAGGAGAAAACAAAAGATATAACTCCACCATCTGTGGTATTTCCCCCAATGACAAGGTGCTCCTATAGGGGCCTGAGCCTGGGCCCTTCCTAATGCCAAGACAAGTGATTCTACTCAGGGAGCTATCTCCCAGTCCTGAGACTGTCTTTACTATAATTTCTATACGGGTTAAACCTAATATGCTTAGTTACAATTAATGGTTTGTTAATATCCTTAATACTGTGTCATTTAAGGCCCTGATATAAGAGTTGTTTTTCTAAATTTGCTGCAATGAGAAAATTTAAAAGAGTTGGGAGGTAGTGCAGTGGGTTAAGCGCAGGTGGCGCAAAGCGTAAGGACCGGCATAAGGATCCAGGTTTGAGGCCCCGGCTCCCCACCTGCAGGGGAGTCGCTTCACAAACGGTGAAGCAGGTCTGCAGGTGTCTATCTTTCTCTCTCCCTTTCTCTCCATTTCTCTCTGTCCTATCCAACAACAATGACAACAATAATAACTACAAGAATAAAAAACAAGGGCAATCAAAGGGAATAAATAAATATTTAAAAAACTTTACTTATTTTTTAAAGATAACAGTGGAAATTACGGCCAGCTTGGTTATTAGCCAAGTGCATAATGAACTCAGTAGCTGAATTTGTCAAATCCTTTTACACACTGCTACCCACATTGGTTTGAAGAAAACTGGAGTCTGGTACAAGCTTGAAAACTTTAAGTTTCTTTATAGAGTATTTCATGAACAACTACATGACTTGGAGCAATAAGCTAAGATTGAAGCAAATAAATTTTTAGGAAAATTAAATCCTACTGAAGACAGAAACAAAATATAAACCAAGGTACTAAGAGATAATAGAAGCAACTGAAGATACCAGGGAATTTTTTTTTTTTTTTTTTTTGGTGTTATGAGAAATAGAGAATTGAGGAAAGTACCCTGTGGGGTTGCGCAGGTCCCTGCTGAAGGGTATGCATGCATTTAGCAGCCTTCATTCTCTGGACTGATTTAGAGCGAGACACTGCAATGGTGGTCAAAAAGAAGAGGTGCCTGAAATTCAGGAGTTGAGGAAAGGCAGGTGAAACTCTATAAAGGTTGTGAGCACAGCCATTACAGAGAAATGATAAAATTCTTACAGGGTTGTCACATACAAGTATTTATATTGGGGGAGATGCCATAAAAGATCACAGTAACTAAACATCAGGATTTTTGGCTACGGTATAACAGGGGAGTAAGAAAAGGTGGGAAACTTTCAGTTAAAAATGTAGATTCTGGGGAAGGAGGTAAAGGGATGGGATGGAGGGGCTTTGGAGTCCTGGCTCTAGGTTGGGGGAGCGAGTGTTTTGCAGACAACTGTCACAGGAGATGAGAGGTTGTACCTATCTGTCAACAACTATACTGTAAACCACCACCACCACTACCCTCGCCCAACACCAACATAAAGTGGGGGAGAATTCCAGATTCCAGATAATGTGAGATGCACATCTAGGAAAACTGTTTTAGTCTGAAACTTTTTGTAGAAATGCCCCACTTTGTGATGTGCCTTCATTCTTGAGAGTCAATCCACAACTGTCTGTTCTGTGCCAAGCAATGTGCTCTAAAAATGCAAAAGAGGGGTAAGAAATAGCTCCTACTTTTGAAAAGATTATAATCTAACAGAATTAAGATTTATACTAGACTTGCAATAACATACTATCGGTTGGTTACCTCACTCTGTCTTCCCCATAGTAAGCACAGAAGATAACTGCTTTATCTTTGCAGTCAAAGAGAATCACGGGCAGATCTATTAAGAGATAATAGGCACAGGCCCACTAAATCAGTAGCAGCAGATCAACACTGAAAGCTAGCAGGGGTCAGCAGGGCTCTACTCACCATCCCCTGCTAGGGCCATCAGTTATAAGGTGGGCTGAATGAAACCTGTTACTAGTAATAAAGCAAAGTCTTTCTCGCTACACAAATTAAATCAATTAATCTAAAAACAACAGCAGCAATATTCAAGGGTGGCTACTCAGTGTACATAACTAAATGCAACTTGAATGTCCGTCAGTGCAAACAGCACAGTGTCTTCAGCATGAGCAAGCGGTCTTCAGAACTGTCTAAGAGAAATGGGCTGCAGACAGTAGGAAAGAATTTTACTATTACCACCTTAATATTCCCTCTCCACCGGGGACCCCACCAGTACCTGTATAGAGATACTTTTCTCTGAGTGTAACTAGCAGAGTTACCCTGCTTTAAGTTTGTATAAGTGCTTAATATGCATTATTTCAGTTACTTCTCACAACATTTCTGAAGGATTAAATAAGAAATTGCAGGCAAAGCTCTTTACACCTAGAGCCTATGTGTACTGTAGGTACTGTCCTTCTGGAAATATCTCTAATGTCATTAGGTCAACTCTCCATTGCAGTAAACTTCTCAAAAGACCCAATGACTTGTGTGCATCAATGCTAAGCGATCTTCAATAGATGCTCTTTCTGATTTAGGTCTCGGTCATTCATGTGACATCTGAAAGTAGGTATGACAATTCCATGTCCTATGATACCTCTAACTTCTAGGCACAATGGGCTGCTCCCAATTTATATGCTGCCATTTCCACAACTTAGAAATACCCGTTACTACAGTTAAAAAAGAAAACAAACCCAAAACTATCTATCCATTAGGTTGGCAGAAATAGTGTCGCTTTTCCCATGACATTGATTCTCTCGATATATTGCTTGAACCTCTAGTAAGACACTCTTTTTAGTGTTATCTGTAAGTAGGATAGCTGCAAGATTTATTCATTTTTGCACCCCTCCCCTCCTAGTGTTTTTTATTCACAATTTGTACTCAATAATGTAGACAAAATTAACCATTACTAACTGTCAAGGATAACTAAAGAGACATGAGATGTAATTTTCTCTTTAATTCCTCTGTCAAGTCACCTAACAGTAGTAACGATCCTACCACAAATCTGCTAGGAGCTCCCTTTCCAGTCTAATTCAGTACTCATACTTCTTCCAATACCGAACAGTGTGGCACACAATCAGTGGCTGAATGCTGATGGGCTTGGCTGACATCAAGTTCATAATGCATTAGCACCGGAAGAGAGAGGACCAAGAGACAGCCCACCCGAGAGCCTACTTTGGTAAGGGTATGATTCAGATTCAAGCCTGGCCCTGACTCACTGGAGGAAGCTTCTGTGCTCTGGTGTCTTTCCCTCTCTCTTTAGTTCTCTCTGTGTTTGTTATTTTCTATTTGAAAAAGTCAGCTTAGAACAGTTATGTCTGATGATGACAAAACAATCTGGAGGAAGAAATGTATATAGCAGAAAGTAGACTACTAGGCTCATCTTTTATAGTTGCGATTGCAATATAAAGTTCCTCTGTTCAATTTTGGATAATCTCCAGCCTATCGGGCTTTTACTTTCAAGTGACATGTATGGTTTCTATCCACTTAGTAAAGAAATTTACCTTTTATGATTTCTTTTTAAAAATTTATTTATTTATTTACTCACTTACTTATTATTGGACAGAGGCAGAGAGGAAGAGAGGGGGAGGGACAGATAGGGAGGGGAGGAGACAGGAGACACCCTCAGCCCTGCTTTATCACTCATGAAGCTTTCCTCCTGCAAGTGGGGTCCAGGGGCTTGAACCCAGGTCCTTATGCACTATAATGTGAGTGCTTAACCAGGTACCCCATTGCTTGGGTCTTTGTGTGGTTTATTTAAAGGAATCAAGTAAAAATATAGCAGCTATCAGTTAGTACTTATATTTAAAGCAGTTAATTTCTCCAAGTGACAGCGTCACATATCACATTATTTGGCTCTATCCAGAAATCTTATGTATGACTTCCAGTGACATTTGTTTAGTTTTGAATGTGTGGGATGAGTCCTGGCCTTCATGCCTGGGAAGAGTGCATTCTACCATTAAGTCACAAATAGGTCCCTGACTTCTCTACTACTAAATAATCAATGAACTCTTAGTGTGAAGGTATTTATAGTATGAAATAGCTGAGACTCTTTACTAGCTTTGTTTAATACCCTGTACTTCTTGTATATTGAAAGGGATTTTTTTTTTTTTAAATGAGAGAAGAGAGTGACCGACCACAGCACCAAAGCTTCCTTCAATGCAGTAGGGGACTGGGCGTGTACCATTTACAAGGCTTACTTCAGAAGCATTTCAAATTTATTTTTCTTAGATTGTTTTTTGCATTAGTTTGCTACAACTAGCAAACAAGTTAAATCAGAAATAGTCAGGCAAAAATAAAGTGTGTGTTAAAGTCAACACTAGCCGCACACTGCCTAATGTTAGGGTTGTGACCGGACTTCAAAGCAAGATGGTCACGACTCTTGAATGTGAAGTTGTGGTTATTATAGCTATCACAGTAAGGCAGCTACACAGGCTAAGCTGCTGGTGCCATGGGCTTTAGCATACCTGGAAACAGAAAAATTCAAATTGTGGCTGTTCTTGATTGGACCATTGCCATTTTTGCAGCTTACAATCTTTTAATTAAGTAACTGCAGTGAGCTCATCTCTACTGGATACTTCTTTTCCAGGGCAGGTCCAGGAACTGGGTCTGGAGCCTTGAAAGCAGAAGAGAAACTAGAGTAAACTAGAGGTAGGCAGAACAAGAAACCTCACCAGATAACATTATAAGATCTAACAGCAGTGATGTTGTCCCCAATGTCTCTCACATAAAATATTCTCAAGTTCATAAAGGGTTTCAAGTTATAAGCCACCAGAGGATGCTACTTGTATTTCTAAAACCATTGCCTTCATCTACTCAACTCCAATCTGAATTCCCAATTCTAGAAATTGAGCCAGTAATTTCTACGAAATTTCTAAAGGCTTTTAGCAACAAACTATTCAGTATGGGACCACAGAGCATAACAGAAAAAGAACAACAACAACGAAATCATTTCCATTGGTAAAACTGGAACTGCAAAGCTCTCGTTTTCAGGTCACTTTGCTTTTTTTCTTTCCCTATCTTATTTCCAATCATCTTCTAACTGCTCCCATAGTTTCCTGCAAGCAACTCTCAGAGGTTTCTTAAGAAATGCTTTAGATTCATCCAAGCATTGAGTTGAATTTCAACTTCCAATTTTTAAAAATGCTGGTAATTCTTAAAGAGGGAGGCAAGGAACAGCTCATAAGATGTGGTTCTTAACCACACTGGAAATTTTCTTTTTCCATTACCAAAATAGATTCAAATGCTTTTCTTTTTAATTTGTTAGGCCCATTAAAAAAGAAAAAAACTGAACTACAAAGGTTATAGAAATACTAAAATATCAAAAAAAAAAAAAAAAACCAACCAAACTGTCTCTGAGATTTTGTAAAAACTTGAATGGTTATCCAAGGGAAGGGTGGGAGGGCAGAGCAATTTTGGTGGCGAGTATAATGAATTGTACACACATGTCATTATTGTAAACCAGTTAAATCAATAATCATGTAAAAAAATAAAACGTATTTTGCCACCAGGGTTATCACTGGGCTCTGTGACTACATGATTTCATGGATTCTGATGAACCTACACACATTCATTCTCTCTCTCTTCCCCCCCTCCCCCCCCCGAGGATAAGGCAGAGGGCCAAGAAAGAGAGACGTAGTCAGACACACCATAGTACTACTTTACTGCTCAAAAAGCGTTTCCCAGTGCAGGTGGTCTCATGTGATGGTCAGGGGATTGAACTACAAAACATATTTTTAAGATCTTTTGTATTAGTTAGATCATCAAGACTTGGACACAACACCCTTATGCTTGGTGAGTTGGTACCCTTTGAAGTTTCTCTCAGAAGTTAATTCCAAGAGGTATCAAAATAAATTGAATTCCTTCATGTTGAAAGACTGTAAGAATTATAATAACTGGACAAAAAAGAAAGTTAAAACAAGGATTCAGAGGATCTCACTCTATATTTCCAGCAACTAGTAGAACATCAAATACGTTTTTTTAAGTGAAAACTTTGTATTTTCTACCTTTTCTGATGTTTGGGGAAGAAGTTCTAGAAGAGAAAGACATGTTTGAATTTGGTTTCAGTGTGGCCTCAGACTACACCTACTAACCTAGCACACAGTAAGTGTTTAATATACTTTCTCGCACTATTAAAGAACGATAAATAGTTTTTCTGAACATAATGGAACACTTAAAGTTTTTATTTTCACAAATGTTAAAGTAACAAGTTGCATGACAAACTTTAGTTTACAATTCAAGTGCACCATATCTAGTAGTTATTGATATAACTGATTTATGAACATACAGATTTCAAAACAGCTACAAAGGAAGTGTGTGCCAAAGCTCAATTCTGAGAACTGATGGTGAAAAAAAAGCGAACAATTTAAATTTAGGATAGAAAGTCAATTAGTGATACACAAGATAATGGTAGTTTTTTCTCCAAGTAGGAAATACTGCTGCCAACACTGTTTCTGAAAGGTTTGAAACAGTACTTAAAAAAAAAAAAGATTCAATATATGACATAACTTGCTCTTTAAGTCAGAAAATGCTTTAAGTAAAGAAAAGCCCTACATGTGGGCAGTAATTTTCCTCTTACTGATAGAACAGTGGGTTCCACACAAAATTACTATTTACCAAATACAGCTCAAGATCAGATTACACCTTCCTGGGCATTACCAAGCAATACAGCAAGTATCATAAGCCACAAGGAAAAAAAAAATGTCAAAGTCACTCTATAAGTACACGTTGCTTATGCTTTATTTCAAAAAGTTTATTTTATTATTGGTATTTTTTAAAAAATTGACACCAGGGTTATCACTGAGGCTTGGTGTCAGCACTACAAAGGGGGTGGAGGAAAGGAGCTGTCGATTTGTAGTGCATTTGTTTTCACTTCATACCTAGTTGTCATATTGAAATTTCATTACTCATAGGAATGTTTCACTTGATTCTCTTGGCTTGTCAGGTGTACAATGCCATCTAAAAAACAACAATGAATTTTTCTCTACCCTTTCAAAATCACACCTCCTATTTTGCTCTTTGTCCAGTTACACTCTCCAGCACTTCCAAAACAACAATGTGTAATGTTAGTTAGACCTTCTAAATTAGTGACTTTTCTAATAACAACCCAGTTCTGGCTTCAGGTTTGGAAAGTGTATAGTGGTAATTATATACACTTGTTTGACTAGAATTCTTATTAGAATTGTCAATGTCCTTCCTCCACCCCCTGCCACCTTTTTTTTTTTTTTTTTTGGTATTCCTCAAGATGTTCAGCTGTCTCTTACCTACTAATATGAACTGATTTATTATTATTATTATTATTATTTTTTAAATTATTATTATTTTATTTATTATTATTATTTTTTATTATCAGAGCACTGCTCAGCTCTGGCTTATGGTGGTGCAGGGGACTGAACCTGGGACTCAGGAGCCTCAGGCATGAGAGTCTCTTTGCATAGCCATTATGCTATCTACCCCGCCCCGAACTGATTTATTATTATATTCTAGAATAAGTCCTACTTGGTTACAATATTATTTGAACAAAGTAATATCCAATTCCATTTGACAACTTTATTAAACATTTTCTTTGTTACCAACTTTTCTTTCTTTTTTTTTTAAATTGAGAGGAGAGGGGGATATAGAGAGGGAGAGAGACAGAGAGACACCTGCAGCCCTGATTCACCTCTCATGAAGCCTTCCCCCTGCAGATAGGGACCAGGGGCTTGAACCTGGGTCCTTGTGCACTTCAGTGTATGCGCTTAACCAGGTGCGCCACCGTCTGGCCCCCTATTACCAACTTTTCTAAGACTGGAGTATTTCATTATTTTTCATTATTATGGTAAACTAATTAAAAAAAAAAGAACCAGAAATTTACCTTTCCCCTCCCCCTCTGATTTTTCAAATAAGTACCCAGCACTGGAAGTTTTAAAGTATTCAAAGATAAAAAAACTTCCTGAGGTGTGCTTCTTTTTGGGGGAGGAAAAGTCTCACATTGGTTAGACTCCCTTTTCATTTGTGGCCTCGGGTCAGATCCCATTCTTTCACATTTTCTTGAACACTCCCTGTTCCCTTCTCCCTTCACCCAATGGACACATTAACTATCTTAAATATATACATTTAGATACAGATCACAGAAAATTTCCTCACCAGTTAAGTTATGTTCAAGAGACATTTATTTACAAAGTTGGCTATTAAAGTTGTTACTTCAAGGCAGGAGACAGAAAGAGTTGCAGTTCTGACCTTCTACCCCAAACCTCCCTGCAGTCAGAAACACAGACATGTATACAAATAACTGCAAAGCAATGTAAGGAACGCTCTGGTGGGTCAAGTCTCTCCTCATATCATGCCTTACCATCCACACTAGTCTATGGAGTAGTCAGACCATGACTTCAACTGCTTTAACCGGCTTTCAAGTTTCCTCCTTTGATGATAGTTTTATTAAAATGACCAAAACTATTATTTTTTCAGGATTGGCTTACAGAATACTTTAAGTCTTATTAGGTTCTGCTTAATTTCATCACATCATTTGAGACAGATGATTAGATGAGTAATTTCCTGTTTATGAAAATCCAAAAATCAGTTAGGACCAGAAATGTATTTGTGGCATTCAACTGTAGTTCTAGTGTTCCTTATACTCATTACCTTGATCAATCACTAACTTGAATGACTTCTGATCATTTTCTTGAAAACTTTTAAATCAAAATTGTGCACACTGCCTAGAATTCTTATTTCTATGCTTCCTAATGTTTGTTAAAAGAACCTTCTAGTTTTTAAGTTATATTTAAGTTTTTTATTCTATCTGATGACACTTGAAATGTTCAGGATCACAGAACCAATGTTGAAAAAGAACCTTACAGATAATAAGTACACCTTACTTAATAGAAGAAACCGACAAGTAGGAGAACTTGAGTGAAAGTTTAAGACAAACTTACCTTTGTTAAGTTTATGAATCATAAAGTAATACACACACACATATATAATAAATATAAAGCAGATGTAAACCAATTTTAAGTCACCCAGCTTCTAAGAGATTTTACTTAGTTGACAATACTATGAGCTGATTTTCAAAAATGGCATTAAAAGAAAGAAAAAAGAAATCCAATTCTATATCCATGCCTTAATCATCTACATTTCAGATTTTCAAAGTGAACTTTGAGTCAACATCACACTACCACCTATGCTAATGCTTGCCACCCAGGCTGATCTCATGAGTTGAGCTTACAAGATAGAGACAGGCATCACCAGACACTTTGCTGAAAAAGCACAGCAGTGCCTGGAACATGGCAAGCATTCAAAACACTTCAGCTCCTACTACTGAGGCAACAATTACTACTTCTGAATGTATTTATATCCTATAATTGTACAAAACAGTGATTTTATTTAAAGTGATCATATAGGAGCACTTCTTAAATCTTCCAAACAAGAATTGATAATTCAGCCATACAGAAAAGTATCCTGTACAAAAAATCCTTTGGCAGTCTGGAAAAAATTACAGATCCCCTCGCAGATAATAGAGTATACTGAATTATAAAGATAGGCAATTTTCCCGAGACATAGTTAATTTAAAAAAAAAAAAAAAACTATATAATGAAACCAAGCTACCGGGGCCAGGTGGTGGCACACCTGGTTGAGTACACATGTTACAATGCTCAAGGTCCTGGGTCTCCTGGTCCCCATCTACAGGGGAAGGTTTCATGAGTGGTGAAGCAGGGCTGCAGATGTCTCTGTCTCCCTATCACCCCTTTCCCTGTTGATTTCTGTCTATTCAATAAATAAATAAAGATAAAAAAAAGCTACTGTTTTAACGACGTGTATTTGTGATGTCAATATTTGTGCTTTTTATTCACGTTCAGCAATAAAATCTAGCAGGGGTCGAAGAGGAACCACAATTTAGAAAGTAGCAATTTGCATAAATTACATTAAGAGAGATCCAAAACTGCAAAGTCATATGGAATTATCTATGCTCTTTACTTTTTTATAGAAAGAGAGAGAAACTGGGAAGGAAAAGTGAGAAGGGGGCAAAAGAAAGAGACCTGCATTGCTTGCCCCACATTTGAAGCTTCCCCTGCAAGTGGGGATCAGAGACTTGACCCTGCCTACTCGCTCGTGGGAACACATGTAATTCTACCAGGCGAATCACTGCCTCACCCCCACCTGTGTTTTTTCTAACAGCAACAGAGTCACAGGCACTGCTAATACTTCTGGAGCTTACTGCTTAAAAAACAGTGAAACTGAATGTGAAATTTCAGTCAGAGATTATCGTTAATGCAAATGTATAGATCTGGCTTTATAGTCTCATTAAAAGCATGGATCCCTACAGAGTGACGTAGCCTAGAGGAAAACTCCCGGACTAACTACCTACAACCTTTTCTACTTCCCCACTAGTCTCCATTTCCACAGCAACCAAGTCCAGCTTGTCTGAAAGCATGCAACCCCACTCTCTGCCTCCAATCGGGATCCTTATGCAGGTCCTTGAGCTTCACGCTATGTGCACTTAACCCGCTGCACTACTGCCCGGTCCCCAATTAAAAAATTTTAACTAATTTTTGGAAATCAGTTCTGGTTTCATTTCATTCCTGAACTTTTTTTTAAATACTACTTCAGACAACTGGATATTTTTTTAGAGCCCCTAATATACACATGTGTCGGTGTTTCTAAGTCAACAATGAATCTTTTCTTATGGTTCCGCCTTTGTTTCTCTTCATCTAAGATTTCAGGGGATAGGTACTAATAACTGTATTCAGTAAAGAGACTATTTTAAGTAAATCAGTAATTACTAGACCATCTGCAAAGTAAGTATCAGAAAATAAATCAAAAGGTAAGAAAAATTCCACTGAAAAGCTAAAACAAACACTATAAATTAAGTTTGATATTTCAACTCAATCAGAACCTAGAAGCTTATTTAGCAGGCAGGAATGAATTCCAAGTAGTAAATTAGGAAAAGAGTGCTGCAGTAGGCATACAACAGTGATTCATTCTAAAAATATTTGCAATCACCAACTACACGCCAGGCACTATTCCAGATTTCATCAATTTGATGGTTTAAAAAAAAAAAAAAAAAAAATCACACAGGAATTTACTACCAGACCCTGGACTAGAACCTGGGGCTTCTGATTCTCATTTTGAAATTTTGAAACAAAAGATGTCTTGAGTATAGGTGGTGGTGGGGGAGAATATTCCATATTTCAGAAGGTAGCAAATCATAAGACATTACAAAGAAGTTTGAGTGCTATTAAGATATATATATATGATATATGAATATAAATTTTTTATCTATGGTCTATAATGAAATAAATTTGAGGATAAGCTTCACTATTTGATATGGAATATTACTGAAACTAGATGAATAAGGTGAAATCTTACTCACTGGTTAATATTTTAATCTTACTTGATAAAGTTGTTTTTCTTTAAGGAGTTCTGCCTAAATCCCTCATCTATTTCATATAAGCCATGAAAAATCTACCAGTATCTCAGTGGTGGGGTAAGGTGGTAGATATTATTCCCTATTGATTATAATGAACAAAAAGAAATGACCTTTCCTAGAGGTAATCAGAGACTGAATTTGGGGAGGAGGATGGGGTAGTGAATGGGACTAAAACAAGTAAATTAACAATCTAAAGTTATCTTGTTCAAAATTCAGATTTCCAGCACCCACAGAATAATGTTCTCTATATTAGCTGCTATAGTAGAACATGATCTCAAGTAGAAACATTTTCCTCACATATGCAAGAAATGGCAAAGTTCCACCAAAGAATCCCACAAGCACTGCCTGCAGCTCTTCCCCTTCTCTATTTACATAATGTCCTCAAATTCAGATGTCTGTTACCTGGGCAATCACAGAACCACAGCAGTTTCTTATCTGACAACTTAGTCCACTCTAATGGTTCTATTATATTTCACAATGACAATACATTTTCCAGTTTCTAAAATATAACAGGATCATGTTAGTTTCCTTTCCAAGAAAGTGAAGAGAGTTCAAAGAACTATATACTCTATGGAGTTTCACTAGGATGTGGTAACACTGACCTGTATGGGGGAAAGGTAATGAATGTAAGAAAGGAGACTTGAGGAGGCCGGGAGGTAGCAAGCAGGTTAGGTGCACATGGCGCAAAGCACAAGGACCGGCGCAAGGAAGACGATTTGAGCCCCTGGCTCCCCACCTGCAGGGGGGTCGCTTCACCTGTGGTGAAGCAGGTCTGCAGGTGTCTATCTTTCTCTCCCCCTCTCTTGATTTCTCTCTTTCCTATCCAGCAACAACCACAGCAATAACAACAACAGTAACAATAAAGATAAACAATAAGGGCAACAAAAGGGAAAAAATAGACTCCAGGAGCACTGAGCCCCAGCAATAACCCTGGAGGCAAAAACAAAACAAAACAGAGACTGAACAAGAAATCAGAACAAATGAGTCAGAAAATATAAAATTCAGAAGAGTGATATAAAAAAAAAGACAAGTGAAGAGAGATAAACACTAATTACTATGAAAATTTAAGTTTATTACTTTTGGAATAATTATATAGCAAAACCCTCTTTATGAACAGCTATAATTAAACATTTATTATGTGCTAAGCACTTGGGCCAAATGAGTTTATTCCAATGGTGTCAACAGTATCAGAGAAAGCCATGTCTTCTATTAACTTTATTATTTTAAGGTATTTTTTTTACCATTTATTTATTTATTATTGGACAGAGATCGTGAGTAATTGAGAAGGGAGGTGGAGACAGAGAGGAAGAAAGAACAGAGTCACCTGCAGTCCTACCTCATCACTAGTGAAGCTAGTGGGATGCATTGGATCGACCTTCCTGTGGTTCATCCCGTGAGTACCCATTCATTGGGGAAACTGACGATCCTTCCTAGCTGACTGAATCCACATGGATCCCAGTCACTTTCAAAGCCAGCAACAAGCAGCTCCTGACAGCTTTCAAGCTGTTGGTCCTGCTCTTCGAGTGCTCCAACTTAATGTTGAGGGGCTGTCCTTTGCCAAACGCGTTCTTATTGGTCAATTGGCGATACAGCATCAGGCAGATGTTATTTGCCTACAAGAAACACATATAGCAGTCGATGAAGCTGCTCGATTCACCATCAGTGGATTTGATTTAATATGCTATAATCTCCATCCTAAACACGGCCAAGCCATCTACGCCAAATCGTATCTTGCGGACGTTTACCACACGGCCTCTTCGACCTTCTACAACTCCATTACTATTGGAACTATTCAGCTCGTCAACATATATAAGCCTCCCAGTGCCTCATGGGATAATGAGGTCCTGCCTAGCCCGAATCACCCAGCCGTTTACGTTGGAGACTTTAATAGTCATCACCAAGACTGGGGATATTCCTCCACTCGTGCTGACGGCTCTATCTTAGCCAACTGGGCTTCAGCGAATGACCTCTCCCTATTATACGATCCCAAACAGCCAGGCTCTTTTCACAGTGCTAGATGGAATAAAGACTCGTCACCCGACCTGTGCTGGATTAGCACAGTCAACGGCCAAGCCTTTCCCGCTAAGAGACAAGTTCTCAAGATCTTCCCGCACAGTCATCACCACCCAGCTATCATCCACATTGGTCTCCAGCTCCCACTGATTCTGTGCTCGGAGAAACTAAGATGGAACTTTCGGAAAGCAAACTGGCGTCTGTTCAGTGATCTTACCAACAAATCTATTCCTGCAATTCCAATTAACTCTATCCCCTCTGAAGATTCCTACAGGTGCTTCCGCCAAGCCATCTTCAAAGCAGCTTCCCAAGCCATTCCTTGTGGGAGACGTGCTAACTATACGCCTTGTCTTGATGCTGAATTCGAGCAACTACTAAAGCAGTATGATGAGTTGGGTGACCCAGATGTGGACGACCATCTCACTGCCTCCCTGGATGCAGCATGCCAAGCCCTCTGGCAACAACTCACGGAAAGCCTGAACTTCACCCACTCAAGTAGGAAGGCCTGGAAGCTTCTTCATAGTCTGGGTGCCGGTAGCCAACCCTCTCCTGTCTCCCATCCTCCCGTATCTCCAAACTCAGTGGCCAGTCACCTAACTCAAGTTGGACGTGCTAAGATCGACCCGGTCTGGAAAAGAGAAATTTCCCATGAGTGGTCATCCCACTTCCGGTTATCTTGTCCATCTCCAAAACTCTCTCCCTTTACACTGTCTGAACTGGAAGACACTTTGAAGAGGGTTAAACCAGGAACAGCTGCTGGCTATGATAACATCACCCCAGAACTCATCCTTAACTTGGGCCCCGCGGCAAAGAAGTGGCTCACTTCATTCCTGTCCCACATCTTAGAATCTGAATCTATGCCCAAAATTTGGCGTCGTGCAAAGATAATAGCAGTTTTGAAATCAAAGAAAGACCCAACACTGGCCGCCAGCTATAGACCAATTTCTCTCCTCTCCGTGTGTTACAAACTCCTTGAGAGGCTGCTTCTGTCACGTATTTCTCCTCTTACAGAGAAATTCCTATCACCCGCCCAAGCTGGTTTCCGCCCAGGAAGATCTACCTGCGAACAAGTCCTGGCCCTCTCAACTTACATTGAAAATGGATTCCAGAAGAATTTAAAGACGAGTGCTGTCTTTGTTGATCTCACAGCAGCCTATGACACGGTCTGGCACCGTGGTTTCCTAGTCAAGATCTCAAGATGCCTGCCTCCATGGGTGGCCAACACTATATCGTTTCTTCTCCAAAACAGAAGATTCCGGGTACATCTGGGTGACAAGTCTAGCAGATGGAGACATGTTTCAAGTGGCCTCCCCCAGGGCTCTGTTCTGGCTCCTACTCTATTTAATATTTACATCAATGACCTCCCAGAAACTTCTTCAAGGAAGTTCATCTACGCCGATGACATCTGCTGTGCAACTCAGGCATCCAAGTTTGACATCCTCGAGGAAACACTCACAAAAGACATGTCTCTGATATCTGATTACTGTAAAAAATGGCGACTAATCCCTAGCACTGCAAAAACGGTATCATCTGTTTTCCATCTACACCATGCCTTGGCCTCGCGTGAGCTTAATGTGCAGCTTGATGATACGAGAATCCGGCATGAAGCCCAGCCAGTCTATCTTGGCGTTACTCTCGATTGCACCCTGTCATTTCACGAACATCTCATAAAAACTGCAGCAAAGGTGGGCGCGAGGAATAACATCATTGCAAGACTGGCCAGCTCCTCATGGGGCGCGAGCGCTTCCACACTACGATCATCCTCTCTGGCATTATGCTATTCCACTGCAGAATACTGTGCCCCAGTATGGTTCCGTAGCCCCCATGTCCACTTGGTCGATTCCAAATTATATTCCTCCATGAGGATAATTTCTGGAACCATCCGTTCCACCCCGGTTCCATGGCTTCCAGTTCTTAGCAACATTGCCCCGCCAGATATTCGTCGGGATGCGGCATCATCTAAGTTCATTTCCCACGTCTATGCTTGACCGGACCTGCCAATATACGCGGATATCTTCGCCCACCCTGTCCAACGCTTGACGTCTCGTCACCCAATCTGGTCTCCTATGCCTACACTGAACTTCTCTGTTCCAGTCTCTTGGAAACAGAGTTGGCAGTCAGCTGAGGTCAAGAACAAACACCTCATCATAGACCCCTGCAAGTGTCAACCCGGCTTTGACCTAGCACGTTATGATTGGGCCCTCCTCAATCGCTATCGAACAGGCCATGGCCGCTGCGCCACTATGTTCCACCGCTGGGGAGCCAGAGACGACCCGAACTGCCCCTGCGGCTCCAGACAGACTATGACCCACATAGTCAACGACTGCCACCTCCAGATTCAAAGGAGGTCTCGAAACTTTACATCAGGCTCAACCTGAAGCTGTTGACTGGCTATGGAAGAAGGGCAAACGCTAGAAGAAGAACTAGTGAAGCTTTCCCTCTGATGGTAGGGCTTGAACCCGGGTCCTTGTGGACTGTGATGTGTGCACCACCACCTAGGCCCTATTAACTTTGTTATTACACCATGGACTCCCACAGTGTATACAGATGAACACACTCGTACAAAGAAGGGCCTGGAAATAAAATACCACAACTTTCAAAAATAACTGTCCTAGAGCTAGGGAGATAGCATAATACTTGTGCAAAGAAGACTTTCATGCCTAAAACACCGGAGGTCCCAAGTTCAACCCTCACACTGCCATAAGTCAGAGAGAAGCAGTGTGCTGGTAAACAAACAAGTGCCCAAATAACTGGCTTCCTGGTCGCTATATGCAAGAGGGAAGCTTTATGAGAGGTGCAGCAGTGCTGCAGGTGTCTGTCTGTCTCTCTCTCCCTCTCCAAGCCTCTTCCCTCCCAATTTTCTTTGCCCTATTAGATAAAGTTAAAATATTAAAAACTGTGCTAGGGAGACCCAGATTTTAAAAAAATGTTTAAAAAATGGTCATAGAAAAAGATATTACCCAGAATATTTTGGTTTGAAGTAAATGAAACTTGAATGATAGTCTCAGTAAACATTTTTCCTATGGATAAAAAGATAAGACAGGAATGCAAAACAGTGTCAAACCTTCTTCATAATATGTATGGAGTTACTTAACTTGACTAACATTTAGGCCAAAATTCTGGAAATTAGTGTGACACATATACTATCATAATAGCCATTTAGTGATGAAATAAGTTGGTTATTTATTATTATTTTAAGTAATGTTAATGTAAACATTTATCTTCTAAAGTGTCTCTCAATCATACAACTTACGGTGCACTTAATGTCAGACATACAATAGTCTAATGATAAAACCAGTTCAAACTTTGGTTTCATCTACTAGTAAACTTTAAATAGATGAGTGATAAAAATAAAAAAGGCATATGCATAATTTTAACAGGTATTACTGGAATTTCTTACATATCAGCTCAATCAATGACTCTCAAATTTCTAGTCTGAATCTCTTGCCTGAATTCCATTTGAAGCTAAAATAGCCTATTCACTATTTCCAGTCGTCTAGAAAGTATTTTGAAGTTAACATGTCCCCAAACAAACTCTTGATTGTCCAGATAAAACTTGTTACTACACTGTCTTCTCCAACTCAGTCATCAGAAATTCCATCCCTACAATTGCCTGGGCCAAAAATCCTTGACTTCTTTCAGATCCCATTCATCAGCAATTCCTTCTCACACTGGGCTGAAACATCCCCCCAATCTGGCCCTGTCTTACACTCTGCAGTTAGCACTGTTAAAAGCTCACTATCGCCTCTCATTTGGAGGATCGCATTGTGATCACTATGGTCTCCTTGTACACATGCTTGCCCCACTTGCACAGCCTATTTCACATACAACACCAGACTGAGTCTTTCAAAAATAAGGTTAGAGGGCAGGAGCCAGCTCGGCCAGCAGAGCATTCGCTTTAGAACGCATGAGGTCCTGGGTTCCAATCCCAGCACTATATGGGGACACTACGGACAGCACCAGGGGAGCTCCATAGATGGTGCAGTGGTGTGTCTTTTTCTCTTCTCCTACTATATCTCCTCTTCCTCTCTCTAAAAAGAAAACATTGGGTCCAGGAAGCCACGCATGTGTAAAGTCTCACTGGGGTCACAAAGAAAGGCAGGTGGAGGTGTGGAGGAAGTATCATCAGTGAATAATTTGAAGAAGAAAACCACATGACCCTATGGCTAACATACACTTTATGGTGCAAGAGAGAGTACTTTCCCCACTCCTATTAACTCCTGTTACTCACCACTCCTATTAACATAGCACTGGAGGTACTGACTGAGTAGTAAAACAAGAAAAGGAAGCAAAGGCATACAGATTAGAAAGGAAGAAACAAAAGTGTTTCTATTCACAGACACATTAGAAAGCTCCTGGAATGCAGTCAGGGAAGTGGCACAGATAAAGCCCTGGTCTCTCAAGTACCAGGTCCTGAGTTTAAGCTCTGGCAATACATGTACCAGAGTGACGGCTTCATTCTTCCTCCCGATCTATCTTTTGCATTAATAAATGAATATTTAAAAAAAAAAAAACTTTTTAAAGAAAGAAAGCCCATGGAGCTTACGAGAGAGAAAGAGAGAGAGAGAGCGCAAGAGAGAGAGAGACATCCTAGACTAGATTAGTTTAGCTAAAAGGTCAACTACCCACAGAAATCAACCATATTGCTATAAACCAGCAACAAGTAATCAGAACCAAAACTAAAAGAGACGAAATTACAGCTTCACAATCACTCTAAAAAAAACTATGTATAAATACACAAAACACATATAGCACTTGTGTTAGGAAGTACACAATACCAATGGAAGAGCTCAAAGACCTACATATTTGGAATATTCATGGGCTGGTAGGCACAATGAAGCAAAAATGCCATACTGCTCTATGCATTTAGTACACTCCTATGGAGGTCCAGAAGGATTTTTTTTTTGTTGTAAATTTCAAAAATTTACATGGACAGAAACTGAAAAAGGAGAACAGAGTTGGAAGAATTTCACCACCTGATTTTAAGGCTTACTATACAATTAGGATAGTCAAGACAGTTTTGTTTGTGGAGAGAGAAACGTAGAGATAAATGAAGCCGAAAGGGGGGTGAGGAGAGCGCACCTGGTTAAGTGCATGTCACCATGTGCTAGGGTCAGGGTTTCAGCCCCCTCCCCACCGCACTGCAAAGGGGAGACTTTATGCTTTATGAGGGGTGAAGCTGATCTGCAAGTGTCCACCTTTCTCTCTCCCCTTCCCTTCTCAATTTCTCTCTGTCCTACCAAATTAACATATTCATTCATAGACTTATATGAAAACAGTGGCTGCCAGTAGTGGTGGTTTCGTGCACAGGCCCCAGTGATGACCCTGGTGCAATTAAAGAAAAAAAAAAGTCAAGAAAGACAGAACATAGAGAATTCAGAAATACGAACTTACAGGTACAGTCATATTATTTTTGACAAAGATGCAAAAGCAATTCAATTGAGGAATGAAAATCTCTTCGACAAATTATATTAGAACAACCAAATGAACTTCAATCTAAACGGCAAACAGAATGAACCACAGATCCATGCAGAAGATAAACAGTCTTTAGGAAACTTTTAGAAGACAGGAGAAACTCTTTGGAAACTGGTGTAAGCAAATAGTTCTCAGACTTGACAACAAAAGTCTGATTGATATTAAGAAAACAATTAATATTTGATTTCATTACAATTGAATGGGGAGGGCATCTGTAAAAGGCGCCGCTGCTAAGAGCATGAAAAGGCAAGGTGTAAATGAGGCGAAGATACTTAGGAGTCACACACTTGATCAGGGACTTGTATTCAGACAGCAGTAAGAACTCACTAGACTTAACAGGAAGAAAATCATCTCATCAGAGTGTGGATAAATGATGCAGACATTTCACCAGAAAGGATGAACATGTAGACAGCAAAGAAGTGCATGAAAACGTGGTGAATATTAGCCAGTAGGGAAATGCAAAGCAATGCTACCATGTGATAGCGTTACTTACCTATTAATAGAGCTGAAATCAAAGAAAATACTGGCAATACCAAATGTTAATAAGGACGTGAAAGAAGTGGGCCTCATACACTGCAAGGAGAAATATGAAGCAGTGCAGCCACTCTGGAAAAGGGGTGGTTCCTCACAAATTTCAGTACATAGTCAGCACACAACCCAGCAACTAGACTAGAGAATTCATCCTAGAGATGAAAACACAATTTCATCTGCAAACCTGCATAAAACTATCTGCTGCAATTTTATTTTTATAAACCCAAACCAGACACCCAAAACCCTTCACTGAAAGATGTCTCCGGGTTAGGGACATAGCACACTGGTTATGAAACGTCTTTTGTGCCTGAGGTTCTTGAGATCTCAGGTTCAGTCCCTGGCACCACCATAAGCCAGAGTTCAGCAGTGCTCTGGCAATAAATGAATAGATAGTCAGATGATTATAAACAAAATGAGATATAACCACACAATGTGTAGTTGTTAGCCCTAAAGTAGAATGAACTACTGACAAACATATGATTGGACCTCAAGGTCCAATGCTGAGTGGGGAGGTGGGGGGGGGGAACCAATCTCAGAAGATGACATTGTGTATCATTCTATTTATATTATTTTCTTGAAGTGTCAAGCTTACAGTGATGAAGAACAGATCAGTTGAGTGCCAAGGCTAGTGGTTGGGGAAAAGGTATGAGTATATAGGGAAACACAACAGTTCTGACCGTGATGATTACAAGAATCTATACACCTGCACCTGTTAGAGTATATATAGCATAGACACATCACCAACTAAATTCATGTTCTAAGTGAGAAAAAAAAAAAAAGAGGGACACACACACACACACACACACACACACACACACACACACACACACACACACACTGTCTTAAAATCCCACAATGGCTTCCCAGCTTGAACAAAACCTAGAGTCTTTACTACAATCTAAAGACTCCACATTAAGAACATATAAACACCGATTTCATCAACCCTTCTATCGGCTCTGCCTACACTGGCCTGGCTCTTAGAGCGAGCAGGTCCCCACTAAGTCTCCGCATTTGTTACTGTTTCTGTTAGGAAAGCTCTTCCCTTTACCACTTCATTTAGAGATTTGCCCAAATGCATTTACTCAAGCTTCCTCTACTTCTCCGCCTCCGCCCCCACCCCCTTTACAGTGAGGTGTTCTTTCTTCTTCTCACTGCACAGAACCTTAAAGCCACCAATAAGTCAGACACCTCTCTCTATCAGGGACTCTCAAATAGATAAGTTTTCCTCTTTATGCTGTCTCCTATCACTCACAGAAAGAAAGCAGTCAGGCAGGCTGGGGAGGTGGTGAAGTAGCTAAAGCCTGAAGACCTGAGCTCAATCCTTAGAAGCACATTTGTCAGAGAATTTTAATTCTCTGGTTCTCTCTCATAAATTAAATCTAAAAAAAAAAAAAAAGGAAGAAAAAGCCAAATTTACCGTGCAGACCATGCATCATCGTCATGCACTGTTTTCTGATTTGTCACCCAACTTCCCATTAACCCACCACGGTGTGTACTGCACCATGCAACTACTCCCAGTTACCGGCTCTCTGTGGGCTCTTCTGTTTGTTTTTAATTTAAGTTTCTTTATTGAGGGATTTATGTTTTACAGTCGACAGTAAACACAACCGTTTGTACATGCATAAAATTTTCTAGTTTTCCACGTAACAATACAACCCCGCTAGGTCCTCTGCCATCATGTTCAGGACCTGAACCCTCCCCCTACCCACCCCAGAGTCTTTTACTTTGGTGCAACACACCAACTCCAGTCCAAGTTCTGCTTGCAATGTTTTCTATCTCTGTTTTTTTACACATGCTGCTATGTATGCTGTTCTAATTGTAATGATCTTGCTCCCCTCCAACGTTTTCTTCTCTTGTCTATCTGACGTAACTCTATAAACACCAATTTTAACATGAAGATTTTCCCATTATAGCCCTTCGTTCCTCATTGAATCAAAATTCCCTGCTGTATGCTTCCTGACTGCCTTAGGTCTAATGCTGTCACTGAATTTCCTACAGTACAGGGTTAGGGGAGGGAGAGAGAGAGAGAGAAAGGGAGAGAGAGAGAGGGAGAGAGAGAGAGAGACTGTGTGTTTGTGTGTCTGGAAGACAAGAGCTCTATTTCTCATCTATCCATCCCCATCTTCTGGCAAAGTACCTGTCATATAGTAGAGAATCAAAACCAGCCCAGAACTACTGGAAAAATGAAGAATGACTAACAAAGAAGGCAAGGAGGGGGCAGGTGGTGGCACACCTGGTTAAACACACACATTACAGTGCGCAAGGACCTGGGTTCAAGCACCTGGTCCCCACCTGCAGGGGAAAAGCTTCATGAGAGGTGAAGCAGGGCTGCAGGTGTCTCTAGCTCCCTCTTGATTTCTGGCTATCTCTAACCAATAAATAAAGATAATTTTTAAAAAAAATTTTTAAAAAGGGCAAAGATCAGACAGTAAAAGAATGAGGCAAGATTTCTTGGGCTAAGAAGTATTTAGTGCAGATGTAGCATAGACGGCAATGAAGCAAGCTCCATGGAATTTCTTTCTAGTCTTCTGATTATGTAATATCTTATAAAAGCTGAAGTACTATAGTTTAAGCTGGTTAAAAAATTGAACCAGCAGTTCAATTTTCCCATGAGCCAGTTACCTTCACCGAAAGAGTACATCTCCTACCATTTGCAGAAGTTCAGTAATGCCTTTGAATACTCTTCCTGTAACCTCATGAATGGAAGAAGGATAGCTCTTTCAGGCCAAGCAAGTACCTCAAAGAAAGAGAAATTAAATAAAAAGAACACTGAGGGTAGGAATGGGGGAAATGGAGCCAGTGCATGCCAACATACATCCATCTATAAAAAAGCAGAATCAGGAATTTTTGGAAACTCCTATTTCCATGTCTTTATTTTTCCATTTCCTTAGAAAATTATCATAAGTGGCAAACAGTACTCAGCCACGCACAACTTAGCCATATGCTAGTCACAAGGTAAAACAATAAGTTACTCTCTATGCAAACTTCTGTTTGATGGTGATCCCAGGTATCTCGAGTACTTTTTCTCTTCAGTTCTAGGATTACTTAGCTGTGATGTGTATATATATTTACTTAAGTTTCAAAGAGTAAAAACTCCAAGTTCATCAGGTCACTCATTAACTTCCTTTTTAAAATGAACTAAATAAACCACCATTTGTGCTCAGCAGGTTAAAGTATAACATACACCTCAGCTCTAATTCCCTTTAAAAGGCAAGTTTTCTTGCTCTTGTAGCTATTTTTTTTCCCACAACTAGTATAAAAGGAGAAAAAACAAAAGACAGAATAGTCTGCTGTACAGTCTTAGAATTTGGAAACAAGTATCTCTCTTTTATTTTATATCACAGACTTGAATATTATTAGTTCCAATTGGAGAAGTCTTCACTTCAAATTTTATGTAACTGTGTTTGTTGCCTGTGAAACAAACTCAGTTGCAAATGGCATAAAGAATTAATTTGCTGACCCAATTACGATGGCAATTCTAAGTATCTGAAAATGTTATGTCTACAAAAGAATGGTATTTGGGGGCCACCTGGTAGCGCACCGGGTTAAGCAAACATGGCACCAAGTGCAAGGACTGGCATAAGGATCCCAGCTCCAAGGCTCCAGCTCCCCACCTGCAGGGGGGTCGATTTACAAGCAGTGAAGCGGGTCTGCAGGTGTCTATCTTTCTCTCCCCCCTCTTGATTTCTCTCTGTCCTATCCAACAACAATGGCAACAATGACAACAATAACAACAACAAAAGGCAACAAGGGCAACAGAAAATGGGGAGAGCCCGAGCAATAGCCCTGGAGGCAAAAAAAAATGTTTTATCTGATGAAAACAGAAAACTTCTGTATACATATGCTGGCTTTACCAAAAACAAAATTAATTACAAAGAGAAGATTGAAAACACCAGTATGTCTCTCACAATTCTTTCTGCAATAGTATGTAATTTATCTGATAACAGCAAACTCTACATCACTGTGAGTGCTTCTGGCTCTACTTTACAGACTGTACAAAAATGCCACATGAGTAAGACTAAAGAGTATTCATTACCTCTAGGATTAAAGATTGCATATCCAGACTATGAAATATTTCAAACATAGCTATTACTTCTCATTATTTAAGCTACATGTCTAATTTCGTTAAAATAAGAATCTGCCTTGTTTTATTTGAAAGATTAATACCTAAAAAAATAAAGCTTGAGAGCCTGAAGCAACAGCTCACCAGGTAGGGATGTGTCTTGCCATGCCTCTGGCCCAGGTTCCAGCCTTGACACCACATGGGAGTGGGACAGTATTGAGGGAGGGCGATAGGAAGCTCTGGTGTGACGTCTCTCCCTCTCTCTGTCTTTCTGAATGAAAACACTGAACCAGGAGCAGTGAAATCATGTGAGGCTCCAGCACCTCAAAATAAAATAAAATAGATAAACTTTACTAGATAGTACAAAATGAAGTCTATATGAAAGTTACGGGAGTCGGGCGGTAGCACAGTGGGTTAAGCACATGTGGTGCCAAGTACAAGGACCGGCATAAGATCCCGGTTCAAGTCCCTGGCTCATGCCCCCAGCTCCCCACCCACAGGGGAGTCGCCTCACAGGCAATGAAGCAGGTCTACAGGTGTCTCTCTTTCTCTCCCGTCTTCCCCTCCTCTCTCCATTTCTGTTCTAATAGCAACGACATCAATAACAACAGTAATAGCTACAACAATAAAAAACAAGGGCAACAAAAGGAAAAATAAATATATAAAAAAAGTTACAAGGTAAGAAAAAGTACTGGATCTCAGAACATATTTTACATATATATTTATATTTTGGGTGGGGGGCAGAATCTGGGTCTCACCCATGCCTAGTTCACCATTCCAGGGTGTTTCCATACATTAAGTGAGCGAGACAGAAGAGGAGGGGAGAAACGAGGGTACTGGAACTTCCTCTAATGTCATGACAACCAACTCCCCTGTGCTGTCAGGGCTCAGACTTAGGCTGCACATGTGGGCAGTGCGAACTATGTCTTTGGCCCATAATTCACATTTTTAAAATATAGTGTGTTGATTTATTTATTTGGATAGACATAAATTGAGAGGGGGGAGGGAGGGGAAAAATAGAGAGAGAGAAGTCTGCAGCTCTGTTTCACAGCTGTAAAGCTTCCCCCACTGCAGCTGGGGCTGGAATATTATAATACATGTGTTCAAGCCGGTGTGCCACTGTTGCCCCCCCCCCCCCATGTTGACCCCTTATTTATGCCTGCTGGATTCTAGGTAAGTACTTTGCTAGGCGACATAATGCAGAAGTGGGGGCGGGGCAGTGGCACACAGCACACGAGGACCCAGGTTCACCCCACCCTGCCCCACCTGTAGGTGGAGGCCGTACAAGTGGCAAGACAGTACCACAATGTCTCTCTTTTACCTTCCCCCCTCAATTTTTGTCAGCTTCTGTCCAAACTAACTGAATACAAATACAATAAAATAAAAAGCAAATAAAAGTGGACTGGTGAAACAGTTCACTAGAATAACATAAATTTGTTCGCCATGTGTGTGACCCAGGTTTGAACCTAGTTCACCACACTGAAGGAAGGAGCTTGGGGGGAGGGTGCTGGTGTCTCTTATCTAAAAAGAAAACAAGAAAGAAATTATCACAAAAGGAAGGCAACATTACATGTAAGTATTTCTTTTTTTATTATTTATTTATTTATTCCCTTTTGTTGCCCTTGTTGTTTTATTGTTGTAGTTATTATTGTTGTTGTCGTCGTTGTTGGATAGGACAGAGAGAAATGGAGAGAGGAGGGGAAGACAGACAGAGAGGGGGAGAGAAAGATAGACACCTGCAGACCTGCTTCACCGCCTGTGAAGCGAACTCCCCTGCAGGTGGGGAGCCAGGGTTCAAACCGGGATCCTTATGCCGGTCCTTGTGCTTTGCGCCACCTGCGCTTAACCCGCTGCGCTACAGCCCGACTCCCGTAAGTATTTCTTTAAAGACTGAGAGAATCAAAAGAGTTTTAAATGTTTAGCCTAAGATTATTGCTACAGTTAGCAACAGAACTGGGATTTGCAATGGAATACTACCCAGCTATCAGAAATGGTGAATTCACCTTCACCTCATCTTGGATGGAGCTTGAAGAAATCAAGTTAAGTGAGGTAAGTCAGAGACAAATGAATATGGGCTGATCTCACTGACAGAAACTGAAAACAAGATCAGGAGGGAAAACACTAAGCAGAAATTGGACTGGATCTGGTGTATTGCACCAAAGTAAGTCTCTGGGGTGTGTGTGTGGGGGGGGAGGAGTCAGGTCCTGGAAAATGAAGGCAGAGGAGGACCTGGTGGGGGTTGCACTGTTATGTGGAAAACTGGGAGATGATATGCATGTACAAACTGCTCTATTTTACTGTCAATGGTAAACCATTAGTCCCCCAATAAAGAAATAATAATAAAAAAAATTAGTGGGATTTGAACTTGAGCTATTCTGACTTTAAAGCCCAGGTCTCGGGGCCTGTGTTAGGGCTTACCTGGTAGAATGCACCCTTTACCATGTACAATGATGTGGGCGTGAGCCCCTGGCCACCCAATGGGGCACCATGCAACAGGGCCATTTCATGCTTGGTACAGCAGTGGTGTGGTAATACTCTTGTCTCTCTCCTCCCTCTCTACCTTTCACACGCCTATCTAGGAAAAGAAAAATCCACTGGAAACAGTAGAATAGTGCAGGCAAGAAGCACCAGTAAAGCCGGAGACAAGGAATGATAATAAAAGGGATAAAATAAAGCTCGCGTCTTTCCTTATCACATCTCACTCCTAACACAGTGGAATAAAGATAGTCAGGAGGGGTGGAGATGATTAAGTTATCAGAGATCAACTCAAAATCAAAAGTGGCATTTTCAGTCGCTAAAAGAATGAAAACAAGGCAAATTCCTGTCTACCTCCAGTTCTCTCCAGTTCATACCAGAAGTGTTTCTGATAATTTCATTTTCTTTGCCTCCAGGGTTATTGCTGGAGGGCTTTTTTTACCTTTTGTTGCCCTTGTTGTTGTAGCCTTGTTGTGGTTATTATTATTGATGTTGATGTCGTTTGTTGCTGGATGAGACAGAGAGAAATGGAGAGAGGAGGGGAAGACAGAGAGGGGGAGAGAAAGACACCTGCAGACCTGCTTCACCGCCTGTGAAGCGACTCCCCTGCAGGTGGGGAGCCGGGGGCTCAAACCGGGATCCTTAATTAAGCCATTCTTTGTGCTTTGCGCTAGGTGCGCTTAACCCGCTGAGCTACCGCCGGATCCTGTTAATTTCATTTTAAGAAACTTTAACAGGCAACATAGAGCACTGCTCTGCTCTAGCAAATGCAGTGCCAGGTATGGAACTGGGAGTCCTGGGCTCTTAAGTCCTGTGCTCTACCTGCTGAGCTCTTGTGTTTGGTTTCTGGCAAAATTTTCCAGCGGCGAGAACCTGGGCTAGGTAAAACTGCTGGTTTTAAGTTTTTTTTTTTTTTTATATTGGCAAGGATTTTCTCTCATGGATAAGAAACGGAAGCGTCATTCCACTGAATTGCCAATCGCCCTATTCGGATCAAATAAGCATTATCCTTGGCTTGCCTGGCTGGCAAACTGACAAGAAAAAAACTGGGATGTGCTCAATTTTACTAATATTAAAAAAAAAAAGAAATATTAAGTTACTTAGGTCAAGAAAAATTTTCATTAATATAAATGTGAGCTACAGTTCCAAATCAAAGTGTTGCCCACAATCCAGATGAAAGCATAGTTAAAGGGCCGGCTGCGGAGCACCTGGTTGAGTGCACGTGTCATAGTGTGCAAAAACCAGGGTTCAAGGCCCTAGGCCCCACATGCTTGGGGAAAGCTTCATATGAGTGGTTAAGCAGGATTCAGGTGTCTCCCCCTTTAACTGCCTATCTCCACCTCCCCTCTTAATTTCTCTGTATCTATCCAACAGATAAACAAATATAAACTTTAAACATAAATTAAATTCCAGTTTTAAAGAAGGAAATATTTCTTTATAAAATGAAACTTATAAGCTTGAGAATAAGTAGAATTTGGTCATTGAAAAGTATTCTCTCATACATTATTTTGGGGCATGTATTTTCATACATTTAATGGTTAAAATCTCCGTACTCTCTCTCCCCACCCTCTCCCCTACAGTTTTCAAATCTTCTGATAATCGCACTTATTCATGTATTTCTGTAATATGTCAGGGAATGTGGTCTCCCTCCCCTCTCTGTGGAGCTGGGGTCTCTCACACATGTGATTTCACCACTCCTGGGCCATTTTTTCATTCTTTCAGATAGAGATAGAGAGACAGAGACACCAGAGTACCAGACCCCACCTCCTCCTTAGGCTGTGGCATTCCCATGTGGTACCAGGGGTTAAATCTGGGCTGCAGGCAAAGCAAGGCAGACACATTACCCCCTGAACATTTCTCCGGGCCACAGCATTACTTCTGACATTGTTTGACAAGGTTGGATAGGGGGGATGTTTGACTTGTACTATGATTGTTTTCAAGTGAAACACAAAAATGCCTTTATTTTTTAAAAATATAATTTATTTATTTTGGACAGAGACAGAGAGAAGAGGGAAAGGAGATAGGGAGGGAAAAGAGAGACAGACACCTGCAGTACTGCTTCACCACCCATGAAGCGCCCCCTACAGGTGGGAACCCAGGTCTTGCACATTATATGTGGTCTATGTACTCAACCAGGAGCACCAGCCCTCTGGCCCCCCAAATGTCACATATATATATATATATATATATATATATATATATATATATATATATACACACACACATATATATATGTATATTTTAGACAATAAAAATGGTGCATATTCATCTCCATTTCACCTGTCTGTGGAGAAATCAGGCTCTCATTCTGAAGCCAGTAAAAAATGACACCCTGCAGTAGGATATACCCCTTCAGTGTAAGTTACCATTAAAATAAACAAAACTGAAGAATATGAACATATTGGACTGTATTTCCATCTTATTTTAAAATACAAGGTCATATAAAATTTGAATGTATAGTAATTTGTTCCTACACAGCTAGAAGGATTTTTTGAAAAGCCAACAAACATTCTGTGTAAATACTAGAGGTCTTAGAACTCAAGGGAAATCTTAAGTTTCAGGAAAGCTAAAATTATTTGTGAGGCAGGGGATAACTTGCCATCGAAAAAAGCTGACTGGTGCAAAGATTTAAACATCTGAAAAATAATTACTGTTAAAAGTAGGGTGGGGTGGGTGTATTCCCTTCTTTATGAAAATATCAGTACTGCCCACATGAGAGGAAAGTAAGAAATTGACACTGTTTAATTCATAAAGTCACTGGAGCTTAAAACTAAAGATTGGGGATTTAAGTCCAGCATGATCACTTATCAGTAATCTCCAAAAGAACTGTGATACACAGAAAAACTATCACTAAGAATGACCTGACATTACAGAGTATTTCCTGAGGGCCTAACTACAGGTCAGGCACAAAAACCTGGGTAAATAGACTGGAAGGAAAGTTAAGACATGGTTTTACCTTGAGAAGCTCAGGTTAGCTATCTCCCAGCCTGACAGTGAAAAGCAAGTATTGCAATTCAACTAGAAAATTCCATTCTTCCCTTAAAAAAGTCAGTCACAGTCTGCATTATTGTATCTTTATAAGTTTTCCCCAATACTTAGTAGTTTTTGGAACACCCCTTTTCACATAGTAAATAATGGCCAAGGTATTTAATAGACTTAATAATATGCAGGTCTTGTACTAAATATTTTACAAATACTTCACTCAACTGGAAGCTTCTGTTATCTGTATCAACCTGTCAAAATGCTTAAGATCCAGCTTATCAAACTATGTGGTAAGATATGTTACCATGTTCTTCCAGCAAGGGAGACTGTAGATTTATTCCTGGTACCACACTGACCAGACCTGTACTAACTCCACAGAAAGTGCGAGAAACTCTGAGTTACAGTTACATTTTAATTAGCATTATGCTTTCAGATGCGGCTAAACAAAATGGCTGCCATTTAAGTCCTTTTTATGTCCCAGATAACATAAAATGTGAATTCTGTCATGAAGATAACCTCATACTCTGTACCACATACTCATTTTAGAGGTGAAAACAAGGGCTGGGGAGACAGCATAATGGTTATGCAAAAAGACTTCCATGGCCGAGGATCTGAGCTCCCAGTTTCAATCCTCAGCACTACCAGAAGCCAGAGCTGAGCAGTACTCTGGTGGCTGTGTTTCTCTACCTGTGTGTCTCTCATTAAAATAAATAAGTAAAGTATTTTCTTTAAAAAGTTTTATTATCTTTATTTACTTAATTGAATAGAGACAGCCAAAAATCGAGAGGGAAGGGGGTGATAGAGAGAGGGACAGACAGACACCTGCAGAAGTGCTTCACTGTTCTCGAAGCTTTCCCCATGCAGGTGGGAACTCGAACGTGGGTCTTTGCACATTGCAGCATGTGCGCTCAAAGCAGGTGAGCCACCACTCAGCCTCAATAAAATATTTTCTTAGAAGAAAGAAAACAAGTTCAAAGATACTAAGATTTTGTTACTACCCCATATCAAGGTTTAGGAGTGACAAAGCCAAGATTCAAACCAGGACACTGGATTACAAATTGTTCTACAAAAAAAGTGGCTTTCTGAAACACTAAGCAGAGCAAGTGGTTATTGACTGAAACTGTGACTCTGAAGCACAAGCACAATGATGCCCCCACGTTATGATATGTATTCTTAGAGAAAGGGAAACGTGAGTTTTTTTTTTTTTTTTTTTAAACCAAGGTACACGATGCAGTCTTAACAAGAGCAAACATGCAGTGTTTATCCTCAACCCACCTTTATGGTTTTTTCTCCACAGTATTTTTTTCTCTCAGACACAGTATAATTTTACTCATTCAATATGACTTCCACTACTAAAATGTAAGCTGCATTTTAGGGGAGAAAGTCCATCTACCACTTTCACTGTTGCACCCTCAGCATTTCATGAAGGTCCCTGACATATAGTAAGAGCTCAATAAATATTTGTGTAATGAATGAAAGTCTGGCGCTCAGCAGGCATTCAGTAAGTATGCAGAACACACTGAAGAGGTTAACATGGAGATATTGAACATTTAGAGAAATTTACTACTCTCCTGATACCAGATTGTGGACTGGAATAGATGAGAAATGTTGCAGAAATGCTTCAAGTTTTACACTAAAAGTGTTAAGACACAAATCACAAAGACACACTCAAAAGAGCCTCATTTATCAAGCACCCTCAGGAGATAAGGGGAGCTTTTGATATTTATTACCAGTATTAATGTGGGGAGA